>NC_143147.1:37548897-37854453 GCF_059928025.1 Delphinapterus leucas
TCTTTGGAAAAACCAGGAGGCTGCTCCCAGGCAGAGACTACATTTCTCAGCTCCCCCTACAGCAAAGGATCTAGGTCCTCTGCCCATTTTTAAATCAAGTTGTTTGAGGTGCTCTGATATTGAGTTGTATGAGTTCTTTGTATATTTTGAATATTAACCTCCTATCTGATAAGTCATTTACAAATATCTTCTCTCATCTCCCATTCAGTATGCTGGCTCTTTGTTTTCTGATAGTTTCCTTTGGTGTGCAAAAGATTTTTAGTTTGATATAGCTCCATTTGTTCATTTTTGCTTTTGTTTCCCTTGCTTGAGGGGACAGATCCAAAAAATATTGCCAAGACTAATGTCAAAGAGCATACTGCATATGTTTTCTTCTAGGAGTTTTATGGTTTCAAGTCTTACATTTAAGTCTGCAATCAGTTTTGAGTTTGTTTTTGTATGTGGTGTGAGAAAATGTTCTAGTTTCATTCTTTTGCATAGAGCTGTTCAGTTTTTACAGCATCATTTATTTGAGTCTTTTTCCCAATTGTACAGTCTTGCCTCCTTTGTCCTAGATTAACAGACCATGTAAGTGGAGATTTATTTCTGGGCTCTCTGTTCCATTGATCTATGTGTCTGTTTTGTGTCTATGTTGTGCCAGTACCATATTGTTTTGATTACTGTAACTTTGTATATGGTTTGAAATAATGGAGTGTGATACCTCCAGCTTTGTTCTTTTTCTCCAGATTGTTTTGGTTATTTGGATTCTTGTGTGGCTCCATACAAATTTTAGGATTATTTGTTCTACTTCTGGAAAAATTCCATATTAACTCTTCCAATCAATGAGCATGGCATATCTTACCATTTGTTTTTGTCATCCTCAGTTTCTTTCATTTATGCCTTATAGTTTTCTGAGTACAAGTTTTTTACCTCCTTGGTTAGATTTATTCCTAGGTATTTTATTCTTTTTGAATTAATTGTAATTTTTGATAGTTCATTGCTAGTATATAGAAAAGCAACAGATTTCTGTACGTTAAATAAATTAATTTTTTATTGGAGTATAGTTGCTTTACAATGTTGTATTAGTTTCTACTGTACAGCAAAGTGAATCAGCTATACAAATACACATATCTCCTCTTTTTTGGATCTGTATATTAATTTTGTAGCCTGAAACTTTATTGGATTAGTTTATTAGTTCTAACAGTATTTTTTGGTGATGTCATTAAGATTTTCTCTATAAAATATCATGTCATCATGTCATCTACAAAAGGTGACAGTTTTACTTCTTCCTTTCCAATTTGTATTCCTTTCCTTTTCTTTTCTTTTTTTTTTTGGTCCCATTACTGTGGCCAGGACTTCCAATACTATGTTGAAGTAAAGTGGTGAGAGTGGGCATTCTTTTTTATTTTTAATTATTTAAAAACTTTTAAAAACATTTTTATTGGAGTATAATTGCTTTATAATGGTGTGTCAGTTCCTGCTTTGTAGCAAAGTGAATCAGCTATACATATACATATATCCCCATATCTCCTCCTTCTTGCATCTCCTTCTGACCCTCCCTATCCCACCCTTCTAGGTGGTCACAAAGCACTGAGCTGATCTCTCTGTGCTATGTGGCTTCTTCCCACTACCTCTCCATTTTACATTTGGTAGTGTATATATGTCCATGACACACTCTCACTTCATCCCAGATTACCCTTGCCCCTCCCCGTGTCCTCAAGTCCATTCTCTACATCAGTGTCTTTATTCCTGTCCTGCCCCTAGATTCGTCAGAACAATTGTTTTGTTTTAGATTTCATATATATGTGTTAGCATCCTTTCATGTGTTTGTTGGCAATCTGTATATCTTCTTTGAAGAAATGTCTATTTAGGTCTTCTGCCCATTTTTGGATTGGGTTGTTTTTTTTTTGTTGTTGTTTTGTTTTTTTTATTGAGCTGCATGAGCTGCTTGTAAATTTTGGAGATTAATCTTTTGTCAGTTGCTTCATTTGCAAATAATTTCTCCCATTCTGAGAGTTGTCTTTTCATCTTGTTTATGTTTTCCTTTGCTGTGCAAAAGTTTTTAAGTTTCATTAGGTCCCATTTGTTTATTTTTGTTTTTATTTCCATTTCTCAAGGAGGTGGGTCAAAAAGGATGTTGCTGTGATTTATGTCATAGAGTGTTCTGCCTATGTTTTCCTCTAAGAGTTTTATAGTGTCTGGACTTACATTTAGGTCTTTAATCCATTTTGAGTTTATTTTTGTGTATGGTGTTAGGGAGTATTCTAATTTCATTCTTTTACATGTAGTGGTCCAGTTTTCTCAGCACCACTTAGTGAAGAAGCTGTATTTTCTCCATTGTATATTCTTGCCTCCTTTATCAAAAATAAGGTGACCATATGTGTGTGGGTTTACCTCTGGGCTTTCTATCCTGTTCCATTGATCTGTAGTTCTGTTTTTGTGCCGTTACCATACTGTCTTGCTTACTGTAGCTTTGTAGTATAGTGTGAAGTCAGGGAACCTGGTTCCTCCAGCTCTGACTTTATTTCTCAAGATTGCTTTGGCTATTCGGGGTCTTTCATATTTCCATACAAATTGTGAAACTTTTTGTTCTAGTTCTGTGAAAAATGCCATTGGTGGTTTGACAGAGATTGCATTGAATCTGTAATTTACTTTGGGTAGTATAGTCATTTTCACAATGTTAATTCTTCCAATCCAAGAACATGGTATATCCCTCCATCTGTTTGTATCATCTTTAATTTCTTTCATCAGTGTCTTACAGTTTTCTGCATACAGGTCTTTTGTCTCGTTAGGTAGGTTTATTCCTAGGTATTTTATTCTTTTTGTTGCAATGGTAAATGGGTGTGTTTCTTTAATATCTCTTTCAGGTTTTTCATCATTAGTATATAGGAATGCAAGAGATTTCTGTGCATTCATTTTGTATCCTTCTACCTTACCAAATTCATTGATTAGCTTTAGTAGTTTTCTGGTAGCATCTTTAGGATTCTCTATGTATAATATCATGTCATCTGCAAACAGTGACAGCTTTACTTCTTCTTTTCCTATTTGGATTCCTTTTATTTATTTTTCTTCTCTGATTGCTGTGGCTAAAACTTCCAAAACTATGTTGAATATTGAATAATAGTGGTGAGAGTGGACATCCTTGTCTTGTTCCTGATCTTAGAGGAAATTGTTTCAGTTTTTCACCATTGAGAATGATGTTGGCAGTGAGTTTTTCATATATGGACTTTATTATGTTGAGGTAAGTTCTCTCTATGCCTACTTTCTGGAGAGATTTTATCATAAATGGGTGTTGAATTTTGTCAAAAGCTTTTTTTGCATCTATCGAGATTATCAAATGGTTTTTCTCCTTCAATTTGTTAATATGGTGTATCACATTGATTGATTTGCCTATATTGAAGAATCCTTGCCTTCCTGTGATAAACCCCACTTGATCATGGTGTAGGATCCTTTTAATGTGTTGTTGGATTCTGTTTGCTAATATTTTGTTGAGGATTTTTGCATCTATGTTCATCAGTGATATTCACCTGTAGCTTTCTTTCTTTGTGACATCTTTGTCTGGTTTTGGTATCAGGGTGATGGTGGCCTCATAGAATGAGTTTGGGAGTGTTCCTCCCTCTGCTATATTTTGGAAGAATTTGAGAAAGATAGGTGTTAGATCTTCTCTAAATGTTTGATAGAATTCACCTGTGAAGCCATCTGGTCCTGGGCTTTTGTTTGTGGAAGATTTTTCATCACAGAAAGATATAGGTGAATCTTAAATGCATATTGCTAAGCAAAGGAAGCCAGTCTGAAAAGGCTACATACTGTTATTGCATCTATATGACCTCCTGGACGTTATGAAACAGTTCAGTGGTTGCCAGAGATTTGGGGTGGGTGAGTGGTGGGGAAGAACAGGTTAAATAGGTGGAGCCCAGGGGTTGTTTTTAGAGAAGTAAAACTATTTTGTGTGATATTATAATGGTGAATATATGACACTATATACTTATCAAAACCCATAGAACTTTTCAGTACAAAGAATGAACGTTAATGTATGCAAATTAAAAAAATCATTTAGGAGGATGGTGGAATCCCAGGATGCAGGAATGCAGACAGTGACAATAGATTCTAACTGTATTGTGAAGGCATGAAACAACTTCACCAAAGGCAGTGGGGAAAAAGGCTGACCCAATTTATGTTGGAAATGAGTGGAGTCTGTTTGTAAGACTAAAGGCAAAGAAACTGTACACTTAAAACAAAAGCTTTTCATAGACAAAATTTAAAACTAAGGAAAGGATTTAGTACCTCATGGGCTACTGAGATATTTTCTGGTGATATTATATACCAATGTGAATCCAGAGAAAAATTTTGTGATCAGTAGCTGCAAATTTCCAAGGTTTGGGTTCCTTTCTTTGTTAATGCCTGATTGCTGTGTTTTATTGGATGTTAATAATTTAAACATATTTTTTAAAGTGTATACGAAATCCCAATTTCTTTTTGAAACAAAAATAGAATGAATACATAAACCAACCAAGGTATAATTGTGAGAGAGAATATGACTATAAATTGATATTACATCCTTAGCACTATTTTGCTCGATGGTCAGGAAAAGGAACTGAAGCTACAAAGGGCAAGAGAGAAAGCTGGCCTTGTAGTCTTTTCCAGGTGGGTGGTCTTTAGATATATCAGACTGAAAAGAAGTAGTTTAAAAGAAAGTACAGAGATGAGAGGTACCTGTGTATTGTTTGTATAGGTTTGTTCCAGTCACAACATATATAGATACAACCTTTCTGGCAGTAATACTATTTATTGCCCATAGATTTTGCCAGAGAACTTAGAAGGTGAACCCCATCAGGATAAAGTTACTGTCTATTTTGTTTTCCCCTGTGTGCTCAAGGTCTAAAAAATAAAAACTTATTGAATGGACAAAAGTGGTATCAAAAATGCAAACACACAAGAAAGTAAGCAAAAGACAAAGACAATATCAATAAAACTTTGAGGGTAGGTACAAAAAAAGAAAATTGTTGGGGAGAAAGACAAGAAAGGAAGCAGAAGAGAACCAGTTGCCCAGAGGTGTAGAAATTATTGTTGGAGAAAAGACTAAGCCTGGCTATGTTGTTCTGTTGCTCCATTCTTCATTGGGGTATTTTATTAGGACCCTCACTGACAGGAACACAGCCAGTGTGACATAAGCCCATGGCCATGTATTCCCTCCAGCATGAGCACAGAAAGCAGAAAAATTTGAGGTTTGCTATCAGTGCAAAAAAGACTTGCAATATTTCTTGCAGGGATCGTTAGGAGCTCAATGCTGCTAAGGAGGAACCACAATTTGGAGGTCAGAATGTCCATGGGAAATGAGGGCTCCTCTAAAGAATAAAGATTTTTAAAAGGGAAAGATTTAGGAGAGGAGAGGAAGGTGGATGGAGCAGAGGGTACAAAACACTAAAAGAAAGTACCAAAAGTTGTCTCCACTTGTTTACTTAAAATGTGCATCTCCAATGTGAAAACCTTTCATAAAAAATGACCAGAGAGGATCAAATGAGAGGATGTCTAAATAAATGCTTTGGAAACCATAAGTTTTACATTAATATAAATCACTTACACTTGTGGGCTCTCGATCAGTATTTGCTGATTGGAGATGGGCAGGGACACAATTTGAGGATGCCCAACAAAGCCCCAGGCAGCAGTGATGACTGACATCTAAGAATCTGTGTGTGTGTGTGTGTGTGTGTGAACTTTTTATGCTTTAATCCATCACAAAACATAACATGAAACCAAGCACAAAAAAAGTGCCATTAAAACACTATTAAAAGGCTTCCCTAGTGGCGCAGTGGTTGAGAGTCTGCCTGCAGATGCAGGGGACACGGGTTCATGCTCTGGTCCGGGAAGATCCCACATGCCACAGAGCAGCTGGGCCTGTGAGCCATGGCCATTGAACCTGCGCGTCTGGAGCCTGTGCTCCACCACGGGAGAGGCCACAACAGTGAGAGGCCCATGTACTGCAAAAAAACAACAACAACAACAAAAACAATATTAAGGTTCTACAAGACTGAGAAAGGGAGGGAACTCAATGTTAAGATTGTCACAGTTCAACACAAAAAAGGAATGAGGACTATGCCTCATGACATCACTAAGCAAGGTACCCATGACAAAGATTGGATGCCTCATGGAGAAGTCAGAACCTCATATATTGCTGGGAATGTAAAATGATGCAGCTAATTTGGGAAATAGTCTAGCATTTCCTCAAATGATTAGTACAGATAGAGTCACCTATAACCCAGCAATTCTACTCCTTAGGTATATACCCAAGAGAAATGAGAGCATATATCCACAAAAAAACTTGTACAAGAATATTTATAGCAGCATTGTTCATAAAAGCCAGCAGATAGAAACAACCCACCTGATGGGCATTCTTTTGAAGAGAGGGTTTTGGAGAGGAGTGTCTGATCCCTCCAAATATTAAGAAAAACTGATTCTTTTTACTGAGTTCTGCCCACCACAGCCACACCCAGCTCTACCCACCACCAGTCCCTCCCATCAAGCCTCTTAGATAGCCTCATCCACCAGAGGGCAGAGAGCAGAAGCAAGAAGAACTACAATCCTGCAGCCTGAGGAACAAAAAACACATTCACAGAAAGATAGACAAGATGAAAAGGCAGAGGGCTATATAACAGATGAAGGAACAAGATAAAACCCCAGAAAAACTACTAAATGAAGTGGAGATAGGCAACCTTCCAGAAAAAGAATTCAGAATAATGAGAGTGAAGATGATCCAGGACCTCGGAAAAAGAATGGAGGCAAAGATCCAGAAGATGCAAGAAATGATTAACAAAGACCTAGAAGAATTAAAGAACAAACAAACAGAGATGAACAATACAATAACTGAAATGAAAAATACACTAGAAGGAATCAATAGTAGAATAACTGAGGCAGAAGAATGGATAAGTGACCTGGAAGACAGAATGGTGGATTTCACTGCTATGGAACAGACTAAAGAAAAAAGAATGAAAAGAAATGAAGACAGCCTAAGAGACCTCTGGGACAACATTAAATGCAACAACATTTGCATATAGGGGTTCCAGAAGGAGAAGATAGAGAGAAAGGATGCGAGAAAATATATGCAGAGATTACAGTCAAAAACTCCCCTAAAGAGGGAAAAGAAATAGCCACCCAAGTCCAGGAAGCACAGAGAGTCCCAGGCAGGATAAACCCAAGGAGAAACACACTGAGACACACAGTAATCAAACTGACAAAAATTAAAGACAAAGAAAAATTACTGAAAGCAACAAGGGAAGAATGACAAATAACATACAAGGGAACTCCCATAAGGTTAACAGCTGATTTCTCAGCAGAAACTCTGCAAGCCAGAAAGGACTGGCATGATATATTTAAAGTGATGAAAGGGAAGAGCCTACAACCAAGATTACACTACCCAGGAAGGATCTCATTCAGATTCGATGGAGAAATCAAAACCTTTACACACAAGCAAAAGCTAAGAGAATTCAACACCACCAAACCAGCTCTACAACAAATGCTAAAGGAACTTCTCTAAGTGGGAAACACAAGAGAAGAAAAGGACCTACAAAAACAAACCCAAAACAATTAAGAAAACGGTCATAGGAACATACATATAGATAATTACCTTAAACATGAATGGATTAAATGCTCCAACCAAAAGACCCAGGCTTGCTGAATGGATACAAAAACAAGACCCATATATATGCTGTCTACAAGAGACCCACTTGAGACCTAGGGACACATACAGACTGAAAGTGGGGGGTTGGAAAAAGATATTCCATGTAAATGGAAATCAAAAGAAAGCTGGAGTAGCAATTCTCATATCAGACAAAATAGACTTTAAAATAAAGAATGTTATAAGAGACAAAGAAGGACACTATGTAATGATCAAGGGATCAATCCAAGAAGAAGATATAACAATTATAAATATATATGCACCCAACAAAGTAGCACCACAATACATAAGGCAACTGCTAACAGCTATAAAAGAGGAAATCGACAGTAACACGGTAATAGTGAGGGACTTTAACATCTCAATTACACCAATGGACAGATCATCCAAAATGAAAATAAATAAGGAAACAGAGGCTTTAAATGACACAATAGACCATACAGATTTAATTGATATTTATAGGATATTCCATCCAAAGAGAGCAGACTACACTTTCTTCTCAAGTGCGCATGGAACATTCTCCAGGATAGATCACATCTTGGGATACAAATCAAGCATCAGTAAATTTAAGAAAACTGAAATCATATCAAGCATCTTCTCTGACCACAACACTATGAGATTAGAAATGAATTTCAGGGAAAAAGATGTAAAAAACACAAACACATGGAGGCTAAACAATACGTTACTAAATAATCAAGAGATCATGGAAGAAATCAAAAAATACCTAGAGACAAATGACAATGAAAACATGACAATCCAAAAACTATGGGATGCAGAAAAATCAGTTCTAAGAGGGAAGTTTATAGCAATACAAGCCTACCTCAAGAAACAAGAAAAATCTCAAATAAACAATCTAACCTTACACCTAAAGGAACTAGAGAAAGAAGAACAGCAAAACCCCAAGTCAGCAGAAGGAAAGAAATCATAAAGATCAGAGCAGAAATAAATGAAATAGAAACAAAGAAACAATAGCAAAGATCAATAAAACTAAAAGCTGGTTCTCTGAGAAGATAAACAAAATTGACAAACCATTAGCCAGACTCATCAAGAAAAAGAAGGAGAGGACTCAAATCAATAAAATTAGAAATGAAAAAGGAGAAGTTACAACAGACACTGCAAAAATACAAAGCATCTGAAGAGACTACTACAAGCAACTCTATGCCAATAAAATGGACAATCTGGAAGAAATGGGCAATTCTTAGAAAGGTATAAACTTACAAGACTGAACCAGGAAGAAACAGAACATATGAACAGACCAATCACAAGTAATGAAATTGAAACCGTGATTAAAAATCTTCCAACAAACAAAAGTCCAGGACCAGATGGCTTCACAGGTGAATTCTATCAAACATTTAGAGAAGAGCTAACACCCACCCTTCTCAAACTCTTCCAACAACTTGCAGAGGAAGGAACACTCCCAAACTCATTCTATGAGGCCTCCATCACCCTGATACCAAACCCAGAAAAAGGTACTACAAAAAAAGAAAATTACAGACCAATATCACTGATGAATATAGATGCAAAAATCCTCAACAAAATACTAGCAAACAGAATCCAACAACACATTAAAAGGGTCATACTCCATGATCAAGTGGGATTTATCCCAAGGATGCAAGGATTCTTCAATATATGCAAATCAATCAATGTGATACACCATATTAACAAATTGAAGAATAAAAACCATATGATCATTTCAATAGATGCAGAAAAAGCTTTTCACAAAATTCAACACCCATTTATGATAAAAACTCTCCAGAAAGTGGGCATAGAGTGAACCTACCTCAACCTAATAAAGGCCATATATGACAAACCCACAGCAAACATCATTCTCAATGGTGAAAAACTGAAAGCATTTCCTCTAAGATCAGGAAAGAGACAAGGATGTCTTTTCTCACCACTATTAGTCAACATAGTTTTGGCAGTCCTAGCCATGGCAATCATAGAAGAAAAAGAAATAGAAATTGGAAAAGAAGAAGTAAAACTGTCACTGTTTGCAGATGACATGATACTATACATAGAGAATCCTAAAGATGCCACCAGAAAACTACTAGAGCTAAACAATGAATTTCGTAAAGTTGCTGGATACAACATTAATGCCCAGAAATTTCTTGCATTCCTATACACTAACGATGAAAAATCTGAAACAGAAATTATGGAAACACTCCCATTTACCATTGCAACAAGAAGAACAAAATATCTAGGAATAAACCTACCTAATGAGACAAAAGACCTGTATGCAGAAAACTGTAAGACACTGATGAAAGAAATTAAAGATGATACAAACACATGGAGAGATATTCCATGTTCTTGGAATGGAAGAATCAATATTGTGAAAATGACTATACTACCCAAAGCATTCTACAGATTCAATGTAATCCCTATCAAATTACCAATTTTTTATGGAACTAGAACAAATCATGTTAAAATTTGTATGGAGACACAAAAGACCCCGAATAGCCAAAGCAGTCTTGAGGGAAAAAAATGGAGGTGGAGGAGTCAGACTTCCTGACTTCAGACTATACTCCAAAGCTACAGTAATCAAGACAATATGATACTGGCACAAAAACAGAAACATGGATCAATGGAACAAGATAGAAAGCCCAGAGATAAACCCATGCACTTATGGTCAACTAATCTATGACAAAGATATACAATGGAGAAAAGACAGTCTCTTCAATAAGTGGTGCTTGGAAAACTGGACAGTTACATGTAAAAGAGTGAAATTAGAACACTCCCTAACACCGTACACAAAAATAAACTCAAAATGGATTTGAGACCTAAATGTAAGACAGGACAATATAAAACTCCTAGAGGAAAACTTAGGAAAAACACTCTTTGACATAAATCACAGTTAGATCTTTTCTGATCCACCATCTAGAGTAATGGAAATAAAAATAAACAAATGGGACCTAATGAAACGTCAAAGCTTTTGCACAGCAAAGGAAACCATAAACAAGATGAAAAGATAACCCTCTGAATGGGAGAAAATATTTGCAAATGAATCAACGGACAAAGGATTAATTTCCAAAATATATAAACAGCTCATGTAGCTAAATATTAAAGAAATAAACAACGCAATCCAAAAATGGGCAGAAGACCTAAATAGACATTTCTCCTAAGAAGATATACAGATGGCCAAGAAGCACATGGAAAGCTGCTCAACATCACTAATTATTAGAGAAATGTAAATCAAAATTACAATGAGGTATCACCTCACACCAGTTAGAATGGGCATCATCAGAAAATCTACAAACAAGAAATGCTGGAGAGGGTGTGGAGAAAAGGGAACCCTCTTGCACTGTTGGTGGGAATGTAAATTGATACAGCCACTATGGAGAACAGTATGGAGGTTCCTTAAAAAACTAAAAATAGAATTACCATATGACTCAGCAATCCCACTACTGGGCATATACCCAGAGGAAACCATAATTCAAAAAGACCAATGTCTTTAAAAGACCAAGGAAAGCATAATTCATGCATCCCAATGTTCATTGCAGCACTATTTACAATAGCCAGGTCATGGAAGCA
This sequence comes from Delphinapterus leucas, assembly GCF_059928025.1. Taxonomy (NCBI): domain Eukaryota; kingdom Metazoa; phylum Chordata; class Mammalia; order Artiodactyla; family Monodontidae; genus Delphinapterus; species Delphinapterus leucas. The sequence continues at coordinate 37,560,074 of NC_143147.1, forward strand.
ACCTAAATGCCCATCGACAGATGGATGGATAAAGAAGATGTGGTACATGTATACAATGAAATATTACTCAGCCATAAAAAGGAACAAAATTGAGTCACTTGTTGAGACGTGGATGGATCTAGAGACTGTCATAGAGAGTGAAGTCAGTCAGAAAGAGAAAAACAAATATAGTATATTAAGCATGTATGTGGAACCTAGAAAAATGGTACAGATGAACTGGTTTGCAGGGCAGAAGTTGAGACACAGATGTAGAGAAAAAACATATGCACACCAAGGGGGGAAAACCGTGGTGGGTTGGGGATGGTGGTGTGCTGAATTGGGCGATTGGGATTGACATGTATACACTGATGCATATAAAATTGATGACTAATAAGAACGTGCTGTATAAAACAACAACAACAATAAAAAAAACTAATACTAAGCTTTCTTTTGGTTATTTGTATGGAAATATGTTAATATAAATGTTTCAGACATTATATGAAATTTCTAAAAATCTTATATGTTCTGGTATAACGTTATAAGTCATAAGTCTAGTTATTACTTTAGAATGTATATCTCAGTAATAACTAAATTTCCTTGTCAATTGCATTATTATGAACTTTCATCAAATCTTTAACCGTGGTCATTTTTAAGTCTTTTGTCTTTTAAGACAGTTCTGGGTGTACTCTGATGCTTCTGCAAAAATGTTCCTATAAAAGTGTTTCATCTTCAAGGAATTCATGGAAAAGACTCTGACAAGTACAGGTTTCTGGTAACTGACTCTACTGCTGAACTGAATGAATAAGCGTTTTCAGAACTCTAATGGAAAACTGATGAACTCATAAAAGTGCTAACAAAAATCAAGATAAAAAAAATTAATTACGTGGGAATGAGTGAACTGATGAGGATGATTATAATTTTTGTGACTTTCTGTTTGAATAAAAGAAAAAAATCCCACAAGGACTCAGAGGCAAAAAATATACAAATCAATTTTCACTGCAAAGAAAAGGAGCTGTTACCGTGGAGGATTCCTGGACTGAATGTCAATATTATGACATAGTATGAGTGTGTTTCGTGTTTGGTAACTGCAATCATTGTTGCTTTTGTTGTGGTCATCCATTTACAATGCTTGGTGTCAGTCTATTTATCTCTTGTAAAAATAAAATACCATGTGTGTGTGTGAAAAAGAAAAGATCTTGTATCAGCAGTAATAGTAAAACTGAGAGCAACCTCTAAAGAGTAGGACAATAAATAAAGTTTATAAGGAAAAAAAAAAGCAGACAGGAACTACAAAAAAAAAAAGAAAAAAGAAACACTGATTCAGAGAATGAGTCAAGACAGAAGGATCTTAGAACTCAATGATCTTTTAAAACATTTCCTTCTTGCAGATTTTTCTTAGAAACCTAGTAAAGAAACAAAACGAATTTTAGCCCATAAATCTTTTGGTGTTGGTTGCCATTATATCCTTTATTCATGAAAAGTGTTTAAGGATTTGATCATGCAATTTACATTAACAAGAGTAACTAATTTCCAGTAGTGATCAATAGAATTTTTTTTTTCTGAGAGGATATAGTAGAAAATGGAGATATGACCTTGCAAAGCCTCCAAGACTGACCCAGCAATTTTTCATGTCCATGTTCACTGCTCTAGGTTTATATACCATCAGTAGAAAGTATAAACAGCATGAATTATTTATCTATAATATAGCTACACAAGCACTAAATTCTTGGAAGCCTCTTTACTATTTTTCTATCTACTGATTAGACACATAATGTTTATAAGTATGCTACAGTGGGTATATCTGGAAGAAATAAATTCTTATCAATGCCTATTATCAGAAAAACAGGAAATTTTTAAAAAGATTGGAATTCAGCAATTTTTAAAACACATTCTGCATAAAGGAGAACTCAATTTTATAAATACTTTCATGAAATATAAGAAATTAAATTCCTAATTGGTAATCTGGGAATTTAAGTAAAATAAGCAAAGTCATGGTAAATGCCTTATCATCATTTATCCATACCTTTGTTCAACATTTGTTTACTGAGGGCTGCTGTTGCCTGGACGGAGCATAAAACAGTGAAGAAAAGAGAGGTGAGCAGAGGTTCTGCTGTAAGGAAGGGCTCAAAACTGTGATTTCTCTTCCCTTCCCTTGCTATTGCACAGGATCTCCATGTCCAAAAGATAATTCTTCAGAGTTGTTGCTAGATTTTATGTAACTGCAATGTAATGGGAAACATTGATGCATAACTCAGGGCTAATTTTCAGAGAAAGTGTCCATGAGTTTATACCGAAGAGAAAAGTCACAGAAACTATCAAGTCTTCTATGAGAATTGTAAAATGTATGGCTTGATTCTAAGCCAAGGGCAGGGAGAACATTCTTAAATAAACACTTCTCTCATCTAGATGAAGAAAAGTAACAGAAAATGAAGATAGCAAATTTCCCATGACTTCACCGAAATCCCTCATGTGACCTTGGGCAGTGGGTGGGACACACCTTCACATCCCCCTCAGCAATCTAGAACCCTGCAACAAGCCACCTTTAGGAAATCTTTACAGTATGGTTTAAAATATTACTCTCAGGCTGGGACCAAGAACTTTCTGGACACTACCATGGAGAATGACCTAGCTTGGACCTAAACCCTTTGTATTTTATCCAGATTGAAAAATAAAGAGTATCTATCCATAAATGGCTTGCTTCTCCTCCCTCCCTCCCTCCTCTACTGTATTATAAGTTCCTTGTAGGCATAATCAAGTCTGTATTTGTCATTACAGCACCCAGCAGAGTGCACAGTGTACAGATATTGAATGACTGAGTGAATAAGTGAATGAATGAATTCCGCAAGTATGTGCGGAGAGCCTACCATACATGAAGGATAGTTCTAGGCCCTGGGAGTAGGGGTGGAAAGGGAAGTGGATTCAAGGATGATGTAACAGCCCTGTGTTGCTGCACGTCTATGCCCTTGTATTTAGGCAGCATTTGCCCTGGGAACACAACCTCTATAGATCAGAAGTGCCAGGTTCATATTCCCTTCCACCACATTCTAGCCCTGTGAGCTCAGGGGGAATCATTGAAATCTCCTTTAACCTCACTTACTTGTTTCAAAATTGGATAATACCTACCTGTTCTATCTTCCAGGGTGGCTGTGAGATTCAATTGATTGAATGTGTGTGAATCCCTCTGTAAAGGAGTAAGCAATTAAGTTAATTCGGCCTAAATAGGAGATGATACTATAAAAATGCTAATGATTATAAAAGCAAAATGATTATAGCATGGGAGAAGTTCAGATAAGATACCAAGCATACGGTTCTCATTGTAAAAGTAGTAATTAGAGCAGTACTGTAAACTCAGTATTTACTGCCTTCAATTTTATAGATGAGGAAACAGATTCAGAAAAGTGACTTGCCCAGGGTCACACAGCTAATAAGTAGCTCAGATGGGATAGCCGATCTCCTCTTGCATTGACGTCTGTGTCTGTTCCACGTTCAGCTCAGTTAGCCTAGAAACATATCAGCTAAAATATGGTGGTATTATTGTTATTTTTCTACCATTTAATTTTTTGATTTCCTTCTGATTTCAGAATTAGATTATGTATAAAAGCATATATTTTCTACCTATCCGTAAATGATCATCAGGCATAAATTAGGAGAGAAATAAGCTTATTTTGGTCTATTAAATAATACAATGGTGTTTAAATTTTGGAAAACATTTGCATCATTGGTTCAGGGAAAAAGAACTGGACTCAAAACACTGAGGTGAGGGTGGGAGGGAGGCGCAAGAGGGAGAGGTTATGGGGATATATGCATACATATAGCTGATTCACTTTGTTATACAGCAGAAACTAACACAACATTGTAAAGCAATTATACTCCAATAAAGATGTTGAGAAAAAAAAAGAACTGGACTTTTTGTTCAAATAAACAGGTGGTCAGTTTCAAATAGATGGCAGCTAGAGGACTGTAGTCTGTCTTCACCTCCCACTTGGGATATTTTGTCACGATAAGGATGTCATGCTCCCCCAGGAGAAATATAGCCTTGGAGGAAGACAGTGAAGATTGAGGCTGTCCATCAGTGTGAGCTAAGCATATTCCTAACAAGTAATATATTTCCGTACTCTGTGACAGTCACCTTGTGACCTGGACTGGGGGTCCTCCATGCAGAATTCTGGATCTCTGCTGCGTGAGTGATGTAGCTGGAAGGGATGGGATATGTCCTAGGAAAGACGGTGGGCTACTTTCTTGTGACACTCAAGTCTTTTTTCGGAGCACAGGCTCCGGACACGCAGGCCCAGAGGCCATGGCTCACGGGCCCAGCCACTCCGCGGCACATGGGATCCTCCCGGATCAGGGCACGAACCCGTGTCCCCTCTCTCGGCAGGCGGACTCTCAACCACTGCGCCACCAGGGAAGCCCGACACTCAAGTTTAAAAGAGAGCATTACACGTGTCATTTTGGGGAATGGGGGCTGGATTCCTGGACAGGACAGTGGCAAGTGTATCAGTGCTTGCTCTGGGGGTTCTAGCACAGTGCCTTTGAATGCATGTTCCTGACATCCTACAGCTGGAGTCACTCATCCTTTCCCTTCAAATGCCCCCAGGTCACGCATGGCATGCCTCTGACAATTGTTTCTTTCAGCTACTGTACATTGGTTGTCGCTCCATCCTCTCAGGCTACAGAAAGGTTTGTGATGGCCTTTATAAAGGTATTCACTCGTTCCCAGTTGCCTGAGTGTCATTGTCCTGTCTTTCCTCAGCTGTTTCCTAGAAGGCACCTCCAGCCTGCGTACAACACGTGCATTTTATCACCCTGCTTATACTCCTTCTTGGTGTATTAGCTGTACCTCTAGAACAGAGCTGCTTGTTGCTGGCCTCCACCGTTTATTCATTCTGTAACCTTGGGCAAATTATTCATCTTTCTGTGCTTCAGTTTTCTTGAGTAAAGCAAGGAGCGTCATAGCCCCTACCTCATACAAAGTGGAGGAAGAGAGGGGTAGTGGAACACAGTGACTGGGCGTATGGATCTGAAAGCAGACTGTGGGGCTTCAATCCCAGCTCTGTCATTTCCTGCTGAGGGAACCTTGAAAGATACTTCACCTTTGTAAACCTCAGGTTTTTCTCTTACTCAAATGGAGATCATATTAGTACCTACACCACGAACTGAGATGACGATCAAATGAGATCATATTGATCAAGTGCTTAGCAGAATGCTTGGCACTGAGTGTGGAGTGGTCAGTAAAGAGATGTTGGTGATGGTGATGGTGATGATGATAATGATGATGGTGTTAATGGTGATGACAGTGATGGGCAGCAGCCAAGCCCTCATGTTAGTTCTGTTGGTAAGTTATTCTCCTTTCTGTTCTTTTACCTAAAAAGCCCATGTTCTTTTATCTAAAAGGAAGGGGGAAGGGAGAATAATACTTCACCTTTCTCAAGTAACAAGAGTGATCAAGAACAATGGTGAGTATGAATGTACCTGGAAGACATATAAAGAACCACACAAATCCAAGGAAGTATTATTCTTGATATATCCTTATCCAAGTAGAGTCAGAACAGCTCTAGGTCTATGTGATTGAGACGTTTGCCTTCGATTCCTCAATTTTTCAAGTAACACATTCTAAGCACAACGCCTCTCTCCCCAGAGACCCATCACTGTCATTTGACACATTTACAGCACACTTCCTTCGAAGAAAATGCTTATTGAATGTTGTACAATAAACTATTTCCTGGCCCAGCGCTAAACAACAGAGACTCACAGGCCCTTTCTCCATTTCAGTGGACTTAATGCTGTTTTGTTTCACAGCCTAACCAGCTCAGCTTCCCATCTCATTCCCAAAGGATTAACTCTTTCTGCTCAAGAGGGCACAATTCTTTTTGAGCTAGCGAAAATGTACTCATTCTAAATCTATAGGCATAGCAGGATAGACCAGGTCATTTGAGTTGCCTTGGAGGCTGGGTCTTTTTAACTTAAGGATCAAATCCTCTGTGTCTGGACTTGTCACTTTTACTGAACCAAAATGACCAGGACTCCAGAGGGTAAACTCCTGTCATGACTTCACCAGGACCATGGCAACCCTGCCCTGCTAGTGTTCAGGGTTTAAGGTTTACCTAAAGACCTCAAGGACTTAATATCTATGAGTCCTGGATACTCTCTTTAGCAGGCCCTTTAACAAGCTCCACTTACTTGGCAATTCTTGCCAGGTGAGCTGGTCTTGTTGACTCTGGAGTCTTGTTATTGACACCAGGGAACCTGCCTGCTCCTCCCTGCCTTGTCTGCTTTAGGGCATTGGTCAGGGAGTTACAAGACCTGGGCTTGAGCCCTGATGCAGGTTTCCTAGCTGTGGGTGCATGGGCAAGTTAGCTTAGCCTCTCCCTTACCTGCAGAATGGGGATCATTAGTTCCCTATATGGCTACTGTGAAGATTAAATGGCATAATGAGTGCAGAAGTTGCATTTTCAACAACTGGTACATGAGATTATCTCAAGCATGTTAAGTGAAATTGGGTTCTTTTGAATCCAACTCCTTATGGCTTTCACATCCTCCAGATTCTCCTAGTCCTTACACTTAGCTGCCTAACCCTTCTTAATTGTTATTTATAAACCTTCAAGTGGATACTCTCACCTTTGCATTTGGTAGGGCTTCATGCATTTCTTAGGGCTTCATGGTTCATTTCTACTGGAAAAATCCAAATGCAAATAGGACATATGGTTCTCATGTATAGATGGTCCATGTAGTATTTACATCTTTGTCAAATAAAGCTAATGGGAAACCTTGTGTAGACACAGTCCACATGTGCTCTGTTTTCTTTGTTAGGGATTAGAGAATATGATGAAAAAAATGACGAGTATGATGAAAATCTTTTCTGAAGTCACATTAATTTGTATTTTGCTGTAAGTAGAATCATTTGGTTATTCTGAGCAAATGCTTTTTAAAAAATGTTTCCCATGTGTGTGACACTGTTTTCAATTCTATAGGAAGTTCAAGAAAGCCATCATGTAAACTCTGCTTAGAAAGATAACATAAACTTTTAACAAGCTCTATCTTTGTATAGAGAGTCTTAAACAATGAACTGAAAATTATAGAGCTGGGTTTTCTAATCAGAATCATGACTCCCAAACTCTGTGTCTGATTATTAATTTAAAATAAATTAAAATTTGATGAATATTTATTAAATGTGTACTACTACTAGCCACAGATTATCAACGATAAAGTTCAGTCCATGTCCTTTAGAAGCTTTCAGTTTAATTGGAGGAGGCAGACAAGCAACTGGATAATTATAACACTGTGTGATCAATGCAAATGTCAGTCCTATAAGAAGGAATTGAAAACATACACACACATAGGAGCTGGGGTGGATTTTAGTCCCTGCTCATATGCCAGCTTCCTCCTCTAAACTCCCCCAGCATTTTATCTGAACTTCCATCAAGGCCCTTTTCCATTTTTGCATCCTCCACAAATATTTGTAGAATGAATGAACAATTTCCTTACCTTTTCCAAACACAGGAAGCCAGTATCTATAGCTGAATAGTTGCTGCTCGATATCTGATCCTGCCTACTAGTAGCCAAGCTGCTAGCTGAGTGATAAAGTTCCTTCAGACCCCACCCCTGAGAACTTATATCTGTGCACGACACTGAAAGGGGAAGGAATTTAATGAAATGAGTAAATGGTCAAAGAAAAAATGTGCCCCTGGAACTTTCAATATGGTTGACTTGGTGACACATCATGCTGAGGGAGAGGGGAGGGTTATATGGAAGCCATCTGTGGTGAAAGGATCTTTCCAAAAATTCATCCAAGTATACCCTGCTGCTAACCACCCTTGGCCTGTGGTCTCCTGCTCGTCTCACTTTGTTTCTCCAACCCCGGTGTTTACTTTGGCTTCTATCTCTGTTTTGGACCTTTATTTGTTTTGGTGACTTGGCTTATTATCCTTATCTGACCTTTGCTTCCACGTTTACTCTCTGTTCTTTGTGTCCCCTTGACATCAGTGTTACCTATAGCTTCAAGCAAAGAACCCTCACAAGGCAGCTTCCTCCCTGAGATACACTCATGGGCTGGGCGGTTCCCCCTGTTTCCCCTTAGGGAGGGAAATTTGGACAAGTAAAGGGCGATGGGACTGAGATGTTTTAGTCCCACATATGCCACTTCCTGCTGTTCAAAGATTGTTTACTGTTCACTCTCTTGGTTCATCTCAGGAACACTGGAGTATTCCTAAATCCAACACATGCTGATTATTTTGCAGCTAACTCATTGATAGTTGAATGTGACACAAATTCGTGTATCGATAATACTACCAAAAGAATCAATATACTCAGCCAAAAAGGCTAGTGATGTGTTGCATTATTCCCAGCAGTATAAAACAGGGATATCCTGGCTATCTTCTTTTAAAATTGTACCTTAAGGATTTTATATTGCCTTTGTGTATACATAATTTAATTAACATGAACTAAGTTGTAAGAATATTTTTGTCTTGGTAACTTAGATTTAAGTAGCTCCTTATTCCCTGAACCTCGCCATGTTGCCCTCATGAAGAGGGAATGGCAACCCCTTGCCCTGTTGACACATCAGCAGTGTGGGTGCACCAAGAAAGAGACATAATTTAAGAGGTTTCTGAAGACAACCAAGAATGCATCCAAGACATGGAATCAAAAAAATGTGCCGAAAGGATCCCAAGTTTTCAACCATTTGACTTAGACCCTCTACCCTCCACCAAAATAGGGGCTTAATAAATATCCTTGCCCTTGATCCTTACCCATCCTTGGGGATTAAGAAGGCAAATGGGACTTGTCAGCCTATGTATTAGTCAGGGTTCTCCAGAAAAATTGAGCGTTTATATATGGATTGGAGTATTGGAAGATCAGGATCTTGGGAAAATGTTCAAATCTATTTTGGGCATTGTAAGTTTGAGATTCCTCCCAAAAGGCAGCTAATGTAGGAGTTCAGGATACTAGGGAAGAATCAAGACAACTGGATTACCTTGAATAGCAGACAAGGAGGTCACATAAAGCTACATAGTCTACAAGGTGCTCTTTTGGGGTGTTTTATGACTGAAGTGGATATGGTTTCACCTGATCAAAAGATTTTCCATCCTAAGTTGATTGCAGTCTGGCATGGGGTTTGGGATTAGGTTTTTCCATCTGCTTGTGTTGTCAGAAATAATGGATTTATTCTTTACTATGAATCCCTTGTTTCGGATTCCTCCATTCATCACAACTTTCCTGAACATTCTCTCAACTTCCAACTCAAGGGACTACTGATTCCTCTTAAATACATCACTTCCTAAAACGGTGGCTGCCTGTTTCCCTTTGTACCTTCAAGTGAGGAAGGAACAGGGGGTCAAAGTCCTGGATTTTTTAGCTAAAAATCCATGCTCCTCGTGCCATCCAGTGCCACCATCATTTGTCCTTCCTCTGTCTCCAGATACCAACTTCCTGACCATCTCTTCTCACTCACGGAGTATGGGCATCTGGCTCACTCTTTCTTTCTGCCCCAAAGTCTGCCATTATTTTGTTTGATCCCGATATCCACGACCCCTTATTCACATATTTCCCTAAGGTATTCAGTGGTGTGTCAGGGGTTACATAAAGCTGCTGGGGAAAAAAAGAAAGAAAATGTAACATATACCTGGAGTCAAAATATTACTTGAGATTTTGGATGCAGAATGTGCACATTAAAATAAACACAGGTAGAGTATGAAATAGAATGCAACTATATGGAGGTTTTAAAGACAAAACGGTAGTGATGGGCTGCTTAAGACTATGCCCTCAGACACCCCAGGCTGAGTATGTATTATGCTCTGTCTTTAAGGATTCTTTGGTGGAGAAGCATGAAATGTGCTACTTTGGATTCTCAGTTCCTTGAGTGCCTCGATTCTGTCACCAGTTCCCATGGCCACACCCGATAAATCTTATTTGTCATCCAGAACTTGTTGGTCTCTAAAGTTTAATTTCCAAACATCACACTCTCTCACGTAAACCTTGGCAATTTGATGGTAGGAAAATGCTGTTTCATTGTTTAAATTCACATTTATTTTGATTCCTAATGAGATTGATTCCTTTTACATCTGGTGGTCATTTTTATTTTTTCTTGCATATTTTCTTACTGAGATGTCCATTTCTTATAACTGATTAGCACTTTCACCAACAAAAATGCCTCATTTAATTTTTATTATTTCATTTTTATAAGTCATTTTAACAAAAAATTATCAGATTGCTTTTAATTTAGCTAACTAAACTTAAAAAAAATCATTTTAAGAAGAACTGGGTTTAGACTCAGGTACATTTAAAAAAAAATACCATTACTTTAACACTGAACTGTGTTTTATTTTGTAGGAGTCCCATCTGGTAATTTATCTGTGGCTGGTTCTTCTGAAATGAGCCTATTTCCTGCCTCTGATAGTTATAAATATTATCTAGAGGCTCAAAAAGAATACTTTTTAGTTATTTTCATTAATTTTTGTGTTCAAAATCTCATATCTCTGAGAGAGGTTTTCTTTTTTGAGGACAGATTCTTTTTAGTTTTAATGACTAATCAAATGAAATATCTAGTTTGTGATATGTATAGTATCACTCCAGAGCTTGTTAGAACTACGAGGAACTTTGAAAAGACACGAGTAAGTCCAAAATAGACCCTTAGACCCAAGACACATAGGCAGAAACTCCCCCCTATTTTACCAGCTGCCAAGGTAGCACAGAATATTGGGACCTTAATATTAGGACCTTATACACAGCCTTCCCAAACCCACTGGTGTTCTCACCGTGGAGGCATAGCCTTCTTCCCCTTGTGCTATGCAGCACGTTAGAGGCTTACCACAGCAGTTTTTAGTATAAACAGTGCTTTCAGTTTTGTTTTGTCTCCCCTCTTCACAGGGAGAACATTCAAATTACAGACATGAATTTGTACTCTTAAGCCCCAGTTCCCTTTGCACACGGGGATTTTGTTTCTAGTAAAACTCATCTGTCTGCCTCCCTCCTTCCTTTCCCAGGGGTCCTCTCAGGCCCTCAAGCAAAAAGATCCATGGCAGGCTCTGCCTGGGAGTCTGCCCAGTGTTCACAGATATGCAGAGGTGGACACGGTCTCAAGTGGGCATCCCTGCCCACAAACACTGTGTATTCAAGAGCCAGAGGGCAAACTGTGGTCAGAATCAGAGGGAGTAGCAGCTACGTAGCCTCTGGAGCAATTTTTGTTCCTGCAGCCCCAGGCATTTCTGGTTGAATGCTGCCACTCACAGCACTTGCACAAAATCTGGAAGCCATTTAGAGTTCAAAAGCACCCGCAGACTTCAGCAAAGCCGAGCTGGGGACAGCTCTGACTATACAAAGGACACTAACATACACATCTGTTTAAGAGGTTTGGAGGCTACTTGGTGGAGTTACTGGCTGAAAAGCTGCTGAAGAAAGTCCATGCCTGCAACATTTTCTTCAAGTCCAAACCCAGCCAAGTTTGGTTTGGAAGAGGCAGGGAGCACCTTTAATACAATTTATGGAGTGTCCAGAAAGGGGTCCGTCTGCTGAAGGTCAGGAAATGAGGGCACCATCTCCATGCTCTTCTCGGCATTTAGTCAGCAAGGATTTGGCCATCTTGACTGCTCAGAAGGCAAATGGGACCCCCTGGATGCAATGAACCCAGAGTCTCCTTGGAGCACACAGCAGATTTCCTGTGATTCTCAGCTTTGGAGTTTTGAAACTAATAACAACAAAAAAAGACACAGTCAATTCTATTTCTTATTTAGTAATCCCCCTTCTATCTCATCCTTCTCTTTGATTTTTCTCCTCTGTGATCCATCTTCTTATCCCCTCTTACCATTCTTCCTTCTGCCATTCCTATCTTCATTTCCTTCCATCCCCCTTTCCTCTCCCTTCTCCCCCTTCCCTTCACCCCTTGCTCTTGCTGTTGATCCTCTTAGAGCTGAACTTCAGCAGAGGTTGGCACAAGACTATTTAGACTCTTGCCACCTTCTTTTTTGGTTTGTTTGTTTGTTTTTGTTTCTTTGCGGTACGCGGGTCTCTCCCGTTGCGGAGCACAGGCTCCGGACGCGCAGGCTCAGCGGCCATGCCTCACGGGCCCAGCTGCTCCGCGGCATGTGGGATCTTCCCGGACCGGGGCACGAACCCGTGTCCCCTGCATCGGCAGGCGGACTCTCAACCACTGCGCCACCAGGGAAGCCCTCTTGCCACCTTCTTGATCATGGTCATGTGGTGCCTCATGACTGAGAGGGAAGGGTACCCCACTCTAGGGTTCATGAGCCCTGAGACATTTCCTTTAGCAATTCCACTAGCAACTGATCTCCCCACGGAGAAGTTGGGCAAACTTCCAGTGTGAGACACGGAGGCAGAAACCACTGGGGAGACCCACTGGGGGTCACTAGGGTGGGCTTTAAGAAGAGGGAGGGCGTGGAGCCTGGGGAGAACCAGACCACCTGTGATCCAGTCATACTTTCCTTGTGAGTCCTTGGATGGGGGACGGACCGTCCCTCTCTGTGCCTCAAAGTTCTAGCTGCAAGAATGAAGATGCTGGTCTCAAAGGGCTTTTCCCATTCCTGAATTTATTGGTTCCTTTTGTTATGGTATTGCCATAAAACTCTAGGCTTATCTCTCCCATAATAAACATTATCTTCTTTGAGTAATGAACAGGTTTATAGTGCAAGTGGCCCTTGAAAAAATTTCCAAGCAGAGAGAGGGGAGCAATTCCTGTTTGCATCTGACCCTGAGACTGTGAGTCGCTGGCTCCACCCTGTCTTCTTCCAGTCCCCCCCCTCCCCCCACCCCCACCCCCACCCCCGCCACAGTCTCTGGCTCCTGCCACAGTAGCCCTTTCTCACTGACGCCACCCACTGGCTCCAGGAAACGCAAGCTCCTCCTCTCTCCTCTTTCCAGGGGAAAAATCTTGTTAGAAACTCAGAAGAAGATTTGGAGGTTAAAAACGGAATGTTTACTGAAAAACAAAGCAAGAAGGCAGCATTTCTGAATACAGGCTTCTTAATGTATTTGAGAGCCAAGTTCAAGCAAGCTAAACTCTCAATCTAGGTTGTTTTGGGGGCTGAGTTTCTGTAACTAGTGGGATCTTCAGACTCTCTCAGAAGACTCACTCACTCCAATTTTTATAGAAACTAAATTCCAGTATTACCACAAGAGTTCTGATAGTCCCCTCCTCAGAGCTGGCTCAGTGACGGGAACATGACCAGTGTTTACTAAAAGTGGAGTCATGTAGTGGGAGAGGGTCAACAGGAACAGATCAAAATTAATCCTCATTCACCACCTACGCTGCTCCCCCAGCCCACAGCTCTGGTTTTGTTGGATAAATTCCCTTGTAGGCTATGAATGGAGCATATCAGCCTCCCTGTCCTATGGCCAGTTAAGCCTCTGGGAACGGAAAGCCAAATTCAGGAATTCATTTGGGAAAAGAAGTACTGATTGGTTGATCTGTTTCCTTGTCATCAGGCTTGGTTTTGGTCCCTGTTCATCACAGATTGTTCCCATTGCCCTGGCAGAGTCAGACCTACGTGAGGAGGGTCAGTGACAGCCTTGGCCTTTGCTCTACTTCTGTGGCAAGGGGCTGCCAAGAGCTGTGGGGAAAGGGGTGGGGCTCAGACATGGTTCCCATTAGGGGAAAGTAGAATAAAGTTTAGGGCAATGACTTGTGCTAGTAAATGCATTGTTCTTTCTAGTGAGGAAGGTTCTATCTGAAAAAGTGAATGAAGATAGAAAAGAGATGCTGCCCCTGAGAGGCTCAACAGTGCAATGGGCCTGTCTGGTTCTTCTTTCTACAGTATTTCAGTCCCAAACTCTTTGACTGATGATGCCCAGAGAGCACTGGCAACAGACACCTCTGGTATTCGGACCCCTATAGCCCTTTCTAAATTATTCTCTTCATAAATTATTATACAAGGAGATTAATGGAGACAGCCTCTATCCTTGCCACTATGCCTAGAAATCTTTGGGATGGAACAGGATTGTCTTCCCACTTCACTTCTGAATGCTTTGTGATAATCATGATTCCTCCCCAAACCTTTGGAATTACATCAATAAATCCTGCTTTCCTTTCACAGGTGGAAAAACAAGGTCAAATGACTTGTGACTGGATGCTCTGGATCCAAGTTAGAAATGAGACACCATCAAAAGATGCCACTTTCTGGTACTTGCCCTACTTTGAACCTCAGGAATGTGGAAGAATGTTAGACATACATGTTCTAACATGGGCTTTCTGTTTGTAAAGTCCAGTGAATGATACAAAGTGCATAATTTCTAATATACAGTGGCAGCTGAAGGGACTGTGGGTAAGATGTCAACTACTAGGGAAGAACAATGCTGGGAACACTTGGGATGCAAAGAGGTCCCCTCAAGTCACATTTCTTTGGGCACTTTTGCTGCTATTTGAATAACTTTCTGCCGTGGCTGTCACCCAGCCCACTGAGAGTTTATCCTCCAAAGACGATGCTTCTGGGAGCATCACCCGGCCCATGAGTGACTTCCTCCCCTACGTGTCCTGGGCCAGATGGTCAGGGTGCCACTTTACTACAGTGGGTGGAAATATCAGGCTCTCACTCCCCTGAATAGTAACGACATGCCTGGACTCACAGCTCACCTCAGCTGTGGCTGCCATGGTGATAGTCACACCATCATCTCCATCTCAATTTCCTTTCTTCACACTATCACACCCTCCAGGAACCTTCCTCTTCTCTCAAGCTAGAACTCTCTCTCATGCTCTCCCCACATCCCCAGATATTGCAGACAAACAAGAGTCTTTCTAGATGCATGTCAACTTTTATAGTGCTGTGTCCATGCAAGACAGGACTCCCCCAAATGCAATCATTCTTGCCTTGGCAGTCTCTCTGGGTTATGCCCCCAAACTCTCAGATCTAGAAATTTCCTTTCAAAGCATAGACCTTCCAGGGGGAACATCTAAGAAATACACCTCCAAGATGTTCTTCCAAACATCGTGCTGCCCTTTGTACTTCTCTCATCAGAGACTTCTGTGGGTAAATTTTTGCCCACAACTTCTCCAAACCTTTATACCTTTTTACCCATCGCACAAGTCACCAGCCTATTTAAATGACATTGAATTCATATTTCTATGTGATATCCAATACAAATATGCCT
This sequence comes from Delphinapterus leucas, assembly GCF_059928025.1. Classification (NCBI taxonomy): domain Eukaryota; kingdom Metazoa; phylum Chordata; class Mammalia; order Artiodactyla; family Monodontidae; genus Delphinapterus; species Delphinapterus leucas. The sequence continues at coordinate 37,575,146 of NC_143147.1, forward strand.
ATGTATAAAATATAATTCCATTTAAATTAAAATAGATACAGCATATATGTATGTATATACAGAAATTAAGGGACATTTACTTTTAAAATATTTTAGTTATTTAAATTATGAGAGTAAGGTTGCCATGTTACAACAACTCAAAAAATGTAAATGAGTCTAAAGTCAAATGAATATCCTCACCCTCTTCTCCAGTTCCACAGTGAAAGGTGGGCAATGGCATGGTATACACAAATATGTAAATATGTGTAATGTTTTTATTCAAAACTTGAGCATACTCTCTTTATATATATATAGATAAAAAGTCTTTAACTTTTTTACTTGATATATCATGACTATTATTTTTATTAATATACACATTTCCCCAATTTTTATATTGTTTTTAATTTGTTGGTTTTTTGTTATATTATAACAAATATAATTTTGTTATATTGTTTTTAATTTTGTTGGTTTAATTTGTTGGTTTTTAAGATTAAATAAAATATGTAAAGAATATCTAAAGAGTAAAAACAATAAACGTACATGGTCACAAATGTAAACAATAGAAAATGGGCATACAGTAGAAAGTATCTTATCTTTCCACAGACTCTAGTTTCCCTTTCTCAGAAGCCACAACTTTTAGCACTCTCTTGTGACTTGTTCCTGAAATTTGGAACAATGGATCTCTCTCAAATAAAAGTCTACCTCACCTTCCCTTTCTTTTCATACTCATAGATTAGGAAAAAATAAAGAAAACCCTTTTCTTTCGTGAAAGGGTCTTCCTGACTTCATGAAGCACTGAATAGAAATCAGATATTTCTCAGGGAAAGCCACAAACTACCTGCAGTTGATAAAAGAGTGTTATGTTAGCTCAGAACTCGAAAGAGACATTGCCACTCAAGTTCAGAGGTTGAAACTGTTGAAAGCTACAAATCATCTTGAGAGGAAAACAAGCATATATGTGTTTTCATATAATTGCAGGAGACTCATAGATGTCCTGAAGGCCAGCCATGGGCTCTAGATTAAGAGCACCTGATCTGACCCAGTCTCTTTCCTTCTCTCTTCATTGTGCAGAGAGGAAACTGAGGCACAAGTAGATAAATACGACAGACAGCTTGAGCCAGAGCTGTAATTGGGACCAGTGTCTCCTGACACCTGGCCCACTGCTTGGTTTAGATGGCATGGCCATGAGGACACTCTGTTTAATCTTACTCCACAGCCAATAAAGAAGTGAGATCATCATACAAACGAGTAGTGTGGTGAATCATCCTGCATAATATTCTAAGGGAAAATGGGCCACAGTGTTTTTGGATGATAGATTATATAATATGCCTATTCCATGTATTAGTTAAGAATCTCCAGAGAACAAGAACCAGTGAGATGTGTATATATAGAGAGATTTGTTTTAAGGAATTTGCTCACACTACTATGGAGTCTGACAAGTTCAAAATCTGCTGGGTAGGCTGACAGTCTGGAGATGCAGGGAAAAGCTGATGCTGAAGTTCAAGTCTAAAGCCATCTTCTGCAGAATTCCTTCTTGCTCAGAGGAGGTCAGTACTTGTTTGTTATATTAAGGCTTTTGACTGATTAGATGAAGCCCACCCATATTATGGAGGGAGAGCAATCTGCTTTATTCAAAGTCCACCAATTTAAATGTTAGCCTCATCCAAAAACACTCTCATGAAAACATCCAGAATAATGTTCAACCAAATATCTGTGGGCCCAGCCAAGTTGATACATAAAACTCACCATCACAGTCTTATCTGGCTCTTTCTATCAACTTCTTCAGACTTAAGTCATAACCCACTGGAATGTGTTTGAACCTGGAAGAGCATTTCCTGGAATGAGAAGATGAATTTTTATTATTCTTTGATGATAAAACCAGCAATGTGTAATTTCTGATACCAACAACCAACTCACTAATGAACTGTATGTATTTGTAGTAAAGTTATGCTGGAACCAGAAATTTTGTACACAAATGATATTAAATTTGAAGACTTCCTTGGATTCTAGAAAGTGTCCAGACATTCAGTGTTGTGAATTTCTGCTCCTTAAGAGTCATTAATTCTTTAGATAAACATATATTGGGCACCTGCTCTCAGCCAGGAATTGTGTTAGCCATTGAGGGAATATAACAGTTCTTAAGTCAAGAAACTTATGGTCTAATGGGAAGAGTAGACAAGAAAAATTCCCTCCAGTTAATGCTCTGAAGAAGATTTGCACAGTGTGCTAAAGGAAGCACATTCTCAAGAATAAATCCTCTATCACAATTCATTCCCTCTTCATGTTTACCACACACACTTGCTTCCAAGATACAGAGGCAAGCATTCCTTTGGCCGACTTGCTTAACGTTCATCTCACTCCATTACAAGTTCTCTAACTCCAGAATCCAGTTTCCCTATAGTGGTTTTATCAGAACAAAATTATTTCAATATTTTTCAGGTGCAATGTAGATTGGGGAATGAGGAGTTTGTACCCAAAGCATAAATTATCATTTCTTCTGAAGAGAGAAACCACACGCACTGACTTGGGTCCCCAGAAGCACAGCCTCTGGCATCTGCATAAATAGAAGCCCCTCTCAGAGAGGCATCTGGGTATTTGGTGGATTTCTGAAATAAGGGTCCCATTAAGAAGGTCACTGTGTTGTACTGTTATGTTAGCAATTATCACAGAGGAAGTCAGTCTGGGATTAGGACCAGATTTTCCAAAGCTGGACTTATAAACACCATGGAAGTGAACTTTCCTGTTGGTGATCGAAAGATTGACATTTAACAGCAGCTTTTTGTGCAGCAATGACACGTCTGATTATTCTGAAGGTTGACCAAGCTCGCGGGTTGATTAGATTATGGGTTAGTGGGTGTTTCAATTTCTGGTTCACTGAGAGCTAGCTTTAAACTATGGGTCCATGACTTTAACATCTGATGTTTTTGTGCTGTTCTAGCCCAGGTGGTCTCTGTAGGTGAGGGGAAGGTGTCAGCTATTTAAAATTAGAGAAAGACAGTATACACAGGCTGGTCATGAAAAACCCAGTTTTGTCACCCGAAATTGACTCATACTTCTCCTGAAATCCACTGTATTTTTGTTCCAGAAGAATTTATGCTCCAGTTCAGAATTTTAAAATTGAGCAATGCGTGTATTCACTGAACATTAAGAGTAAAAGAATGAAAATTATTTTTTTCCCAAACTCAGAACAGAATGAATCAAACCTTATCCTGTTGAAGAAAATAGTCTCTTCATTTCAAATAGGACTAATATCTGGAACAGATTAAAATGGTAAGGAGCTTAATGTTGTTTACTTTTGAGCTAACAAAATAAAACATTTTTGGAAAACAACCCCTATTACCCAAAAGAGAGAGAAATGGGAAAGAGGTCCAATTAGGTCAATCCCAAGAGTATTTTGACTTTACCATACTAACTTGTCCTGGATCACAAGATGAGGGCTAAAAATATTAATAAAAATATTACCATGGTAGTACTACTGAGGTAAGCTTTTGATATTATTCAGTGCATTTTAAAAGAGACACTCAGATGTCATTTTGTTTCAAGCTGGCTGCTTATCTACAAACCAGATTTAAGGCACATTCTGGAAGAGTTTGGCATTGTGCAAATATTGGCTACAATTAATCAATTCTTTCAAAATATTGTGGAATAAACTTATAGACAAACAGTGAAACATAAGGTTTAAAATGAAGCAGTGACTGATTTGAAGTCAGTCATGATCCTAGTCTAAAAATATTATTCCTAAGAGCATTTACAAATTACTGATAATTTTAAAACCCAATGGACATTCCCTTTTGCTGGGTGATGTAAGCAATAGCATGGACTGCTGTTTGCAATCACGTTGAAACAAGGCTCAGTGATGATTATATTGGGAGTTTATCCTTGGGAGCCTCTTATTGCTACAAGAAAGAACACAAGGGGTGAGACAAGACTGAGAAATATTTTAATTAGTAATGAGTATCTCTAGAGTCTATGAAATGATTGGTTCTCTCCAACAACGTGACACTAAAAGACATCTCAGTGACCCTGGCTATTGTGATTTAGCAGCTTAAATATTTTGAGAAGTATGGGCCAAAAAATGACTAAAATAGGGTTTCTAGAAAAATATTAAATGGCTAGTAGATACAAATGAGAATGCTGTATACTTTCTATAAATCCTAATTTATTGAAAGAATATAGAAATTTAGAATTTCTCTACAGACATCCCTGCTTGTATCTTCTTTTTATCTCACTGACTCCTTTCTCTCAACCTATGACTATTTTTAACGATAGTGTTTTTTAAAAGCCACCTTTAACATAGTTTGTGTTTCTAGCTATTAGTTGTACATTTCTATTAAACATATAAAAATTAGCGTACTTTCATTGTGTCTTTCCTTAACTGTATCATTTTGAATCTAATAAAATTTATTTTCATAATAATTGATCTTGCTTGAGTCACCAATGACTTGCTAATTTCCAAATGGCCAAATCAAAGGGTTATGTCCCCATTCTGTTTGATCTCTAAGGCACTGACACTACTACAATCTCCTCTTTTAAAATCCTCTCCTTCTTTGAAACTCAGAGAACCTTCCCTTCTGACTCTCCTCCTATCTCTGCCTTCCTAACTTCTTTATGTGGGCTTCACTTCCTCTTCCTCAGATGTTCATATTCCAGTAGGTTCCTTCCTAGTCTTCTTAGTCATTGTGAACAATCTCACTTCTCCCATGGCTTCAGCAAATACTTATTATATTTCCAGTCCATGATTCCCAAAGTTCAACAACTATTCATAAGTTCAACGATCATTCATTAAGCAACTTTTATGTGCTAGGCAGTGGGGATACAATGAAGACAAGGTATCTGACTTCAAGGTTCTAAAAACTTAGAGTAGAAAAAACACAGATGATTTCTTTATAGAGAGATAAATGGAATTATGCTAAAAGGACTATTTGAACACAGGAAATCAGCTCCCTCTAGTTCCCATCTCGCTTTTGAACTTAACAGGTATATTCTCAGCGTCTTTAACTGGATAGCTCTCAGTTGCCACAAACTCGACATGCCGAAAGGAAAACAATCTATTTCTCCATCCCACTTACCTAACACCCTAAACCTGCATTTTGCACGATATTTCCTATCTTAATTAATAATAAAACCATATAAGCAATTGTCTAAGCTTGAAGTCCCATAACCTTTTTTTTTTTTTTTTGTATCTATTTTTTATCCTTTACATCATCCCCTAAGTATCTCTCAAATCTTTTTTCTCCTTCCTGCATTTGCTTGTGGGTGATGTCTTATATGTGAGAAAGAACCAGAAGTGAGCTGGCCTTGCTCACCCTCAGCTTCATACTGCCCCCCTCTGCTCTTGCTCTGTGACCTCAGCCATGCAGATTCTTCCCACGTTTGGTACTTCCTGTGCTGCCTCTTGACTTCAAGGCCTTTGCACATACTGTTCCCTCTGCCTGAAACACTCCTCTCATCCACTGCTGTTAACTTATTCACATTTTAGGTCAGATGTTCTCAAATCTGTGTGTTCATGTGAAGGGGATTTTACCCCCAGGACAAGCTAGTAGGTAATGGCCAGGGAGGCTGCTAAACTTCCTACAGAAACACCCACAACATAGAATTGTCTGGCTCCAAATGTCAATATTGCTGAGATGGAAAAATTCTGCTCTAGGTCTCAGCTCAAGGAAGATTTCTCTGATAAAATCAGGGCCCCTATCCTTCTCTCTCAAAGCACATCATTGTTTTCCTCAAAGTGCTCACCTCTCTGTAGTAATCAATCACTTGAGTATAGGGGCCATATCTATTTTGTTTGCCATTTTATCCACAGTGCTGGCTCAGAGTTAAGTCCAGTGAATATTATTTGAAGGAAGGAAGAAGGAAAGGAGGAGAAAGGCAAAAGGAACAGGATAAGAAGAGACATCTGTGTTTTATGAGGTCTAAATCTGTTATTAATTTGCTGATATAATTAGTCATACTTTTTTTGTTGTCATCTATAAAACAGGATGATAATCCAGTCTTTGCTTCCATGGCTTGAGTTGGCTGAGGAATAAATGTGCTTCTGTCTGTGATCTAGCATAGGAATCATGGGGAATGATGGTGAGAGGGACCACAGCATCTGATGCAGCAATGTGTACAGAGGCAGACAAGGAGAGAAAGTGGTAGAAGAAAGTGAAAGGATAGTATGGCTTCAGTCATAACAGAGAAGAAGCAACAATACCCCAGGGGTTAGACGGTCATAGACCTGCATGACCTGCATAGCCCAGCAGGGTTGGCCACGGGTATGGCGAGTGCCATCTATGAAGAGAGGTTGAGAGTAGAAAGCAGATACAGCGATCCAAGGAGGAAGAAGAAGCTCCACGGGAAGATAAGGAAAACATGCCTAGATGACTTCCTATAAGCATTTCAATTTCAAGAGGCTTGCCTAGTAGATAAAGAGACTTCTTTCTGCAGGGAGGGAACACTAAAGGGACTCCTTTAAAAGATGATGAACTTCTAACAAGGTGGAGAACATGTGACTGACTGGAGTTCCTGTCTGGGGAAGGTGGGCTGACCTGGTGCGTTTTCTCCCTGTGAGAGATGCAGTAGAGTGAGGTCAGGAGAGGGAGCTTAGAATGCTCCTTCCAATGGGCAGCATGTTGGGGGGAAGCCATGTGTCCAGAGTGTGGGTGACAAGAGGCAGCAGGGCAGGAAAGCACTTAGCCAAGGAGCTGGCAAAGCAGGCCTGATCATTCTCCCGTGATATCCCTGTATTTTGGGTAAAGTTGTTAAATATCACAACACTCTTATGATTGGATTTCTTGTGGAAAAGAAAGAAAGGACAGAATCCCAGATCTAGGTATGGCATGGTGCAGCCCTGATGAAGCTGCAAGAACTCAGGTGAAGAGGCAGAGAGAAGCTGAGGAAATGACAAATGAAACTGTGGGGAGAGCTCTGTGGGTCCTCAGGCCTTGCCCTCAGCCCTGAGTCCTCAGTTTCTGAGGACCTGGGTGCATAGGCTTCCACTGGGATGAGGGCAGATATGGAGTGAGAAATTACATAGTGAGGACACCATGTTCAATTACACTGTGGTGCAACCCATAGATATAATATGGAACCCTTAATGAACTCCAGATTGAAAAGAAACCTGGATTTGCTTTGGTGAAAATGGCCTACAAGTGCTGGACGTAATTTATGTGACCCCACTAACAAGCTAAGGTGAAAGAATCTCTTCTTTTTCTCAAACAATAAAACATCACAAAAAGGGAGAATTTGACTTAGCTGAAGAGATTGCGAGATATTTATAGATTAATTTAAAGCAGTTTAAGACACAGGACCAGGCAGAATACCATAGTGGTTAAGATCTGTTTGTATATTGGTGGGAATGTAAATTGATACAGCCACTGTGGAGAACAGTTTGGAGGTTCCTGGAAAACTAAAAATAGAGCTACTATATGATCCTGCAATCCCACTCCTGGGCATATATCTGAAGAAAAACATGGTCCGAAAGTATACATGCACCCCAATGTTCATAGCAGCACTATTTACAATAGCCAAGACATGGAAGCAACCTAAATGTCTATCAAGAGAGGAATGGATAAAGAAGATGTGGTACATATATACAATGGAATATTACTCAGCCATTAAAAAGAATTAAATAAGTGCCATCTGCAGCAACATGGTTGGACCTAGAGATTATCATAGTGAGTGAAGTAAGTCAGACAAAGAGAAATATTGTATGATATCGCTTACATGCAGAATCTTAAAAATGTGATACAAATGAACTTATTTACAAAAAAGAAACAACTTAGAGAATGAACTTACTGTTACTGGGGGGAAGGGTGGGAGGGAGGGATAGTTAGGGAATTTGGGATTGACATATACACACTGCTATATTTAAAATGGATAACCAACAAGGACCCACTGTACTCAGTATTATGTAACAACCTAAATGGGAAAAGAATTTGAAAAAGAATAGGTAACATGTATATTTATAACTCAATCACTTTGCTGTATACCTGAAACTAGCACTACATTGTTAATCAACTATACTCCAATATAAAATAAAAAGTTAAAAAAACGATCTGTTTGTATAAATTGCATGAGTGTGTGCGTGTGTGTGTGTGTGTGTGTGTGAGTGTCCGTGTGTGTGTGTGTGTGTGTGTATGTACAGATGCGTAAAGACAGAGAGGCTGCTGTTCCCCCAAATGGTAACATTGGTCATCTTTGTGTTACGGTATTTATATTTTGGTGATATTTATATTCCTTTCTGGTTTATACTGCTTTCATTTTTTATGATAACATGCTTTCCTTTTACAATACAAAGCAATGAAATTACTCTTTAAATTTGGAAAAGGAAACAGTTTTCCTCTCTCTTTCTATTTAAATATATATGCTAGGTATATATTATCTATCTATTGAAATCAATATCTACTTAGGTATAACAAACAGTAAACAACTTTGTAAAGAAAAGAAAGTACTCAAAAAGTCATATTTTTCTGTTGCCAAGGAAAATAAAGTTTACAATAGTCCTGTGTAATATTCAATATTTTTAAATATAAAACACTGAATATTATATTCAGTATTTGAAATATAAGGCAAAATATGAACCATGTTAGGAGAAGAAGGCAAACAAAGAGCCCAAGGATTTGAGAGGAATGACATATCCATTCCAGGGGCAACACCTAGAGTGGTTCTCTCCAGAAGCCTTGCAGCTGCATCTCACCCTCCCTCAGGAATTCTACAAAGGGACACCAAGACTTTTTCCAAAACCCCCAATGTGAAGGAGATTAATGTATATTCAGACACGACTATTCCAGGAACTATAAGATGCTATGCGTACACTATTCATTTAATATTTACAAGAAATCAATGAGATTTTTGTCTTCACTTTACAAATGAAAAAAACTGAAGCTTAAATGTTACTTAACTTGGCCAGATTCATGCCCCAGTAGGTAGCAAAGCCAGAGGTGGAACTCAGGACCTCCTGACTTCATTGCTCTGGCTCTCTCACACATATCTCAAAAGGCTCATCCTTAAGGGGCCTCAGCATATAATAAAAAAGAACTTGGTTTATAACAAACATAAATGATGTATGTGCAGATCAATCACATCCCCATGGGAAGCAGAGGGCACATTCAGTTAGGTAATTGAAAGTTGAACAGAAGGAACCATTTACAAAGTCATAAGCAGCAGTAGCAAGCCAGTCATAGGAATGAATGGCAGAGTACTCAGGGCTAGTAGCAGAGGGGTGCCGCTTACCCCTGGATCCAAAGGGGCAGAGTAATGGAAGGATCACCAAGACCTAAGGCAGAGAGCTGTGTGGAGGGGGTCACCTGACAGCTGAAGGATGCTGTCAACCAACAGTGACCCCGCAAGTGGAGCCATGGGAATGAATATACTGACCCCACATTCCACCCAACCTCTGATCTCCTTGCTGTGCTCTTGACTGGCCAGACTCAACTGGAAGTCTGGAGGCAAGGTAGATCTTGGGGGAGGCTGGCAAGTAAAATAATGAGGAACATAGGAAATCATTAAATGTGTCATCATGGTACCCTGGCTCAGACTATTAGGCATGACATTGCTGCTGTTCCTACACACAACAACGAGCCTTCAAACTAGCCTAATAGTTGAGTCTTTTGAATTCCAGGACTGTGTCTCATACAACTTTCTATTCCCAGTGTCCAGCATGAGGCCTGGCATGTTAGTAGGCTCTCAATGCATGCTTATTGAATTGACTTGAATTAATAAAGGACTCATGCTGCCTGATATCTACGAACCTAAAATGTTTTAGAAGTATAATTGTCATGGGGGGGGAAGTGCTTCCAAATTTCTCACATTTTCAGGCTGACAGTAGGACTAGAAATTGGATAAGGGCTTGAAAAAATGTAACTGGATAACTAAGAGAACTTGTGAGTAGCTCTCAAGAATGATCTGTTATTTGGAGACATGGAGTTTTGATTGATTCCTCATGAGGTTCCCTGGGAAGGGGCAAAGGAGGCTGACTCAGCATTATTGCATCTTTATTCACAATCACAGAAAACATGCAGAACAGCAAAGATGATGCTGTCAACACTTCCTCATGGAGCAATGTGGAAGATTCCAACACAGTGCGTGTTGCTGTAAACAGACCCTCCAAGTGACATGTAATGGACAACATGTGATGGAGACCTCAGATCCCTCTCTCTGCTGCTCACGCATTTGTCTTCATGGCAGACACTCCTGACTTTTCTCACTCTTAATCACAAGAAGCTATTCAACAAAGTTAGGAATCAGAGCAATCTAGAGCCAAAGGACCCCTAAGTATGTTTTGTTGTATTCTTTCATTCTGCAGGAGAGGAAACTGAGGCCCAAGCTAAAACATTAGTGGAATGCCTTACTTGCATTAAACTTGACAAAGCCAACTTGTTCAAACCCATACCAAGCAAATAGGTGTTGTGGAAACCTGGGTTTGCCCTCAAAATTTCTTTGGCTGATGGAGAGTGTTGTTCTCAACCAGGGCCTTATATGTCTGAGCATCAGTTTCTTCATTTAATGAAAAAGAGTATCACAATAACTTCCTCCCAAGTTATAATGATAAAAGTGAGTGCATGCAAGCAAGTTTTATAAACCGCAAAATATAATAAAATTATTGTTATTCACTAATAAATGAACACTATTGACCAACAGCCAACTCTACCATCCTCTGCTTAAGCTTTGGAGATCAGCCCCTCTTTGAAGATTTTGCTCTTGAGAGTTCTCTTTCTTCTGCTTCATTGTCTTTTCCCTAAATAAATCTTTTATTTTAGAGTGGTTTTAGATTTACAGAAAAATTGGGAAGATAGTACAGAATTCTCATGTTCCCAGCTCCCTGCCTTATTGATGTTTCTCTCTTGCAGACTCTTCCATCAGTGTACATTTTGTAGTGCCTCCCAACTTAAAACAGGATGACAACACCTTCTCCCCTCACACCCCCTTCAATTATTGTTCCATTTCACTCTTCCACTTCACAGAAAAACCATTCAAGTATTTACCTTTACTTATGGTCTCTACTTCACCCCTATTATCTCCATAACCCACTTTTGTCCCCATGACTCCATTGACTTGAGTTTGTTAAAGTCACAAAATCATCTGTTGCCTATTCCAGTGGTCACTTCTGTCTTTATTTTAATCTACCTCTCATCAGTATTCAATTCAGCTGATTTCTCCCTCCTTGGAAACCTCCTTCCTTGGCGCTTGTGATACCAACCCTCTTATTTCACTGGTTAACCCTCTTCAATCTCGTTTTCCAGCTACTCCTTCTTTGCTTACTTTCTGAATGTTGGCAAGATGTTGGACATAATCAAAAGCCTTTTGTTTTCCTCTAATCTATATATTTGATGCCTAGGAAATCTCATTCACTCTCATGGCTTATCCACCTTATATCCAAGGATTTGCATCTCTATTTTGAGGATTGAAATTGCATCTTCACTTGCTGAGTATGCATCTCCTCTTAGGTGTCTAATAGTGATCTCAAATTTCGTAGAGTCAAAACAGAACTACTGGTCACTCTCCACCTCAATCTGTATGTTTCCTAGTCTCTCATCTCAGTAAATGGCAAGATCCAGTTGTCTAAGCTAAAAGTGAGGCATTGTCCTTGATTTTTTGTTTCCCTCAACCCTTCACATCCAACCTACCAGCACGTGCCTTCAACTCTACTTAAACATATATACTCAATCCAACCACATTTTTCCATCTCCATACCTATCGCTCCAGTTTAAGTCCCCATCTTGAGCCCCACCTACTGCAATGGCTTCCAGAGTGGTTCCCTTGCGTCCACTTTTGCCCCTTCCTCTCCCAATTACTATTTCATATCTTGGTTTTAATTTCTCCATTGCACATATAACTGTTTTCAGTTTCCTTATTCATTTATTTGTCTGCTTTTCTCCCTCTAATGCCAGCCTGTTGAGAGCAGGCACCCTGTCTATCTTGTTCACCAATTCCAGGGCCTTGACACACTGTTGTCACATAGTAAGGTACTCAGCAGTACACGTTCCATGAGTAAAGGAATGAGTGCACTCAGCAATAAGGCTGTGGTGGTGAACAAATATAAAGACCTGTGATTACTTTTATTATCTTCACAGCAGCCTACTTTTGACATGGACCGTAAGTATCCAAAACCACCCATTTAGAGCCATGCAGGTATTCCCATCCTGCCTGGCCACACAAACTGAGAAGAAGAGTGAGGGGATTGTTGAGAGTTTTGTGGTGGATTAGTGGAGGATGGGTGACTTCTAGACACTTGCAGAAGCCCTGGATAATACTGACAGTTGTGAGATGTTAGGACTATTCATCTCCTGGGCAGTGTAGAGACATAGCACTGCTAATTGGACATCTGCTCTGTGCTGGAAACCCTGCTCAGGGCTTCACTCATATTAACTCATTGAATCATCCCAATCATTTCACAAGGAATTTATTTATCAACCTCACTTTTCAGATGAAATAACTGAAGCACAGAGGGATCAAGTAAGTTGAAAAAAGTCACAAAAATAATAAATGACAAATTAGAGAGTCCAAAGCCTGGTTTCTCCCCATTGCCTACCACAATTTTGAGAACTAAGATGTGTTCCCAGGTTATAATAGCAGGAAGCTGAACTAATAATTGGATCCCAGTTAAGGCTAGAATTATCCATGTAACTCCTGTCTGGGGTTGATTTCAAAGTATCCCAGGTATTGGCAAGAGGAAGAATCTTTTGCAAGAAACTGGAATGATCATTAAAAGTGTTTAAATATTAAGAATTGAAATGAGTACTCTTCCCCCTCTTTTTCATTCCCCAACTCCCAGTAAATATTTACTTAGTGCCTACTATGTTCCAGGCACCTGCCAGATGCTAGGGATATAGTAGTGACAAGACTGACATAATGTCCTCTGGAGGTTTCCTTTGGAAGAAATGAGACTACATTTAATTCTTCATCACTTATACGATCCACTTCCAGGTCCTTAATAGAAGTAGGGTTCTTCCATGGTCTGGAATCAGCCAGGCATTGGTGGCCAAAAGGGTCCTCAGAGGGTCTCCAGGGAGATGGAGCATCAGTGATGGAACTAGATGGCACCATTCCTAGCAGGTCATCTTTGGTTCAGCTTGGGAGTGTGGCTTCCTTTAGTTAGTTAAGCTTTACAAATTTTTGCTTATTGTGGAGAAAACCTTCCTGGCACATTGTAAACTTATTGCCTGAATCTGGGACATGTTTAGAAAGTGCTATTGACAGGCTTTGGGGGATTTATTGGAGATGAAAGGGATGAAGAAATGGGAAGAGCCAAGGATGACTTCCTGGTTTGGGATCTGAGCAACTGGGTGATTGGTATTGTCATTTACTAAGAGGAAATGAACTAGAAGAGGAGCAGGGTGTTTTGTTTTGGAGAAATATCATGAAGTCAGTCTGGGGTATGTTGACAGAGAGGTGCTCTATGAGACTTTCAAGAGGGATGTCCAATAGGCAGCTGAATACCCAAGGTGGGACCTCAAAAAAGAGCTGGAGAAAAAACTGGAGAATTATCAACAAATAATAATAAAACCCTGAGAGTGAAAAATATGTGTTATGGGTGGTGAACCATGGAATTCAATAATCCAGATAGAGGGAGTAGTTTTATATTACTTAGACAAGATATTTTTAATTCTGTAGATTTGTTTCAGCATCCAAATTTCTTCCTTTGGAAAAAAAACAATAAAAAAGTAAAACAAACAAAACAAAACAAAAATATCTGACACCACCTTTTCTTCTAGTATTGTCTTTAAGCTTATCTTGCCTAGTCCTTTCAGCTTCAAGTCAGGTAATCATTCCCCCCAAGGGAAGGAAGCAGGCATGGAAATATTGAATTAAATTCTAACAAAAAGAGCCAATATATTTTCCCTCCACTTATGTACAATTCTGTTTCATCTCAGTTGTGACTGATACTTCTGATAAAAGAACATGCACCTCTGGCTGATTTAAGTAGTGTTGTACAACACTTAACTCTGCCATGATCAAAGCTTTTGTATTCTTTATGTTGTTTATAAAGAGGCTTCTTCATTTTTGCTTTTATTCTGTGAGAAAGTGGTGGGGTACACATGTATTTTGAGGCAAAAGGTCGAGCATTCCATCCCAGCTCTATGTCTTTCAGCTGATCACATTTTAGTCCCTTCCCTCCGATGCGATGCAATCACTGCCATCAGGGGCTGCAAGGCACAAAGGTGCCTGGTATGAGGTGGGGACTAGTTGCAGACACTGTTAGTTACCTGCTCAATGTCTCTGCTCTCCTTCTTTCTTTACAACAGAACCCCAATTTTCAGGGGGGCAGTGTGCCCAACTCTTAGATTGAACCATATGAAATTGACTCTTTGTCAGTTAAAAATGCAGAAATATTGGTAACTTCATGTGGTTTATTCTAAAGCAAACTTACTTCTAAGGATTGCACAGAGTCCTTCTAGTCAAAGATGATGGAGGAGGTGCATTGGAAGAGGTTTACACCCTTTCTTAAATAAAAAGGTGAAGTACATTTGATCCTTCCAGGAATATAGACACGCTGCCTGGAGGAGCAACTGACATGTTGCAATTGTGGGGATGGCAGCCATGCACTAGAGATGGTGGAGCAGGAATTCAGAGGAGCCTTGGGCAGCGTAATTTCCTCGACAAATAAACCTCTTACTGGTTCACTGGTTTAAGTCACAGGTTAGTTGGGTTTCTGTTGCCTGATGCTGATTGAAATCCTTTTTGATACTGTGCTCACCAACTGTTGTTTCCTCTTCACCTACCTCCTGATAATTTTTTTAAATTCCAAGATTCCTTGGGCCCTGAGAGAGGGCTTCTTCTGCACTCAGAAGTACTTCCAAGCTACTAGATGGAAAGACTTCAGTGTGCAGTGGTTGTTTGATGAAATGACCTCACCCTCAGCCCAGCACTATCATTTCTTGAGCACACACAACATACCAGGCATCATGCTAAGCCCTTGTGTACATGGTCTCATGGAATTCTCAAAACAAGCCTATAGGAAGGTAGAATCAATCAGTATCCACCTTTTATAGAGAAGAAAAGCAAGGAAGGGATGTTAATCAGTTTGTTCAAACCATACAGCTTCTAATAGGCTGAAGCTAGACTAAAATTCACGTCTCTTCCTATCCGCTGTGCCGTGCTGCCCTTGTTCACTCCTCGTGCTGTGGCCAAGCCTGCTAAAGGCTTCCCTTCATACAGAGCCATTCATTTCATTTCTCTCTCCTGCATTTGTCTAACAACACTGTTCAATAGAGCTTTCTGTAATGATGGGAATGCTCTATATCTTCCCCTTCAGTGCTGCAGCTGTTGGCCATATGTGGTCATTGAAGACTTGAAATGTTGCTGATGCAACTAAGAAATGGAATTTTTTTGAAAAAACTTATGAGATTATTTAGGAATAAATTTTATTTTATTTTTCCAGCTTTATTGAGATAAGATAGACATTAATTACATTAAGGTGTACAACATAATGTTTTGATATATGTATATCTTGCAAAATGATCACCACAGTAAGTCTAAGTGGCATTCATCACCTCACATAGTTACAATTTTTTTCCTTGTGATGAAAAATTTTAAGATCTAGCAACTTTCAAATATGCAATACAGTATTGTTAACTACAGTCACCATGCTATACATTATATCCCCAGAACTTATTTATCTTACAGTTGGAAGCTTTTACCTCTTGACCACCTTTACCCATTTGTCTCCCACACCCACAGCCTCTATAACCACAAATCTGTCCTGTTTCTATGGGTTTGATTTTTTAGGTTCCACATATAAGTGAGATCACATAGTATTTGTCTTCCTCTGTCTGACTTATTTCACTCAGCACAATGACCTCAGGGTCCATCCATGTTGTCCCAAATGGCTGGATTTCCTCTTTTTTATGGTTGAATCATATTCCATTGTGTGTGTGTATATATATATATATATACATATTATATATATATATATATATAACATTTTCTTTATCCATTCAGCTGTCAATGGACACAAGTTGTTTCCATATCTTGGCTATTGTAAATTATGCTACAATGAACATGAAGGTACAGATATCTCTTTGCGATAGTAATTTTATTTCCTTCACCCAAAAGTAGAATTGCTGGATCATATGGTAGTTCTATTTTTAATTTTTTGAGGAACCTCCATACTGTTTTCCATAGTGGTTACACCAATTTGCAATCTCACCAGTACTGCACAAAAGGATTCCCTTTCTCTGCATCTTTGACAACACCTATTATCTCTTGTCTTTTTGAATTTTTAATTTTAAGTAATTTTTTTTTTAAAGTAGAAGGAAGGATTTTTTATTTATTTATTTTTGGCTGTGTTGGGTCTTCGTTTTGTGTGAGGGCTTTCTCTAGTTGAGGCAAGTGGGGGCCACTCTTCATCGCGGTGCACAGGCCTTTCACTGTCACGGCCTCGCTTGTTGCGGGGCACAGGCTTCAGACACGCAGGCCCAGTAGTTGTGGCGCACGGGCCTAGCTGCACCGCAGAATGTGGGATCTTCCCAGACCAGGGCTCGAACCCACGTCCCCTGCATTGGCAGGCAGATTCTCAACCACTGCGCCACCAGGGAAGCCCTAATTTTAAGTAATTTTAATTGAATAGCTACATGTGGCAAGTAGCTGCTATGTTGGACAGTGCCACTTTCGAAGACCACAACCAGATTGAGTCCCTTAGGTGCCTGCTCCTGGTGAATATGCCCTTGATATTCATGATATTTTCTGGGGTTCATAGTTGTCCTCCACAGACCTTACTTGTGGAACTAACTAGAAGGAATCAAGCCTTTCAATAACACACACCTTTCTTCAAACTTAGCGCTATGAAAATGACAGCATCTGGTTTCAGTGTGTCACGGGTGACTTTTTCACAGCAGAGGTAAAATATCAAAGTTGCAGAGAAATGATGGTAAAAATTGTGACATTTTTGTGAGTGACAGAGGGTTATGAGACCATCATTTTTTAAGATGAGTGATTTATCTGGGGAGCTTGAATATTTAAAAGGTACAACAATATGAAATGAAAACCAAAGGAATGTTATAAAACCACATAACACTTTCATATTTCAAAGTTAAAATATCACCTATAATTTGCGCCTGGGTAGTAGCTTCACCTTTATTTCATAATTGGGTTCTGGGTTGCATCATGAAACAATTGAATCTAGTCAGTGGAATTTCTTAAGAAAATTATTTATAGTCAAGTAGTGGGACAGCTACAGCTATTTACAAACTTCCTTTGAGTGATCAACTTGGAAGGAGTCACAGAACAGAAATGGTGATTGCTATTTTATCTCCCTAATTTGGGACAGGAACTTACAACTGCTACATGCAGGGAATTAGAAAGAGTGCAATGTAAGAAAGGAAAACCTGGTTTTCTACTAATTTGCTGTGACTTTGGACAAGTAATTTAACTTGCTCAACTTCAGTATCACCATACTTAAAAATTGGGAGAATGAAGACAGTCTTTTCAACTTCAAACTATGAATTTTATGGTGAATGGTGCATGCCGGGACAGCAGCAACATGGTGTATTGGGTGAGCAGTGAAATACTGAGAGAATCCAGAAATTGTTGCAGTGGCCCAAGTAGAGAAACTAAGGTGAAAAGAAAGAGGAAGTTCATGAGAGCTCATATGTCCTAAGTCAGTGGTTAAGATTTGGGAAGAGATAAGCCCCTAGAGCAACAGCACAACTACAGAAGTTCAGACACACACAGCTCTGGTTTCTGCTTGCCTGACCTTGACAAGGGGTACAGTGTCAAATGTGAATAGGATGTTAAAAAAGGGGAAAGAATGATCACACTGGAAAAAAATGTGGAGGAAGAGAGGGAAAGGTACAGGAAAGGAGGAACAAACAAGAGGAGAAGTCACAGAAGGAAAATCTAAGAAAAGAGAATGCTACTTACTATGATCTTCCGTAAGTATCTTCTATCACAGTTCTGCACATACACTAGTTCAGGCCACAGTCTTCACCTGTCTGGATTATTGCAATACATTTCTAACTGGTACCCGTCCGATAAATCTCACACCCTCCAATCCACTCTGCATATGCAGCCAAAGTGATTTTCCTAAATCACAAATCTGATGAGCATGTCATCCCCTTGCTTAAAATCCTTCATCAGCCTTTCTGTCGCTCCTCTGAATGAAGTCTAGATTCTTTAGTATGGCTTTCCAAGATCATCATGCTCTGTTTCATATCCCTATAGCAGTGGTTGGCAAACTTTTTCTGTAAAGGGCCTGATAGTAAATATTTTTGCCCTTCAAACCAAATCGTCTCTGTGGCAGCTACTCAACTTTGCCACCGTAGTAAGAAAACAGCCACAGACAATTTGTAAATCAGATCAGCATGGCTGTGTTCCAATACAACTTTACTTATAAAAATGGTTGGCCCTTCTGCAGGCCTTAGTTTGCTGACCCTTACCCTACGATCTCAAGATCACCTCCCTCACCCAACCCTTAACCCTCTGCACTCAGGACCCACTGAATTACTTGCAATTCCCTAGTGGTACCCTGCTCTCTCTCAATATTGTAGTTTTGTACACATTCTTCCCTAGTCTAGATCACCTTCCCCCTTCTCATTACCCAGTTAACTTTCGCTCATCTTTGTGATTCACTTTAAACCTCCTTGACCAGCCTTATGCCAACACTGTGTTCCCACTTATAGCACTGAAATGTACTGACCTGTTGGCATTTGTCTCTCATACCTCACTAGCCTGTAGGCTATTGGAGGGCAGCAGCTATGTGTTACTCATTTCTCTCCTGGAAATTAATTGACACTAAAATCTATTTATTATTATGGGGATTTGTTACCTGAAGTATTCCTCGCTCTATTGCCTAGCTACAAAATGAGTGCATGGTACTAACACTGATGATTGAGTTTGGAAGAATATAGGCCATATTTTCAATAATTCCAGTTCCTAGAATTAACGGGCTTGATATAAAGCCCTAGAAAGGAGAAACTGACCTTAAGTCTTTTCAATTTATTTTCCTGAATCCTAGTTTATAACATTAGAAAGACACAGAGAGAGAAAAAACAAACAACAAAAAATCAATTATACTTGTCTAATAGGGTTATTTGTAAGAATTACATGAAAAAAGTGTGTAACACACTAGCATAGTCTTGAGCACATGTGTAAGAACTTAATAAATGGTAGCTGGTATGTAATAATCTTTAATGGTAATAATGTTGGTAATGAATAAATTCAGATGGTACAGGACCGGCTTGACTTCTGAGTACAAAGAAGTTGTGCTCACTGCACCCCGGCTTTCTTCTTCACTGTAGGTTTTCATCAAAATATCCAATGGAGTAATGAAAAGATGGAAAAAGCTTCAAGAGTGTTTGAAACTAGGAAAGAGTGTCATCAACAGGACAGAAACTTTGAGGAACCCCCAAGAGATATGCTTCAGATGGGACCAAATGTTACTCACCCTAAAGTTAATATGTAACACAACTTCATGAAAAAAATACAGTCACAGGAAAGTAGGTTGAGGAACCCCTGAAAAAGGATAATTAGGAGAGGCCAGAGAAGGTCAAGGAACAGTAAGACAACACACCACTTGATTTGCCTACTCTTTATAAATTAGTAGTATCCAAAGAAGTCTCCAGAGAGGCTCGGAGACTAAGGTCTCAGTTACCTTAAGAAGAAAACTAACAAGTAGACACTCAAAGGAGACTATATACCTCTATGTCTTATTCCTCAGTTAAGACCAGATGAAACACAACACTGGATATGGAATGATTTTTTAAGTTTTTTTTTGATATGGACCATTTTTAAAGTCCTTATTGAATTTGTTACAATATTGCTTCTGTTTTTATGTTTTGATTTTTTGGCGATGAAGCACGTAGGATCTTAGCTCCCTGACCAGGGATCAAACTCGTACCCCCTGCATTGGAAGGTGAAGGCTTAACCACTGGAACATCAGGGAAGTCCCAGGAAAATTCCTTTTTAAAAAAAATTTTATTTTATATTGGAGTATAGTTGATTTACAATGTTGTGTTAGTTTCAGGTGTACAGCAAAGTGATTCAGTTATATACATACATATATCTATTCTTTTTCAGATTCTTTTCCCATGTAGGTTATTACAGAATATTGAGTAGAGTTCCCTGTGCTATACAGTAGGTCTTTGCTGATTATCTGTTTCATATATAGTAGTGTGTATATGTTAGTCCCAAACTCCTAATTTATCCCCCAAACCCCACACTTCCCCTTTGGTAACCATAAGCTTCCTTTCTGTGTATGTGGGTCTCTTTCTGTTTTGGAAATAAGTTCATTTGTATTATTATTATTTTTAGATTCCACATATAACTGATATCATATGATATTTGTCTTTCTCTGCCTGACTTACTCACTTAATATGATAATATTTAAGTCCAACCATGATGCTGCAAATGGCATTATTTCATTATTTTTTATGACTGATTAATATTCCATTGTACATATGTACCATATCTTTTTACTCATTCCTCTGTCGATGAACATTTAGGTTGCTTCCATGTCCTGGCTATTGTAAATAGTGCTGTAATGAACATTGGGGTGCATGTATGGTTTTCTCCAAATATATGCCCAGGAGTGGGATTGCTGGATCATATGGCAGCTCTAGTTTTAGCTTTTTTATGGAACTTCCATACTGTTCTCCATAGTGGCTGTACAAATTTACATTCCCACCAACAGTGTAAGAGGTTTCCCTTTTCTCCACACCCTCTCCAGCATTTATTGTTTGTAGACTTTTTGGTGATGGCCATTCTGACTGATGTGAGGTGATACCTCATTGTAGTTTTGATTTGCATTTCTCTGATAATTAGCGATGCTGAGCATCTTTTCATGTGCTTTTTGGCCATCTGTATGTCTTCTTTGGAGAAATGTCTATTAACGCTTTCTGCTCTTTTTTTTTTTTTTTACATCTTTATTGGAGTATAATGTTTACATTACAATGTTGTGTTAGTTTACAATGTTGTGTTAGTTTCTGCTGTACAACAAAGTGAATCAGCTATATATATACATATATCCCAGTATCCCCTCCCTCTTGAGCCTCCCTCCCACCCTCCCTATCTCACTCTTCTAGGCCGTCACAAAGCTCTGAGTTGATCTCCCTGTGCTAAGCACAGCTAGCTTCCCACTAGCTAGCTATTTTACATTAGGTAGTGTATATATGTCAATACTAACTTCTCCCTTCGTCCCAGCTTCCCCTTACCCCCCCCACCCCATGTCCTCAAGTCCATTCTCTACATCTGTGTCTTTATTCCTGCCTTGCCACTAGGTTCATCAGTACCATTTTTTTAGATTCCATATATATGCATTAGCATACGGTATTTGTTTTTCTCTTTCTGACTTACTTCACTCTGTATGACAGACTCTAGGACCATCCACTTCACTACAAATAACTCATTCATTCCTTTTTATAGCTGAGTAATATTCCATTGTATATATGTGCCACATGTCCTTTATCCATTCATCTGTCAATGGACTTTTAGGTTGCCTCCATGTCCTGGCTATTGTAAACAGTGCTGCAGTGAACATTGTGGTACATGTATCTTTTTGAATTTTGGTTTTCTCAAGGTATATGCCCAGTGGATTGCTGGGTCATATGGTAGTTCTATTTTTAGTTTTTTAAGGAACCTCCATACTGTTCTCCATAGTGGCTGTTTCAATTTACATTCCCACCAACAGTGCAGGAGGGTTCCCTTTTCTCCACGCCCTCTCCAGCATTTATTGTTTCTAGATTTTTTGATGATGGCCATTCTGACTGATGTGGGGTGATACCTCATTGTGGTTTTGATTTGCATTTCTCTAATGATTAATGATGTTGAGCAACTGTTCATGTGTTTGTTGGCCATCTGTATGTCTTATTTGGAGAAATGTCTATTTAGGCCTTCTGCCCATTTTTTTTTTTGGGTTGCTTATTTGTTTTTGATATTGAGCTGCATGAGCTGTTTGTATATTTTGGAGATTAATTCCTTGTCAGTTGCATTGTTTGCAGATATGTTCTCCCATTCTGTGGGTTGCCTTTTCATTTTGTTTATGGTTTCCTTTGCTGTGCAAAAGCTTTTAAGTTTCATTAGATCCCATTTGTTTCTTTTTGTTTTTATTTCCATTACTCTAGGAGGTGGATCCAAAAAAATATTGCTTTAATTTATTTCAAAGCGTGTTCTGCCTATGTTTTCCTCTAAGAGTTTTATAGTATCTGGCCTTACATTTAGGTCTTTAATCAACTTTGAGTTTATTTTTGTGTATTGTGTTAGAGAATATTCTAGGAAAATTCTTGATAGTCTGAAATAACTCTCTGGGAACCATCAGCAAATAGCACCAGGTAGAACAGACATAACTTGAAGATGAATGAAAAACAAAAAGGCAAAGTACTCACACAAATACTACCAAAAATATGTGGGGGAGAAACAGATTTTTTTCAGTGAATAAAGAGGGAACACTTCCCAACTCATTTAATGAGGACAGTGTAATCTTTTTTTTTTTTAACGCCTTTATTGGAGTATAATTGCTTTACAATGGTGTGTTAGTTTCTGCTGTATAACAAAGTGAATCAGCTATACATATACATATATCCCCATATCTCCTCCCTCTTGCATTTCCCTCCCACCCTCCTTATCCCACCCCTCTAGGTGGACACAAAGCACCGAGCTGATCTCCCTGTGCTCTGAAGCTCCTTCCCACTAACTATCTATTTTACATTTGGTAGTGTATTTATATACATGCCACTCTCTCACTTCGTCCCAACTTACCTTTCCCTCTCCCCATGTCCTCAAGTCCATTCTCTACATCTCCATCTTTATTCCTGTCCTGTCCCTAGGTTCTTCAGAACAATTTTCCTTTATTTTTTAGATTCCATATATATATGTTAGCATATGGTATTTGTTTTTCTCTTTCTGACTTACTTCACTCTGTATGACGGACTCAAGGTCCATCCACCTCACTACATAAAACTCAATTTTGTTTCTTTTTATGGCTGAGTAATATTCCATTGTATATATGTGCCACATCTTCTTTACCCATTCATCCTATGATGAGCACTTAGGTTGCTTCCATGTCCTGACTATTGTAAATAGAGCTGCAATGATCATCATGGTACATGACTCTTTTTGAATTATTGTTTTCTCAGGGTATATGCCCAGTAGTGGGATTGCTGGATTGTATGGTAGTTCTATTTTTAGTTTTTTAAGGAACCACCATACTGTTCTCCATAGTGGCTATATCAATTTATATTCCCACCAACAGTGCAAGAGGTTTCCCTTTTCTCCACACCCTCTCCGGCATTTATTGTTTCTAGACTTTTCAATGATGGCCATTCTGACCTGTGTGAAGTGATACCTCATTGCAGTTTTGATTTGCATTCCTCTAATGATTAGTGACGTTGAGCATCCTTTCATGTGTTTGTTGGCAGTCTGTATATCTTCTTTGGAGAAATGTCTATTTAGGTCTTCTGCCCATTTTTGGATTGGGTTGTTTGTTTTTTTGATATTGAGCTGTCTGAGCTGCTTGTATATTTTGGAGATTAATCCTTTGTCAGTTGCTTCATTTGCAAATATGTTTTTCCTATTCTGAGGGTTGTCTTTTCATCTTGTTTATGGTTTCCTTTGCTGTGCAAAAGCTTTAAGTTTCATTAGATCCCATTTGTTTCTTTTTATTTCCATTTCTCTAGGAGGTGGGTCAAAAAGGATCTTGCAGTGATTTATGTTATAGAGTGTTCTGCCTATGTTTTCCTCTAGGAGTTTTATAGTGGAGGACAGTGTAATCTTGATACCAAAACACATGTAAAGGACTTCACAGAAAAGACTTAAAGACTTAAATAAATATAAGCATATATGATAATCATGAGTCAAATGTCACAGTAATGTGACAATTTCTCTCCAGAGTAATCTATAGACTTTACACAGTTCTAATCTGACTTCCAGCTTACATTTTTGTGGAGCTGAAAAGCTCATTGAAAAATATACTTGAAAATGCAGAGGGCCAAGAGCTAAGACAATCTTTAAGAGGAACAAATTGGAGGATATATATGGAGACTTATTATAAAGCTACAGGAATTAGAAGAGCTTGATATGGGAACAAGGATAGAAAATAATGAACAGAATGGAAAATCCAGTGGTTGAACCATATCTTACATGCAGTCATCTAGTTCATGACAAAGGTGTGAACGCACTACTGTGGGAGGAAGAATTGCTAATTGGGTGAGTAGAGAAGGATCAACTGAATATCCATATTTTTTTTAAAAAAAGAACTGTTATCTTACACAATATATAACAGAAATGCTAGATGCATCATGGACTTCAGTGTGAAGGGTAAACTGGTAGAGTTTGCAGAAAATAGAAAAATATTTCCATGATTTTTAATGATGAAGAGTTCTTAAACTGGTCACAAAAGAGTTTTTATAATAGTGACAAATGGGCTTTATTAAAATTAAGAAGTTGTTTTCATCAAAAGACACAAGTGAGTTAAAAGGAAGGCAGTGGCAAAAGATATTTGGAGTCCAAATATCTGACAAAAACTTATATCTAGAGTATAAGTATGCCTAAGTAGTCCATAAGTTTACCTAAGACAGCAGAAATACTAAAACCTATTAACATGAAAAAAGAAAAGAACAACAAATTAGAAAAGTAAAATCATAAGGAAAGAGAAAACACTATGTAGGGAGAGAAACAAGAGAAACCAAAAAAAGGCAAATTTCAAATGATGAGCTTATATGACATTGATAAGAAATGTTTGAGTAAATTTTGTTAGCTTATCAATGAGAAGATAACATAAACTAAGAAGAAGATATGTCTAGTGTGTAAATATCATTTATTAAAACAATGACAAGGATAAATAATAGAATAGATGGGAAAATTGTTGGAATACTATCAAGTATTATCTTTTTGGATTTCAACAACCAAACTTTTTTAGAATTCCTCAAAATCAATTTGGAAGGGATACAGAGTTGGACGATATTTCTGGCCTTGGTAGCTCAACTTAAAGGCAAAATTGAGCTGAAATAAACAGAATATCTTGTACTATCAATCATTTGTGCACAAGGAACTTTATGAGTGTGTCCAACACCTTCCAGTTGCTCCTTGAGACCTACTCTCCGACCCTACCTCCCTACTCGCTCTTCTCTGTCCCAGGGATTGACTTCAGGAACCCCTCTGGCTTCCATGGGTGTGGTCACTGGGACATGCTTTCAGGAGATTAGAAGGAAGGAAGAGAGTGAGGTCCTGGTATTATTTCCCACCTCTATTCCTGCAAGTTGCTTCCAGCCGGCCACAGCTCCACTCAAGTTGGCCATCTTTACAAATGTTTCTCCTTCTAGGATTTCATGACTGCCTCTTCTTCCATACCTTTGAGCCTTGGATGGCTACTATCCCTGAGGAAGCCCACCCATACCTTTGAAAATAGTCCCTTTATGTATCTTCCTCGAATCATCTTGATTTGAGTGTGCCTCCTGTCTCCTGCTAGGCCTCTAACTGAGAAACACAAAGCAGGTGCCACTCAGAACATTTACAATCACACAATCACTTCTCTTGCTTTTCCGCAGAAACATCCTTTCAACAGCCTAGCTTGGGATACTTTCCTAATGATTTTTAGGTAAGGAGAGTCAATGTTTTCCCTCAATAATGTATCCAGCATTAAACCTTCCCAATAACTTATCAAGGATTAAACTAACCTTTGCAGATAGAAATTTATACTTCATACACAATGAAAATCCATCCCTCTTTCCCTTTTATGCTTGTTACTGGGATCATAGGATGTCAGTGTTAAGAAGGGAGATTGGACACCATCAAATCCAGAGGTTGCCAAACAGGTGTTTCTGTTTATGCCCTGGTGCATTTTCTAAATTTTCAAAAGGATAAATGGAAATCATCCGTTCGTCTATGATAGGACCACATGGGTTATTCTGTTGTTTGCAAGAGCTTTCCAAACATATGTCCCATATGAAAAGTCTGGGAACTCGCCAACCTAGTTTAACCACTTCCTTGGAGCTCAGAGAGGTTATAGCTTATTCAAATGAACCCAGTTAGCTTGTTGCATAACTTGGAACATGGTGCTGGTTTCTTTGCTCCCAATTAGTCCTCTTTCCATCACACAATCTTACTTCCTGCCCCAATACAGCTTTATTATCCTTGTTCCTTTGGGATAAATCTCCAAAAAGCAAATTGCCAGGTAAGCAAAATGCCACACTTTGAGTAGCAAGGTAAATGTAGCCTAGCTACTCAAATTGTGGCCTGAGAACCAGCTGCATCTATATAGACTGAGAGCCAATTAGAAATGCAGAGTCTCAGCCCCCACCCCAACCTGCAACATCTTAACAAGATCCCCTGGTGATTCACAGACACATTAGAATTTGAGACACTCTGGCCTGTGATCTTGCTAATTTCAAATCTATGAACGGCCCCTGTAGGTGGTTCATCCCCAGAATCCAGAAGCACAGGTAAATGCCCATTTTCCCCACCTTCATCACCCACAGTGGAATTGGCTGTAAGAAGGCTTACGAGGAGGACAAACCATCTGAAACCTCTTTCTTCCCAGAACGACAGGCTTGACGCTGAGTTAATACTACCCCACCAGACACCTAAGAGTTCTTTGCTTCTAGAGTAAAATATTTCAATTTTCCCAGTGTCGGTTGTCTTCAGGAGTTAGAGCTCCTTGAGAACCCATGTTTCTTCCACCTCGTTGCCTGAAACCTGCTAATGGAAAATAGGAAATTAAAATTGACGGAGATAGGGGTGGGGAGGGGGGAAACCCAGCTGGACAAAGGGAAATCATTTGGAAATTAAAAACAAAACAAAGTATGAATCCAGGAGTCTGGGAGTTGAGAAGGGAAGTTTTATGTAATTCTAGCCAGTTGATGTCATTGTAGACCATTCTCTGACCAACTAGAGAGGCCAAGGGGAGGGGGAATGTGGAGATGGGAAGGACCCAGACATGCTCCTTTGGGCCTGATGCATGCAGGATGAGGTCAATGAGAACAAAGGGATGTGTCTGAGCAAGAGCCAGAGCCATTTCCCTGCAGAGATGATTCTGCAATACTGAAGAGGGGCCCACTGCGAGTCGAAAGCTCCGTCATGCCTTCTGGGCCTCCCCTGCCCTCTGCCAGTCTTTCTGTGGCCTCCTGAGCCCACCCTCAGCACGGTGACACCTCCCAGGCTTCTGGCTCATCTGTGTTCAGGAATGGGAGGGTCGGGGCCACTGACACACACCGGTATCCTGCAGCCTATTATTTCCTGCCTGCCCTGGCTCATCTCCAAGGCCCAGCATGACAGGTGGATGAAGTTCACGAGAAAGCTCAGCAGCGGGCCAGTTTTCCAGGAATGCTGCTGCTAACTGGATTCACAAACCAAGCCACCCTGCACCACCCCAGGCTGAATGGAGAGCCCACTGAATGGGGGCAGAGGGTTTTTTTTCTTTTTTTTTTTTTCCTCTGTCTCCAGTCTGGATCCTGTGATTGTTTCAGCTGGTATAAGCAACTCCCCTCTCAGGCTCCAGGGTTCGAAGTGTTTCCAAGGCCCTGTAAAGAACAAAGGTGCTTAACACAAGCCTCCACTCCCAGCCGAGGGTCTGAGGTTGAGGAATGGAAGGAAGAGCAGTGCCCCTGGGAGCGTGGGGTCAGGGAGCATGAGGGCCTCAGACCGTTCTAGCAAGAAAGGTGTCAGGGAGATTAGCAATCTGACTGTGGAAGATGATGGGAAAAGCAAAAACAGAGCACAGTTTTTAATAGGCCATTCAGAGGGATGTAGAGAGACAGGTTAAAATTAGAGAGATAAATTATTCCTTTTAAACAACAGAGATTGTGAAAGTGTCTGATCTTTCAATGTGCTTATGGCTTTTTTCCCAAGTAAAACTGAGCTAATAGGGCAAATAACAATGTAAATGCTTCTTGCCTGTTGCCTCAGGCTGAGCAGTTTAAAGCAAACCCTGAGGCTGCTATATAAGGTCCATTCAACTGAGAATTCATTGAGTACCTAATCTCTGCCTACCACTATACTGAGAGGGAAAAGAGAAGAGAGGGAATGTACATATAAGTAAGTTCCTGCCTTCCTGCAGCTCATAGGCAAGCACGAAAGACAGGCACATAGGTGGGTAAATTGTAATATGGTGTAGCTAGCATTGAGGTGGAGGTGTGTGCAAATACATGACAATACACAGGAAGGAGACAAAGGAAAATGCACCAATGTTGGTGGAAGGAGAGTTGTACTGTTTCTGATTCTGGTTAAGCTGAGCCAGAATGGCATGGGCCTGGCCCACCAGATTTTAAGGCAGAAAATCTGCTAATGAAGTTGGTAGTCAGGAAAGGTGACTTTGGGTAAAAGAGAAATCTGTGGGCATCTCCTTGGATGCTAAATAATCACCATCTGTTCCTGATATGAGCCTAGGCACCTCACTTGCAGAAGTCCATAGAAAGTTCCCCCAAAATCAGCATGGCTGCTGGGGGAGCTAGCTTCAGACTTCACAAGATGTCCTAGAGATCTCAAGGGAATCATTTTGGGAAAGATGTATGTATTCCATGGTACTAACCAGTATCTAAATGACTGACTTCACTGTTGCTTCCATGGTTAAATACTGAGTATATCTTCCCAGTGCTATAGAATCAGAGCAAAGGAATGAACCAGAAGGGCCAACCGTCCCACACCCCAAACCACTTCTTGAGATGTGAACTTGCTTTTCCAGTTTCCTGCAGATATTTCTACCAAGCCTTTCTAGTACTCAAAACTCTATGTACCTAGACTAATGGAAGTTACCATTTTCCATCAGACCTGTCCTTCACATTTCCCACCACATTTTTGTTAGTAATACCATCAGTCTATCATTCATCACGTTTTCCTACCCAGCCCTTATCCCAATCTCCATGAATACCTGGTGGAGGCCATGAGATGCCTTCAAGGTATCCCCAGATAGGAGCAGAAGCACTTGTGTCTAAATAAGAAACAGCAGGTGCAGAGAGCAGCAGTCCACTTAGCAAAATTCCTTGGAGACTTTCTAAGTCTGGTCTCCTGTCTCCCCTTTACTTTTTTTTTTCTGGTCTGTAATGCTTGGCTCTTGATCCAGGCTTAGTATCTGCTTTTATCTTTGATATTTGAGGCTCCAACTCAACTTTTCTAGACTTTGGATTAATGACTAATCTCTGGAGCCTCAACTATTGCAAATACTCATTAACTGATCTCCCTTCCTTCAGTGTCTTCCTGTCTAATCCAGCATTCCAAAAGGGATCACCTTAATCATCCAAATAATTCCTTTAATAATATTACTCCTCTAGAGATAAACCTCAGGAGCTCTTCCATTGTCTACAGCATAAATACTAAGTTATTTTGCCTGGATATTTAGTGAGGAACTATACTCCTTGTTTCCTACCTATCTTTCTAGTCTTATCTCTCACCATTCTCCTAGATGAATTCTTTGCCTTAATGTCAATATAATTTACTTATTTTTAAAGTAAAGTGTACTTTTATTTTTGGCTATCCCACAATTCAACAACCTTACCTTCTTATCTGGGGGAGAATCCTCCCATTATGTTATTCTTGGTGGGAGACAGGGTCGAATGCACCATCTCTTCCCTCCTTGCTCCCATTGTATGAGAATGGACTTAGCCTTAGCCAATCATATGCTCCCATCCAAGAGAATGACTACTAAGTGAGTGGTGCAAAGATAGATAAGCAGTTGGAATTCACTTACAGTGGGGGTGGTGGCATTGGCTGAGTCCTATGGCAGTTGTAGCAGCATCCTGGCTAGATTCTTCTGGCTGAAAGACTATTGTGCTGCTTGCTTCTAGGCTTTGGGGAAGTATGTTTGCTTCTTACCTTTTTCTAAGCCTGGTCCTCCAGCTTTCTGATGATTCTGTAAGCCACTGATGTTATTCCAATACATTTCCATTGTCCTTCTTACAGACAGAGCTAGTTTCTGTTGCTTTAAACCTTAAGGATCCTAACTTATCTCCCAAAGTACGTTGTTGTTTTCACAATTATCTCTTTGCTGTGCCTTACTTCTCTCTGCTTGTCCATATCAAGCTCAAATCTTACCTTTCTTCATCATCCTTAACATGTTCTAAGTATATACCCTATGTGCCCCATCCTGGGCTAGGAATACAGAGAAGAATACGCAGAGACAAAATATACAGAGCCAAAAGACACAGCCCCTCGGCTCATATTGATGTCATTCTTAGTGAAAGACAAACATGTAAAGAACAATTACATTGCCAAAAGATAAAAACCAGAATGAAGATATGCATCATGTTCATTAGGGCTTGAAGGGAAAAGTTCCTCCTTGTGCTAAGCTTCGATAGAGAGGGACTTGTCAGGTGTTGAACTGGAAGAAGGGCAATACAGGCACAGGGCAAGCACATGCATTGACGATGAGGTGTGAAAGAGCATGAAATACTGAGCAGTGGCTGAAGTCCACTGTCTCTACGAAATAGGATGTGAGGGGATGGACAGCGGTGGGAAATAAAGCTGGGGGAATGGTACCTATCTGACAAGCTCAATGATGTGGGCTCCATTCTTTAGGCTACAGTGTCCCAACCTTCTTGATCATGCATGCCATCAAATATTTTTGAGTTACTCCCCAAATATATGTCCACCTAATTACAAATCTTATTCAGTATTTTGATGGATTCATATATGAAGTATTGATCATATTAATTTCATATTTAAGTTTAAAAAGTAATGATAAATACAACACTGTGGTCTTCCCACATGCCAAAGGGTTGTCTTGCTGGCCTCAATCTGTTATTAGAAGAGTTTATTAGAGGGCAAATAAGGTAAGGTAAGGTAAGGTAATTGTGTAAGCAGAATGGAAAAAGGACTAAAGTAAAACCATGGAGTTTTAAGGTGTGTAAAATTTACTTGGATTGCTTTAAAAATAAAGAACTGGAGTTCCCAATGAGTTAATGGAACTGAGCAATGTTCATCAATAGCTACTAATATTATAAAAACACAACCAGACATGCAGTGCCCCCAGATGGAGGTATTCGATACTTCACACCACCTAGGAAGTATTCTCGACAAAAACATCACATCCGTATCTGATCAAGGTTTTACATTTCAATGGTAATAAGGAAATTATTGTATAATTATAAGTAAAGTACATAATAGATTGTAAATTTAATTATTATATAACATTATTATATCAATTAAAGACAATACAGGGGTCAAAGAACATATTAAATGATGGCACAAAGATATAACTAACAAAATACAGACTCTGGGAAACTCTACAGGACAAACAACCCAATTTCTTCAACAAATAAGAAGTAAAGGGGGAAAAGAGTGATAAAGAAAAAAAGAGCTAAGTGATATATTAGCCAATTGAAATGCAGGAAAGTTACTCAGATTTTGATTCAGAAAATTGTGAGGCAACATGGGAAATTTGAATACTGACTAGTTTGGTATAAAAATATTCTTAATTTTTTAAGAAATAATAATTGTATTTAGAGTTTTTAAAAGTCTTTATTACTTAGAGATAGAAATATTTTCAGATGAAATGATATGATATCTGGGACTTGCTTCAGAATAATTTGGGGAGAGGATATTAATCAAATAATATTGGCCAGGAGTTGATAATAATTAAAGCTAGTGACAAGTCCATGGCAGATGGTTCATTATATTTTTCTCTTTACTTTTTAAATATGCTTGAAATTTTCTTAATAAAAATATTTTGAATTCAGATCCCTTGGTTTCACTCCCTGTAGATTCTGATGCCATAGATCTAAGGTGATGCTCAGAAATCTAAACTTTAACAAGCACCACAGGGAATTTGGAATCAAATGGCCCCTAGACCATAACCAAGAAATTAGTACAGTGACTGGAAGGGAAGAAATCAAGTAGGAGAAATTGGAGTAGGTGCTCAAGATAAATGTCTGCCAATTATATTAGATGATTGTTTACAAATAATTGCCCCAAATCTTAATAGTGTTTGTGTGTAATAGTCAGGGTATGACTACTGGTGCTATTTCCTGATACGGACCTTTTTTTCTGTTAGATTTTTTAAGAGTTTCCTCATTCTCACCGCATGAACCAAGGCTAATTCCCTGATTAGATAATCATCCTTGTGAATGCTTTCTTGCTAATCACAATGGTAGGAGAGATGTCACCAGGCCTTCCAGGAAGGGAGAGACATCCAGTTGTGACAACTAAATTGGCATCAGCTGTCACTCCACCCCTTCCAGGAGGAAAGGATCTTATAACCCTGGAAAGGGGACAGAGCAGAGAGGTGACCCATCCATCCCAGTGCTGTCAGCTCCCATTACCTCTCACACACCCTCCACCCCCCAACCCCCCTTTTTCTTTCCACATTTGAGACTTTTTCAACTGGAAAGCACTCCAGGTCCTGGGGCTGGGAGTGTGCTGAAGACAGGGCTGGTTGTGTCATAAGGCAAACTAACTGAAAAGGGGACGATCCCGACATTGATCCCAGAACATGGGTCCCTCTCCAGCCAGTAACCTGCAGGTGGCCCGCCCAGCAAAGTCAACACAAGCACTGCTGCTGGTTGGGCCTCCCTGGGATTGTGAACATGCTTTCCATCCAGGCAAAGCTCTGATGTCCTGCCAGCAAACAAAAAGCCATCTTCCAGAAGAATCTCCTACTTCTCTAGAGCGGTTCCAGGCTTCAAACCTATCTGGATCAGCTCATGTCTGGGGTGGTAGGTGGAAGGATCCCCAACACAACTGTGAACTGAAGTGGCCTTGCCTCTCCTGCACCAGCCAGGAAACCTCATCATGCTGCACAGATAAGGTAATGAAACAACAGTAGCAAGAGATGGGCACTGTTCATATCCTGATTTTATAGACAAAGACCTTGAAGGTTAAGGTCTCAGTGATTTATCCAAGATCACTTAGCTCAGGGTCGGAGCTAGGTTCAAGTAATCTTGCTTCAGGCTTTGTGCATTTAACTCTCTCTGAAGTTCTCTGCTACCTGCCTTGATGCAATCAGCTTGCCTTTTATATCCTATTCTACTCCTGCCAATGTGGCCTGTGTGCATTTCCCTGAATACGTTCCACTTGTACTATATTTCCCTTTTTTTTCACATTTCTTTCTTCCTGAAATGCTTTCTTCCCCTCAACTCCAATTTCACTAACTGAACTCCTGCCCCAGCTTCAAGGCCCATGTCAATGGCACTTCCTCCAAGACACCTTTTAGGATTCATTTCTCCATTTCCATCAATTAGTGACAGTTCCCTTCTTTGCATCTTCATCACCTTCTGCTGATAACATTTTTTGTCACTCACATTTGTTTCCTTTTCTTGTATTTTTCTTATTGTAGCATTATGGCCACGTAGATACTTGCCTTAAGAATCCTGTTACATTGCAACCTCCTTGAGCCCAATGATCATTTATTATTCAACTTTTTATTGCCCCCAGCATTTACAACAGTGCTTTTTATATAGCAGGAGCTTAAAAATCCATTGAGTTGAATGTATGCAACTGTGAAAATATATTTAACTTAGTTATATATAACTTAGAAATATGTATACATATAAATTAGTTTTCATTTATCCAGATATAATTAAATGTATGGGGGAGGTGAGATGTTGCAAAGGATTAACCCTGGGGTTGATTAATCTATACACAATAACAACAAAAACTTCTTAAGCAACATTGTAATTTTATCTTTGCTAAATCTGTGCTTGCATATACTACACACACTGCAAATGGACTTCCATTGTGTTTTGAGTGCCTTGCTTGCACTTCTCTGCTTTACACAGATGAGGAAGTAGAGGCTAGAAGGTAGAGCTACAGAGCAGCCCAGGGAAGTTAATATGTTCAGATGCTCACCCCCAACCTTCCTTGCCCTTTTGTGATTCCGGATTGGATTGGGTGTGTGAGGAGGGAAAGGGCTGCCCTCTGGGGAGATTAATAATAAGGTCTGAAGGATGAAGATCAAAGAACAGCTTTGGCTACAGACCACGTAGTTACCGGCAAAGACTCTCTGATCTCCGTGCCCCTCCATGCCCCCTGTAATCTCAAACTGCATTTTGCACCCTTTCCTGGGTCAGCACCCTTCTCAATTACACTACACCCTTATTTCTCCTAAGCTACAACTCCTGCAAGACCATATAGGTCGGCTGTTTATCTGCATATAGGTCTGCTGTTCACCTGCCATCAGACAGCACCCGTAAGAAAAGTTTTACGTAACTAATGTGAAGCCAATTTTTAGTTAGTATGAAAGTTCAGGGAAAGTTTGTCTAAACTTTTCTTAGAATATCTATTCAAAATGAATTATCCTAATTGGTCTTCTACAGCATTTAACTTCACTAACTAACCAAGTCATAAACCTTACAAAAGTTTGCCTTTTAAATCATCTATTGCATGTTGTCTGGGATTTACTCCAAAATAATCTGGCGGTAAATGGGAGTTGGGGGAGAGTACAAATGAACCAAAACAGACTGTGAGTTGATGATTGTTGAAGCTGGTTGATGGGTACCTGGGGTTTCATTATGCCATTTTCTCTTGTTTTAGTATACGTTTGAAATTTCCTCGTAATTTTTTTTATTTAAAAAAATCTATTTTGTCTTCACATTCTGCCTCTGCACAATTCTAGTGTGGTTAACGTTTCTGTTGTAGAAGATGGGGAATCTGCTACGTCTGCCTTTCTTTTTGTCCCAACTTGTCTTCCTTACCTGGCCTAGCTGGTGAAACAGGGGTCTGTCTGCTTGGTGAACCTCAAATACTATCCACCGTGTGGCCCAGGAAATTTGTGGGTTGCCAGTCTGAGTGCTCAGACTCCTTTCGTTACCATTTAAAAATATTCTGTGGTATCGGCAGTTCCAAGTTCAAGGGTTGTATTTTTACTGAGAACTGCAAATACTGCCACTGGGCTGCAAATAGAAACTAGGATGATGGCTTGTTTGTAAAAGTCACCGTGTTCTTTATCTCTTTCCTCATTCCTTCTCTCTCTCTCTTCTTTTTCCTCTATTGGAAAAACATCTATTGATAGGCAGTTACCAAGTCAAGGATTCAGGAATTTTCCGGTGTTAAATATTTCCAGGATATCAATAAGCAAACCTGTTTGGACTGCTGTGAAAGGCATGGTAAATCAGCACCCTGTGTCCCCTTTTGGGAGGATTGAACTGTTATTGGTCTGGGGTGAAAGAAAGCTAAAAACTCAAATGTGAGACCCTGTATGAAAGGTGACGTTCAGGTTGTACTTCACAGGTGTTTTGGCACCAGCGAGTCAAACAGGGCATTTCTTAAATCCACTTGATCCACAGCAGACTTCGTCCTGCACAAACCACATCCAAATATTATTCCACCCAGTGGGCAAGTCCCTGCAACCTGTCACTGGCAGGCGTCCCTTGAAAGCTGCTCTCGGGAACTTCTCCTGAGGTGCTGCCTTTCTTTACAGCTTGTCTGATTCCATGAGGCCAGAGACTCCTTGAACCACCAAAAAAGGCAAACTGAAAAAAATAGAGCAGTCTGACTGGTTAGAACCCCGGGTTGTGGAGGAATATGGCCAAAGAGGCTGGATTTATGACTGGCAATCACCCATCTCATTTTGCACAGGAAAGACATTTCTCTAATCCACCTGTTCAATTATTTATCATGCTATGTGTTACCCCTTAATTGTCACTTGGGCAAAGCCTTTATGTTGTAAGCTGACACCCTAGTATTTTTTAATGACCTTAGGCAAAGTGATTGACACTGGATCCTGGAGTCAGATGTTCCTAGTGACGCAACTTGTTCTCCCAGTAGCAGGAAACCTTCCTGCCATGATTAAGTTAGAACTGTGAAAGCACTAAAATGTGTTGTCAGCCTTCCTCTGATGCAAACACTTTATTATAGAGTCTAGTTGCGGAGGAGTGAAGCAACACATATCTTGCCTCCAAATGTCCCTTTTCTCTCTGGACTATAGCCACTCTCTGTAGAAAAGCAATGTGTTCCGGACCTTGAAATACCAGTGATCACAGTCACGTCTTTCCCAAATGTACAGTTTTTCTGGCTCTACCCCTTCCCTCTTTTCTATTTCTTTTTCTGGGTTCATACGACAATGTGATCACAACTGATTTATGTCTGGCAAGCTGCCAGTCTCTGAACTCTCATTAACTACCCCAGTCAAGCAAAACAAAAAGCCATCTATTCTGTATTTGAACTTGAAATGGAAAATCATCTGTGTTTGCTTTTCTCGATAGGAGGCTGAGATGGAGCAAAAGTGTAAGTCTATTTTTTTTGGACGTGGCCTACACTTCCTGATGAAAATGCTTGAGAACCCGAGAGCTCTGAGTGTCAGATCCACTGTGACTCAATGCTGGATGGTCCCCATTAAAACAGCACAAAGGGCTTTCTCAGCAGCCCTGCCTGGGTTATCTCTACTACTATTCAAGTTTCCTAGGTAAAGAGTATTTTTTAGGATATTGTTGCCTCCTGAGTGAATATTCTGAATTGTTACTGATTCATTAATTTACCAACGTTGTACCACAAGTAATGCAATGAGACCAAACACACATAAGGCTATGTCCTATAAACATCTGTGATTAACTTAGAAAGGAAGGGGAAACCAATAGTCTATGTTGTACTCCGGTTACTTTTACACTCAAGATTCTTATATGTATTCATTCCAGATTACCACAGACATTGTGTTCCCATTCTATCGTGATACCAGAGGTACTGGAATCCAAATACATGAGGTTAACACATAGAATGGGAAGTTGACCCTATAGGCTTTTACTCTTTTTGTAAGATTATACCCGAATACCTGAGCCAGACTTAATTCAATCACAATACATTTCTTTTCACTTCTTAAATTTCCAGTACCTCGATGTGAGTGCTCAGTAAATACTGAGCAAATGAGTGAATGAGTGAATGAGTAATCAGAGAGGAACCTCATCTTGGAAGGGGGCTGGTGTGAGTCAGCAATTCCCTAACATTGCTGCATACCAGACTCAATAAGTGCTTTATTTGTATTTGTGGTATTTCTCCAAGTACCACTTTATTTTCCCCCTCATTCTATATCCTTTTAATTATTGCTCATTATAATAATTCAAACAATATAGAGGAGTCTAAAGAAAAATTTCTTCTTTTTCCCTGAAGTAACACCCCAGTGGTATACCCACACTTAATGACACACCATGTGTTCTTCTATAATTTTTCTTTGTTTAAATGTGCTCAAATACACTTCCAATTTATTTTATAAGAATGGTATTGGATGATAAATATTAGCTGAAAACTTGCTTTTTCACATAGTATATTATAGACATCCTTCCAAATTAACATTTGTACATACCAGTCTGCCTTATTCATTTTATTAGCTACATGGTATACATAATATAGAGGCACCATAATTCATTCAAAGGTTGTTTTGGTGCATGTGTGTGCACAAGCTAGCAATGCAGAAATAAATACTTGTGTAGTTCTATTACATCTATAGCTATCATACATTTCCAAAAGTGGGATAAAGAGCATACACATTTAAGTTTTAATAAAATATGGCCATATTACCTGATTCTTCATCCTTACCAGTACTTGTATTTATTAATCCTCTACTTTATTATAAATCTATTGAGAAATAAAATGGTATCATATTGTGGTTATTAATTTACATTTCCTGGGACAGTTTGTTTTAAAATGCAGATTCTGGGTCTCACTTTGAATCTACTGAACCAGAATCTCTGGGGTCAGCACCTGTGCATCCTGGTCTTTGAAGAGTTGCTAGGTGGATCTGATGTAGTTAGTGCATGGACAGGCATTTAGGAACCACTGATCAAAATGATCTCTTGGTTGAGACATAAGCTTCTATTATTTAAAAACAAAACAAAACAAAATCCTCAAAAGCAATAAGATCTGGTTAGTAAAATTTGTGTGTTGCATAATCATGTTATATTTTCTATATGACTTAAAACTATACACTTATTATTTTTATTTTTTTTACATCTTTATTGGAGTATAATAGCTTTACAATGGTGTGTATATGCTTATTTTAGACGTTGATACAAATCTCAGCTTACCACCTTAACTTTTTAAAAATGTCTGTGTCCAGTCAGAAAGAACAGTAAAGCATAGCTGTAGGCATAACCCATTTTAAGACTTTTGAAACATCCTTAGCTGCATGGCCAAGGGGCATAGACCCCTAAGGGTGGGCATCCTATAGGAACCTCAGGGTCCAGGGACAAGATGGAATTGAACGACAAAGACCTGGATTTGTTTGTGAGTTTTATTTCTGTCAGGTATGACCTGTTGGATCACAAGCAAACCATTTCACCTCTCCAAGCCCCCATTTCCTCATCTATAAATGAGAATAATATTTCATACAGCTTCTGGAAGGAGTTAATGAGGTGATGCAAGTGAA
Organism: Delphinapterus leucas; assembly: GCF_059928025.1. NCBI lineage: Eukaryota > Metazoa > Chordata > Mammalia > Artiodactyla > Monodontidae > Delphinapterus > Delphinapterus leucas. The sequence continues at coordinate 37,613,316 of NC_143147.1, forward strand.
AATGCTATGTCTACATCTAAGCACCAATGTAAATGCTAACCAGCCCTCTATCAGATAGCATGATAGCTTTAAGTTTTTTCTGAGATATATAAATTTGGATAAGGATATGCTGAACATAAGGAACTTCTGATTAAGAAAACAAAACATTGATATGTACATGGATTTGGAGGGCATGAGTTCCTGATAGATATGGCCTAATACAAATTCCTGTGTCAACTTGTTTTCTCTCAGTGTTTGCAGTTTCACTCCTGGGGTAAACTGCTATTTTTCTACTAATGTCCCATTTAAACTGACTTTCTTGCAGCTTCTGTAGTTTTAAATGTCATAAAAACTCACTCAAATCACACATCAGCTAAGCTTTAAAATTAATTTTAAGATAGATAAAAGTACTACCTAATATGTTGAGTACCAGTCTTTGACATAAAGTTCTTTATATCAATTAACTCAATTAATACTACAACCCTATGAGGTATACCATTATTATTCCCATTTTGTTGATGAGGAAACTGAGGCATGGAGAAGTTGACTTGTGCAGAGATACATAGTGAGAAAGCCGAATTTCAAGACCGGGTGCTTCATCTCTAGAGTTCATGGCTTTAACCACAGTGTTACACTATCTTCAGGGAAGATAGGTATTGATATCATAAGGAGGAAGAAGATTTTAGTTATGATAATATTTTTTATTCATGATCCCCATAGAACTCATAGATTGAAGTAAAGTGTTTCTGCTCCTTTAGAACCTGAATGTTTGATTCTCTGGTGATAAGTTTGAGCCCTGTGGATATTGGAGTTATTGAGCCTCTTTGCTTGGACAGAATTTTGCAATTGATAAACCCCCGTAACAAGTTCTTTCATTTTTGCCTTTCAATGATCCAGTGAGGCAGAGAGGCTGAAGGCTGGCTCTATCCATGACTGTTCAGCATTCACTCATGGTGTTCCCTCTGAGAGTATCCCTTACTCCTTCTTACTCCCTGCACCTGGCTAACTCTTCTAATAGTCTTACTCTCGTCAAGTCACTGCCTTAAGGAAGCCTTCTTTGGTTCCCCCTGAAGTGTAAGTTTTTCTGCTATGCACTGTTGTACCCTGCCTCCAGTTTCAGGCTGAGGCTGGCTGTTATTCTGAGTCTTGAGTTTTCCACACAGGAAACTCAAGGAGGCTGGGAATGAAAGCACCAGCTTTGGTGGCAGATGAAGCTGGGCTCCTGAGATGGTCCCAGGTTCGCTAATAAGAGTGTGTAGATATTTGGAAAATGCTGCATATTAGAAGAAGACCAGGCTTCTGGTGGCAGATGGTTCAGAGGTCGTCTGCGTTTTCAGTCCTAGCTTCTCAAAACTGTTGACTTGGTCTTTCGAGTTAGCTTAGACTCTTGACCCTGTGTTGCTCAGCTTCTGCTGGGATGTTTGTTCAAGAATCAGGTATTGAAAGGTTACCATGTACCTGGGAGTACAGGCATTCCAATTAAGTAGTAGACCCTACTCTATTAGCCGTGGGATCTCAATTACTTGGCTTAATCTGTCTCTCAGTTTCCTCATCTGTAAAATACAGATAATACTAGGATCTACTTCATCAAGTGAGAGCATCCATTCAAACAAATCTCAGACAGTAATGTTTAGAGTATAGTAAGTGCTTGGTAAATGCTGTTGTTCACATTATGAGTTAAACTCTCAGTGTCTAGTCTGGGAGCTCCTGGTCTCAGAGCACTTCCCTAAGAATTTATTTCTTGCTGCTTTGCTTTTTCAAAGCCCAAATCTAAATCTTATGTTTCCACTCTAATCTCCCATTTTCTAGCCTGCTCTGTCCTATCATGTCCCAAGTTCTGGTGGGGCATCGCCTTTCTGAAATATATACTTAAAAGTGAATGTTATAACCACTGGAATGACTAAAATGGAAAAGATGGAAAATGAGAAAAATTGATCGAGATGTTATGCATCCAGAACTCTCTTATGGTGCTGGTAGGAGAATAAATTGATTCAAACATTTTTGAAAACTGGCAGTAAAGCTGAACACATTACCCATCCTTTATTTAATTCAGGGATTCCACTCCTAGGTCTTTCTCAACCAAGGAGATGTGTATGTATGTAAACTAAAAATCATGTAGAAGAAATTTCATAATAGCACAATATTAGTTATCCCTTGCTGAATAACAAATTATTCCAAAACTTAGCAACTTATAACAACAAACATTTATTATCTCAGTTTCTGTGGGTCAGGAATTTTCGGCTTAGCTGGATGAAGGGCCAATTCACCCATTAGGCACAGTACGTGCAGTGCCTGTAGCTCACAGTGCTTGTCAGTACAAATTCCTTCTTGCAATAAATGAAAATCGTCTGGTTTTTTTTTTCTTAGTGGAGGAAAGGGCCCATGAGACACGAGTGCCAAGATACCACTAAAGTCATATAATCACGTAATGCAGCCCTGGTTGAGGGTCTCTCGTGAGGTTTTGGTCAAGCTGTCTTCTGGGGACACAGATCCACCTTCAAGTTCATTCAGGTAGTTGCTGGCAGGTCTCAGCTCTTCTCTAGCCGTTAGCTGGAGGTCTCTGTGCCTCCCCACATGGGCCTCTCCATGGTGGCCTGAGTGTCCCCACAACATGGCAGATGGCTTCCCCCAAAGAAAGGAGGGAGAGAGAGGCACCGAGGTGAAAGTCTCAGTGTCTTCATAGCCCAGTCTTAGAAGTGACATACCAGGGCTTCCCTGGTGGTGCAGTGGTTGAGAGTCTGCCTGCCGATGCAGGGAACACGGGTTCGTGCCCCGGTCCGGGAAGATCCCACATGCCACGGAGTGGCTGGGTCCGTGAGCCACGGCCGCTGAGCCTGCACTTCCGGAGCCTGTGCTCTGCAACGGGAGAGGCCACAACAGTGAGAGGTCTGCGTACCGCAAAAAAAAAAAAAAAAAAAGTGACATATCATCACTTCTGCCATCGGTCACACAAAGCAACCTGAGACAATGTAGGACGTACGTGAATATCAGGAGGCAGTTATTTTGGGGGCCTCTGGGAGCCTGGCTACCACAAGTACTATTTTCAATAGTTAGAAACTATCCAAATGCCTATCAAAAGCAGAAAGGATAAATAAATGATGGTGTATTCATACAGTGGAATTCTACACAGAGATGAGAATAAACGCTTTATAATGACATGTAACAATATGGACGTACCTCATAAACATAATATTGCACAGAAGCCAGGCACAAAGAGTACACACCCCACAATTCCATTTATATAAGGTTAAAAATCAGGCAAGACTACTCATGTGTTAGAGTGAAGATATCCTCCTGGAGAAATAATGACTGGAAACAGATTCAAGGGGGGCTTTTGAGGGACCAGCAATATTTGTTTTTCTCATCTGTTTCCACAGGTTTGTGTGGATGTGTGTGTGTGTGTGTGAGAAATTCATTCATCTATACGTTTTTCTCTATGTATATTATACTCTAAAAAGAGTTTTCTGAAAATAGGTATTAGAACACCTTTTTTGGTCTCCTTTTCCTATCATTCTGGAAATGATATCTGTCACAGCTAAGCATAAACCTGCATAAATATAATCTCTGGTCAGCAAATTGGTCTGACTCAAGGCCTCACCTGTGAAACCTTGACTGGATAAACCACTTACCCTCTCGGAACTATAGTTTGCTTACTGAGAGCAGGGTGGACATGCACTTATAGCCTCAAAGTGTGGTGGAGAATATTGAGTAATATCAGATATATTTGAGCCCCATCATATACAGGGTCAAAGAGTAATGTAAAAAATCGAGTGTAAACAAATTACATTTGAAAATTACTTAGATAAGCCTTAAATCAGTAAGATGCCCTTGAGGCTCAAAAACCAGGAACAAGGAATTTAATTTTTTTGCTTCTCTTTAGATTCCTGCTCTGGTCTTCCTTTCTGTGGGGCAGCCTCGGATGAGATTGGCTGGAATGGGGATGGGAGGAGGGGAGGTGGGGGGGGGGGATTTCTCACTCTCCTGATCTCCTTTTTATTAAAGACACATAATTGAATTTCTGTATTAAATATACCTTTACAATGACTCCAATGTATGTGAAAGCACCAAAAATTATAACAATATTAAGAAAATGTAAGTTATTATTCATATTTGGAACAAGTGTTTTCCCCAGATTATTTTGGTCTAGAGAGCCTTCATGGATAATGTCAAGGTTAAACAAGTGACTAATTAAAGCCATTTAACCAAAAGAGGGAGCTGCTCGATGCTTGATGGCATGTTGGGACAATAAGTACAGAAAGAAGCTGAGGTCAACATTAGATAGAAAAATAACAATTTTGCAAGAGTGTAGTACTTTATAGATGACACAATTTAAATCATTTCTTTAAAGCTAAGCTTATTTTAAAGATGAGGCTTAACTTCTCAAGATCACCTGACTAGTTTAACAGGAGAGCTGGGATTCATAACCAGATCTTCCAAGTTCAAAACCATAACACGGTACAAACCAGGATCTCTGTCTCTGTCTCTGTCTGTTTGTCTGTCTAGTGGTGGTCGTGGAACAGAGAGGTAGGTCTGAGGATTTGTGATCTGGCTCTCCTGGGCTTATCTGGCCTCAACCACCTGCGTGATTCATCTGACCTTGCCATCTTCTCTAGGCAAGGTTTCCTAGATCAACCAAGATAGTGAGGTGGGGAGAGCAGAGTTCCCTAGATGGCTGTGTTTCTCACCTGGGCAGAGACTTGCTGCCCAGGATGGGGTTAAAAGTTATTCCTGTGCATTCTAGGATGTATGAGGTTTAGGGAAAATCCTTCCAGGTGATAACTGGTTTCTAATCCTCCAGGGTAGGGCCAGGTTATCTTTTCAATACATATATGCCTGCATCATGCTTATGCATGCATTTAACACCTGCTTATCACTAGATCATCAAACCATTTGTAAAGACAAACCTTGACCATTAAAGACATATGTTATGAGATAATTGTGATATCATGATTCACGTCTGGGTTTATTCTCCTTGTGGGAGTTGGGAGCTACAGTACATAGGACTATCTCTGTGCCTTACAGCTCTGCAGGTGTGTACACCTTTTTAATGTGACTGGAGGCTCCCTCAGCAGGGCAAGACCTTCCTGTATTTACTAGAAGAACCCAGAATTAGCCATTGCAAAGTGGCTTAGGGAAGAGGGTAGGGGTGGCCTCAGTGGAGGATCTTCTCCAACTCCTCACATATAGGAGAGATATCTCTATTTCCGGTATGACCCTATTTCAGTCTTTACTGTTTAAGTCATTCCATGGGGTTTCTTTTGGGACTCTCAGGTAGCAGCATGAGGCCCCCTGGTGGCCTGAAATAATTCACAAGTTTACTTTTCAAGCAGTTGGAAGGGCAGGCGTGGCTAGAGAAATATTATACAAAGGTAGTAAATACTCACCTGGACCTGGTGCTTCCAGTAGAGGCAGGGTGGGGTAGGATGACCTATTTTGGGAGAGGTGAGAACTAAAGAATTTTCTTTTACGAGATTAAAACAAACTGTAATTCTGGATCAAACACTTTCTGATTTTTATTCTTTCGTTCATTTAACAAACACTTATTGAGTACCTAATCTGTGCAGGACATTTTATTAGGGGTTTAAAAATATATGACACGTTATGCACTTCTAAGGAGTTTTGGAAGAAGATAAGACATTTATGGTACTCACGTGGTAGAAAATGAAAGTTGCCATCAGAGAATAAATAGGTAGAGACTCTTGAAGGAGCAATTCCTTTCAGATAAATGGGAACCTCTGGGAAGAGGTTGCAGTTAAGCTAGGGCTCTAATGATAAGCAGGATTTGGATATGTCTGAGTTGGAGGGGGAAAGGATGGCATTATGCAGGAGGGAGAACAGAAGTTTGAACATACATGGAGGCAGGAAAATTGAAGCCTAATCCGGGAATGGGGAATCATCTGGTCTGGCTACCTCATGAGTTTTGGGGTTGGAATAAGAATGAAAGCTGGATACATTTGTTTGGATCATACAGAGCAGGACCTTGAATACTCACTTGAGAAGTTTCTTCATCAACAGCGGGGAGCTTTTGAATATCTTTGAGCAAAAAAAAAAAAAAGCATGTCAAAACACAGTATCCCTCCCACTGTCATAAACACAATGCCATACACTTGCATTTGGTCCAGAGGAGTGTTCACCTGCATGTGTTCAAGATAATTGTATTCAACAACTCCAGACTTTCACCATCTGACCTTCAAAGCCAGGAGAAACTAGGTCATCAAGGTGTCTCCCCTTAACAAAACCACCTGAGCACCAGGGAGCAGTCAGTGCCAGAGGGCTCCTGCCACATTTAATTAAAGTCCTTGATAGAATGCCTTTCATCGAAAGTGCTATGCTAGGCTTGTTTTGTTTTGCTTTGTTTTTCCAAGGTTTAGGAAAGGCTTTGTGCCTATCTTTCCTCTCTAGTTTAATATGGTTTAAACGACATGAACTGGGGATATTTCTGGTTAGAGTTATGGCATAGAGTCCTAGCTGCTCAATATTCACAGAATTCAAGCAGTAACGTTATTTGCCTTGTATTATTGCTAAGTCAGTTAAGCAGCCTGAGAATCTACACAATGTCTGGTATATAGCTGGTGCTCAAAAATATGTTAAGCAAATATTTAACAACTGATCTGATAAATATGTAACACACATTTAACAACACATTATAAAATTCCTGACCCAAGGCATTGATTTCCTAATTATAATGGCATATAAATCTTTTAGAATAAACATAATTCATATTACTCTTCAGAAGTCGTGAAAAAAAATGATGTGATAAAAGATAAAAATCTTTTAGTTAAGTTAGGAAGAAGCAACATGCCCATTTGAGAGAAATACAATTGAGATGTTGTTGCTAATAAGGCAAGGAAAGATGGGCAATCTGGAACTGCAGTAACAGTAACTACAATGGAAATAACCATTTAAGAAGTTTCAGCAGCAATGAGTATTTATTATTTTGAATAAAATGTACATTAAACTTTAATATAAAAATCATCAAAAGTGCTATATTGGATTATTTTAATATTAATTTATCCCCACATGTCATCGAGTAGCTACACATTTTACCTTTTTTTTTTAAACTTCTGACACAGCATTACGATCATCTAAAAACTGTCCAATGTTAAAACATAAAAAAAAATTAGTTTATTCTTCAATAGAAGTACCACCAGTGATGAGTTACTGAAAGTGAAAAATAAAACAGATGCTAGAGAATCAACTTTTTGGAAAAAAAAATGATCACAGAATTTCACAGGAGTATGCAAAGTTCAAGGCAGTTTAGACTCTCAGCAGAACATTTTTATGATATAACATCCTAATAGCGTGGGTTATCTCTTTTGGAGGCAGGTTGCTGGTGTGCCAGAACTCATCTTCTCTTGCCTACTTTCCAAGGTGAACCAAATGTTGTCTAATGCCGCACACCTCCCATGACCCCTAAAATGTTTAATGTAGAGGAAACACTGATTTTTCAGTCTTAGAAACAGCCCTTAGAATTAAGTTTGTCATCGAAGACACAAGTCATTGCTCACAGAGGAGAACCCCATCCATCCTCCACCCTCAGGCCACCCCCATGCCTCTGGTCTGCGGCAATGCCAAGTCCATCCTCTCCCACACCAGTCCCGGGTGCACTGGTGGACGAAGTGAGAGCAGGTCCTTCAGACGACACATCCCGTTTGGTCTCATTCAGTCCTAAGCAAACAAGCTTCTCTGATTTGCCACGAGAGCCGTCTGACTCTCCCGCCTCTTGGCTTTCTTGCTCCTCTGTCTCACCTTCCAGCACAGGGCGCTGGAGGCTAACAAAAAAAGTCCCAATGACAGAAGGACTAGACCTAAGATGGAGATGATGGAGCCATGGGAATTGAAGCTGTAAGCCACGGCAGTGACCGCTATCCCGGCGATGAGGACCACCACGGCGAAGGGGATGATGCAGCGGTAACAGGAGAGCTCAGCGCCCCCTGTGGCGGCTGTCAGCTGAATCTCATTGACCAGGGGGACCATGGTGACCATGACTTCACCATTGGAGCTCTTCTCCATTGCCACTGGCTTGGGAGACTTCGGGGTTCCCAGGATCTCCTTTATGGGCTCTTCGGTCATTTTTACAGTATGTCTCCTAGCTGAGTTCACAGACTAGACCCGGGCGGTCTCACCAGGGTGGAAGCTGTGGAGGAGAAGACAGGAGATGCCAGTTAAATGCATCAGAGTAAGCCTCACAAGTAGGAGTAAAGAGCTGGGGGAAAGACCACTGTGTTCTTTTCTAGGAGGCATGGATGCATGTGAAAATCAACTTTAATACATTTTTTTCCCTAATTGTTTGCATTCTCTTTGCATTGAGAAGAAAGCAAGATAAAGCAGAGAACCACAAAGAAAGGGAAGATATAAAAAGCAGGAAGCACTTTACAGTGCTTAATACACCCTGGCGGTCTGCAAATGTTTTACAAGCTTTTCTGCTTTGTCTATTGCTTTTCTTTCCTCTAAACACACAGAGAAGCCTCAATCTTAATCCCAAAACAGCCTCATTCAAGAGGAGAACACGTTATAAACAACACTTCACACAGTCCCTTCCACGCTCACAGCAACCTAGACTCTGCCGGCGTTTCCGGGCATAACATGCACTCTTTCCAAACTACTGCCCATTAGCTGTGCACCAAAGCAACGTCGAGACCAGCAATCAGCGTACAAATGATGTTCTTCTACATCAACCGACAGTTAACAAGTCTTTATTGTTGTAGCTATTAAATACAGCGAAACAGGCATCCTGGGTCCATGATAGGGGTGCAGTTGGGCAAAAATTCAGGGACAATAAGGCTAGGATTTGTGAGCTAAAATGCGGCAGTATCCTCTGACCCATTTGAAAAGGGAAAAATAAGAAAAATAATTCAACAATTTTTGGACAAAATTTTGTGTTTTTTTTATGTTAAAGAGAAGATCAATTATTACGATAATTAGCTGTCAATTCACAAATTTTCCATTAAACTCAACAAGGAATTTTGATATTATATGTACCACATGTTTTAAAAAAATAAGCATACTAGATAAGCATAAAGATTTACAAGTTCATTTTCACCCCACGCTGCTGTGTACAAAAACTTGCTGCGCTGCGCTGTATCTTTCTAAATATTTTGAATCTGAACATTTCAGGGTGAAATCTGAGACTCTCGATCAAAAGCCTCTGGTTGAAACGCCATCTATGAGAAATCAGTGAACACTCTTCTCTTGCTCAGACATGGTAAGTCATTCTCCTTTACCATCGAGAAGTGATCCAGCAGCTAAAGGGTTGAGCAGTTATAGTTACTGAAAGCATTTAAAGGAAGATACTGGAGATGATTTCAGTGAGATGAATACTTTGATCATATTTAAGCACCCACTGAAAACTAATTCAACACCAAATCAAACCTCACAGTTTCTTCCTTGCTCTGGGAGGTCAAAAATATCACTCCTTGTGCAATGAACTAAAAGTTAGAGCTGCCTATTTGCATAGGATTTTTAATCACCAAATTAATCACTGCAGTTCAATGATACCTTGAATACTGGCTAGGCCAGTTAAAGGATATTTGAGATTCTGTCTGAAAGAAAAAAAATCTTCACCCCAAAGCTGAGACTTAGCTAACCTGAAAATGAAGCTCCATCCCCCAAAGACTTACACTGACCCGTACCTCAGAGAGAAGCAATCCATTACCAGGGAGACCACTGGGCTTGGGAGGGAAGGAACAGCAGCGTCTGAGCTTCTTCTGCGACCTCTGGGAAGACAGCCTGTAACAGCACGTCTGTCAATAAAGTGACAGGACAGGGATCTCCTCTGGGGAAAAGAAAAGATACAAAATACTATATGGTAGGTTTTAAATCCTGGAGCTCTTTCTTTTACTCTACCTCTTCCTAAATGACGCTTGTCTTTCCCTCTCTCTCTTTTTATTTCCTCCCCCGCCGGATTGCCCCTCCCTACCATTTTTTTTTTCTTCGTTCTTTTCCTTGCCAGCAGATTCCAAGTTTTGGTTTCCCCCAGCTCTGCTCAGTGACATGATAAGTCAGAATCATTCTAGAGTCCCTAGAGACAGGAGGCAGCTTTTACTTTTATTTCTCTTGCAGCATTTACTGAGAGCACTGCTTTGCATTACTCATTTTTTCCCCAGCCAACCTCCAGATCTTCCTCCCGCCCAGCAGGCATTTTCACAAGAAAATCCCAGAGTCAGCGTTGCAGACCCAGCTGAGGGGACAGAGCCGAAGGGATAGACACTTTTAGGGCGGGAGGAACAGCTGTGAAGTCATTGAGCAGCTGAATCCAACCTCTAAGCCAGCAAAAATCTATGTTCCCAGGTTTCCCGAGTATTCTTTCTTCATATATGTGTGCTGGCCATCTGAAGCTTAACCCCCCCGCCTCTTATTTGATATTAATTCATTTAGGAACAAGGGTGGGAGATACAAATGTTTGTGACTAAGGGGGGAAAACAGTCATTTTGATTTAAACATGATTACTACTTGTGCTAGGAAGTGAGTAACTTCAGTAATGCTGAAATCATCATTACCATCACTGTCATTATAGAGCACCTGCAAGGTGCATGCATTAACATGACTTCTCACTAGTTTACAAATGAGCTTATAGATAGTTTATAAATGAGGCTCAGAGAGGTTAAGTAATCTGACAAAGTTCACACAGAGAGAAACCCTTGGTTTGAACTCTAGGCTTTAAGGAGCACACAAATTACGTAAGGAGCTTGCTAAATGTAGATTGATTTAATAGGTCTGTAGCAAGCTCCTGGCTGGTGTCAATCTGCAGATCCTTGACTCACTTAAAGGAGCAAGGTATTTTAAATATTCAAACATATATGGCTTGACATGTCACGCTCTCAAACAATAAAGGTCTATTTCCCACCCCCTGTCTGCAAATGGACTTAGAGCTCTAGACTTTCTTGCAGATAAGTTATTTAAAATGGTAAAGCCCCAGATTGTCTTCTGGAGGGAAAAATGAGATAATACTGGGTGACTATTATAAGTTCATCCCGATACTTCTGTAGCTAAAAGTTATCCGTCATCTATTTTTAATCCATACAAGTTTGAATATCTTTTTAATTGATACAACTAATACTACAAATATAAATTAAATCTTGAAAGAGATTTGTTTTCCTTCTTTCTCTCGAGTTGTTAGATTTCTCTAACTTCCGGTGGAGGGCATGGATGTTCTCAGGCATCTCGTCTCTGTTCTATGATAGCCCACTCTTTCCATCCTTGTCTAGAAATCATACCTTGGTGATTTTGTCATAAAGGGAGAGGGACCAGAATGGAAATCAGAGAAAGGGCTTCTTCATTAAAAAGAAATGAAGTTGAAAAGTTCCTGAGGCCTGGCTGAGTCGGGGGAGCCCAGCCTGCTGAGGCTGATGAGTACCTGGAGGGCCTCGGCCACGACTATCTGCAGACTTTAAAAATGTGGGATGTAAAGGGACACATTCATCCTCCAGGAGGAGTGCTGTCACTTGGTGTTTGAGAAGGGGTACTTAGAACTACGGCATTTCAGCACTTGCCAGCAATGCCCTGGGAGAACAGGGATATTGGGAGCCACGGGCCACATAATTGGAGGTTCTTGAGAAGCTCCTTATAAGAGCAGCAGTCTTCCCACTGTGAACTGTGGCCTTCGGGGGCAATTCCTCTTTACTTTCTAGCAGGGCTGTTTTCTCCCCAACATAATCCAATAACCTCACTGAAGCTTTGAATATCATCACCCTTTCCTGTTGACCATGTTCCCCCATTGTCAAAGTCAGAGGTACATCATTTAAACTCCTTCCAGAGAGAAGCCAGAGGCACCTTTTTTTGATGGTGACTTCTTGGCTGAACTTATACTGAGGGACAGTGAATGCATCTGTGCGCTGGGGGCAGGGTTGGTCTGTCGTTATTGCTCCTAATACCCAAGCTTTCCTCAGCCTTTTCAGGCTTCAGATGTTATATTCACCCTCATTCTTCTTCAGAGTGTGTACATCTCCTCAGATACACAGATGCACATCTTCAGATTGCTAGTAGACAGCTTATGGTTTGTAGTGCTAAATACAGAGAAGTAGGAAGCTTTGGGATAAAGCAGAAATATCTAAAGAATAGATACCCAAGAACACCTGCAGCTTTAAATGATTCTTACCTCTTCAAATTAAAATTCAAAGAATTCCTAGTGATCAATGCCTGATGTCTTTGAATGATTTTTCCTCCCTCCTCTCTGCACCTATAAGATATTAAACATTCCTGAGAGTGCCTTAAGAGACACCTGCCCGTAAATGCAAAATCTCATTCACAAAGCAACCAGCCTTCTTTCTGCAAGACTTCTTTCAGAAGGGAGAGGAAATCTTTCTGGTTCTTTATAAACAGAAGGCTCCAGGAGATTCCTTTAAGCTTGGAGAACTTTTCAGAAAGCTTCTAATTCATGAATTAAATCTACATCCTCCTACCCCACTCCACCCCTTCAAAGACATTCCACATTTCTTTCCCAGTTTCAAAAATCAAGGCAAAGATCCTTACCTTTCCCAGCCAGAATTGGACTGACACAGCTGCCAACTCCCGGCCAGGCCAACAGCTAGCCAGAGACGGTGATGCAAATCACTATGCTAGGGACTGTAAACAAAGTACTCACCAAGGCTTAAACACAATTAAGGGATCAGAGAAAAATTGATGAGAGGAAATTCCTTAAGTGCTGTTGTATTTTCTTCCATATTTCCCTCTATGAAAATGGAATCCATGTATTTTTTTTTTAAAGGGACCCAAATTTGGAAAGAGTGTCTTCCTTTGTTTTTCTTTCTTTGTATCCTCATTCGGGCTTCCATTTTCAAGGTTTTCCCTATCCAAACCCCCATTCTGATACTATCTCTCTGTAATACTGTGAACCTGCAGAAAAGAATTTGCAATCCTTGTTCTATACTTCTAGGAGGGTGTGGGGTTGGGAGAGTATGTGCAGTGGAGAGTGAAAAGGCAAATTAATTTTTTCACCATAAAAAGCAAGTAATAGAGGAGTAAAGGAAGAAGAGATCCATTGATGACGAAATGGCATTTGGTTCCTTGTGTGGACCCTCTCCCTAAAGCCAGAGGAGAGGTGTTATCAGTGCTGTTCATCAGAGGGTTGCAAGGCACCGTGGAAATGGTGGTACACAGGAAAATCACAGCTCTGAGCAACTGAGCTAAACTTCCACCAAAGGCATCACAAAAAGCAGAATTAGGAACACTTGCTGTTCTGGAGAAAATCCCCCCAAATTTAAAAAAATCTCGTTTTACTTAGAAACAAGCCAGAAACAAAGTTACTTAGGGAAGGGAGATATAGAAGTGGAGGAGGACAAGGAAAATCGTGAGTACCATGACCAAGAGGAGATTTTGCCTGTGTCCCTTCAGTAGAAGCCAAAAGGGTTCAGTTTGTCAGTTAGAAAGGGTACTATTTTGTTTTTGCCATGGGTCGATGCTGTTGAAGGCCTGGCAATCTCTCCTTTGGGAACACACAAACTTTTCATTTGGTGAAGAGCACCCCCATGTGCATTCAGTTACTCTCCCATATTTACTTTCAGTTTGCTTTGGCTTGGTGTGGTTCATGTGGCTAATTTTCAGCAGGCCTGAAGATGCGAGTTCCTCCCAGTTCTCTGTCCAGTCGCCACATGCCTTTGATCTCTGTCATCACCCAGTCCAGTTGGATTCAGTGAGATTTGGGAAGCTGGCCAATTTTTCTTCTTTCCAATGCTTCTTTTAAGGGTGTGTCTGCATTTAAGCTCTGAAATCATGGACATTTTGGAAAGTGATCTGTGCTTGTGTTTTCATTTTGGATAACAGGTCATATTATTTCTACTCCTACCCCTGCCCCAAAGCACTTCTCTTTGAGGTCTAGGACATCAAATAGGGAGATCTGATAGTAACAAGTGGAATAATGGGTATGCCTCAGATATAACTATATATTTTACTATTTGCTGGTCAATTTTAAGGTACCCCATACTCATAAAATCCACACAGATATAGAAAGAAAAACACATCTTTTAGATGTACACTCTGGTCACCATTCTCTTACCCATTTTGTTCTGAGTCACTATGAAAGATTGCATAAACATAAAAAAACAGAATTGCTGAAATCAAATAACATGGTGGGACCTTAGGGAAGGATGAATAAACTATCTTTCACTTCATCAAGAACTAATAGTCATTCTGGCCTCAGATGAGAAGAGCTGATTTTCTTGTTTCAAAATCTGAGTATATACTAAAACAGCTATGATAACATCCCCATGTATCTGGCACAATCCTTTATATTTGTGTACATTATATTTTTGGAAGACTAAGATGAGGAAGCTCAGAGGTAAAGAGTTATAGCAAATTGGACTGACACTTTCCCAAGACAAGTGCACAGCACTTGGGTCAGCTTCCCCTACTGGACTATGGATCATGTATTCAGGGCCTTGTAAGGCTCACCATTTTTGCCTTTTCCAGAGAAGGAAAGGGAGGGACAACAGTACCCTCCCCGCTTTGCCCCTCCTCTAGATCCCTGATAACATGGGGCCCTTCTATGCCTTTTTACAGAAGCAATCTCCCCCTAGCCTCTGGTGACAAATGTCACTCGTCCATAAAATGATGTGCACAAACATCGTGTGACCACAATCCACACCAAATCAGCACAACATTTCTAGGTTTCAACATCAATCTGGTCCTGGGGATTTGAAACCACCCTGTAACAAGTAAAATTTTCTAAAAGTTAATAATCTACAATGTTCTGTAAGGGTCAGTTAGCTTCTCTTGTTCCATATTCATAGAGCAGAACATACCTTCTGACCTGATTCACCATATCCCAGTTGTGTAGCTCTGGTCTTGAAATGACTGGCATGGGATGGGCTCACCAGTCTGGCCCTCCTCCACATAATGAAATATTCAGTTGAAACCATAGATTTTAAGCTCTGTGCTTAAGTAAGAGGAATGTTGAGTTTATTTTCACAAGTAGATTCTGTTATCTCCATGTTTTAGAGAAAGAAATGGGGGTGTAGAGGGTGCCACTATCCCCAGGTCTAACTCCAGGTTGCTTCATTCTGAGTCGACCTACATGATACATCCAGTTTGAAGAGGAGAGAGCACAATAAGGCTTATCAATCATCTAATATGCACCACCGATATACAGCCCCTGTCTCAGGTCTTTGTATTTTTATTTTACTAGTGAGGAAACTAAAACTCAGCAGCTTTAAGTCTTTAACTTGCCTGGGATGCACTGATACTTACTACACACCTTTTGGGTGCCAAGAACTTGTTGAATGTTCTAGTTGAGCATATAGAAACCAGTAAGTAAAGCATGATTTCTGCTCTCAGGGAGCTTACAGTCTAGGACAGGAAAGCCGCAGGTAATCTTTCTGCTAGAGGGAATACCAAACTGCTATGGGAGACCCCTGGAAGATGAAACCAGTCTGGTCCAGGTGGGAGGGAAAGTTCATGGTAGATTGGTACCCTACCATGGTAGATTGGTAGGGAAGGAGAGAAGGTGCTTCTAGTTGGAAGGAAGAGCCTATATATAAATGTAGCTCAGAAAAGTACAAATCTGCAGAGAGCTTTGAGTAGCCTGTGTGGCTGAATTTCAGAGAGCATGGGGCAGACAGGGAGCAGTCCAAATAAGACTGGAAATGGTTGCTGGTGAGATCATTGCCTCAGGGTTGAGTTTGGACTTTATATTGAGAGCAATGTGGGTTTTGAATAGGATGGCATGGTCGGCTCTGTGCTTTGTCAGTAGTAGCCTGGAATTAAATTGTTGGGATGCACAGGGCCGAGGGTGGGGGGCTGGGGGTGGGGAGTCAAAATGGGGAAGCCAGAAAGTGTGCAAATTAGAGAACCTTTGTGACTGTCCACATGAGAGTGCTGGGGGCCTGATAATGGAAAATGCATACAGGTGGGGAGTCACTACAATGGGTAGAATCGGTAAAAGTTGGCAATGGATTTCACAGGGTAAAATTACCAAGGGAGAGGGGTTTGTAAGGTTTTTAAGCCTAAGTAATTAATAGCTTGGTGATACAGTCAGCAGAAATAGACGGCAGGGTGCGGAGGGTATACACTTAGTTTGGTTATCATAGCTATCCATTTCTCCAACAGAGAGGCAAATGCTGCAGAAAGTGGCATTACTGCCTGACTACTAATTTGTGAAGCATTGTCTTAGTTGCCAAATAATGCTGTCATAGTCTCACAGATGAATTTTCCACTAAAATTATGATTGAACTTATAATTCACTTCATTTCATGCAAACACACAAAATTGCAGATACATATGCAATATACATACATGATTTGAGATTGCTAACTTTCTGCCTGGAATAAGAAATAAATATTTTAAGAATTCAGATTTGAGACTTTAAATGTACTGACTATATGCAAATAATATATTGATTCAATTTTAAAGGTTAACTTTAAACTCCTCAAAAACAAGAACATAAGTATGTAGTTCTTTTTGTACAGTGTCTAGCATGAAAAAAGCACCTCAAAGATGTTTTCTGGGAATGAAAATGTTTTCTTCTCCCATTGATCACTACTCCAAGGGTTCGTATAGAGAGTTCCAATCACTTCACATTTGGAGAAACAGCCTTTGTCTGTTATTAAAATTAAGAGCTAATTTTATGTTGCTCCATGAGTTAAAGCTTTAAAAAAAATGGCAGTCCCAGTCCACTATGGATTTCTTTAGAAATGTCCTGTTTTGGGCCTCATGCATTGTAAGCAAGCCTTCACATTAGGGTTTACCAAGATCATGTTGACTGGAAAATCTCCCATAAGTTCCTGAAGGATAGTATTAGTAATTATATGCATAAGGAAAGTTTTTGCCAAATAAATGAACAAGTAAAAGGATGACTCTACATTGAAGTCAGATATAAACTTGAAAGCTCAGATCATTTTTCAAATGGATTATTTCAAAGTGTCCAGCTATTTAGTGTTAATTACATTAGTTATTCAGTTATAATTGAATTACTCAATTATTATTTGCATTTTCCAGTATTCTTTGGATGGTGGGTACCCTGTAGACCCAAAAAGAGGCTGTACCTAATAATAAACAAATATTTATTGAACATTTAGTTTGTGTTATATACTTTTTATAGATTTATTATTTCATTTAATACTCATAAATAATCCAAGAGGTAGCGGCCAGACAGTCCCATTATATAAATGAAGAGATTAGGGACTTGGGGAAGTCACCATTTAGAAGATGGTGAAGCCCACAACTAGAACCAAAGCCTGTTTGACTCCAAAGTTTATCCCTATGCATTATTGTTTCTGTGTTCAGATGATATGCATGTTTTCTGTTGCTCACAGGAGTTTATACTCACCCCAGAATAAACTTGGGTTTAGAAAAAATTATTTTGCCAGAAAAAACATGCAATCACCTTCCCACAGGACCCCTGTAGTGACCCATTGATGAGAACAGGATCAGCTCAAGAAACTGTTTGGAAATATTTTTATCCACTTAAAAAGTCTTTGGTGTTCACAACGTGGGTGGGTAGTGGGAAAGGGAACCATTTACCCAGCTGAACTGAGGTCAAACTAAAACTATTTATCTTATGAACTTATCTTATGGAAAAACGCAGAGAAAAGATCCCTTGCTTTCTTTCTTTAGATAAAAATTTTAAAGTCTTGCTTCACAAAGGAGATGGTACCTTGCTGTCTCCTTGTTTACTTAAGTAAACTATACAGGAAATGGGCATTATTGTCTTTGTAAAAGCACTTGTAAAACTTGATAAAACTAATGATCCCAAGACAGTGCACGGCCACAGAATGAGAACACGATGTTTCTTCCATCGTGCACACTGAGGGCATCAAGTCCACTTTGAACTCCAACTGGCCACTGAGCCTGGTCAGTAAATCTGCCATCGATATCTTTGGATGACTTCCAGTTTGAGGGGCTCGCTGGTCTCAGGGGAACCTTTCTCCCCTGACTATTTCTATTTATCTTCTAAGTTAAACTTAGTTTGGAAAGGCTTCTTTACAGCTCTGATATGACTTGTTCTTTCTTTCTAGGGTTACAGGGTAAGGTTTTGGCTCACTTTCACAACAAAATTAACATTTCTGACTCTATACTCTTGTTGTGCAATGAAATCAGCCATAAATTGAAAGTGAGGAAACTTGGGTTTGAATCATTTTTTTCCCTTTTTGTTGACCTTAGGCAAGACACCCAACCTCTCAGGGTCCCATTTGTCAGATCTCAGGGTCCCCTCTGTAGGTTCTTTACTATTCTTTCCTTTTATTCTATTTAAAAAATCCTATTTGGGGTCCTGTAATTTCCCATGTCATTATTAGAGAACGTAGATGAGACAGCTTGGGAAAATAGCTAACACAACTACCCTAGCTACCAGGAAATCTCTTAAAAAAAATATTCCCTGGTGCAGCATCTGTCAGCAAAGTCATTGACCTCTTACTGTGGATATTCATCTATTTCCCTGAGAGGAGAGTTGCAGACATCTGGCTCAGAGACAGACCGCAGTGCAAAGGTTTCCTCCAGTTCAAATCAGAAATTCTAGGATTGCAGTGTTTACACACTAATTTCCACTCTTGCTGATCCAAAGCCAATGTCATAAGAAGTGTGAGGTGTCCAAGGAAATCAGTTAAGCCATAGATGGCAAGTTGAATTCGGAAGGCAAACATCAGGGGCAGAATTCCTGCTGGTGGAGCCTTACTCTGCTGTGACTGACATGATGAGATATAAGTCTGAGACCTCAGCTCACATCTTAACGTGACAGGACACAGGAGCAGCCAGGTTTAGGGAAGACTGGTGGGAAAGCCCAAGGGTGGGTCTCTCTGGGAACAGGAAGCAGGTATTGCTGTAACAAGAAGGCTCTGGGACACAGAATTTTTCAAGTTGGAGAAGCAATTGAGCTTCCCAGGGGCTGCCCAGGGTGTGTCACAAGGAGTGTGCACTTCCTTAGTGCTTCTTCTGTCTCAGGTCACAGAATCCAGAAGGGAGCAGCTGTGCTGCTTTATGACTTGCATTAACACAGATTCCTATATAAGCATCCAGTTCAGATCCTCACATTATGGATTAGAGCAGAGACAAGGATGAATCTATATATTCCTCTCTTTCTGAAATTCCTTTTTGTTTTCTTTGTGGTAGGAGTATAATTTTACCACCATCAAATATATTCTGTATATCAGTGAGGAGCTGGACTACCTGCATGAGAATTGCACAGAGTACTTACAAAAAAAAAATATACGTGTTTCAGGGTTCTACCTAGACCTACTGTATTATTGCACCAGGATGTTTGGTGTGTGTGTGTGTTGGTAGGTCAGGAACCTGCATTTTTTATTCATATCCCAAATGAAGTTTGAGATCCTCTGCTTGACACTAATATAGCAAACTATTGAGTATGTGCACTTAACCACATGGTTCTCTGGTTAAAACCATCAATGGTCCCTTTTCATCGAAGGGTCAGCTTCAGCTTAGATCAAATTGCAAATACAACACACTATTTCATGTTCCTCTTGCCTGTTGGTTCTTACCTATACTCAGGATGACGTCTACTCATTTTTCCTGATACCTCAAGCAACACCTACTTCCCTGATAAGTCCTCCTCTGTCATTGGACCAGGCAGACCTGACTTTACTTCCACTGTGTCCCTATATTGCCCTATGCTAGGGTATCTTGACCTAGGCACTTTTGGCATTTGGGGCTGGATAATTCTTTGTTGTGGGTGGCTGTCCTCTTCATTGATGGATGTTAACATCATTCTTGGCTCTACCCACTAGATGCCAGTAACAACTCCCGAGCTGTGAGAACCAAAAATGTCTTCACACACTGCCAAATGTCTCCTGGGGGGCAAAATTGTACCTGGTTGTGGACACTGCTCTACACTTACAAATATCATAGCCCTAGCCAAATAATGTGGAAAGTTTCTGCTTGCTAGTTTATCTCCTCTGAGATTCTGAGAGTTCAAGAGTAGGGGGTTTGCAAAATGTATCCTTGTGTCCCCTGTGCCAAGGCATAGCACCTGATGCACAGTAGGCATGCAATACACATTTCCTTAGCAAAACTTTATTGAGGTACTAGATGTCAGAAGACCTGGATTTTAGCTTATCTTGGTTGGCTCTACGGTTTAAAATGTGGTGACTCTGGACACATCAATGAGCATCTCTGTGCCTCAGTTTCCCTCATTGTAAACATCAGCATTATGCCTTTGGGTTGTATGTGGATGGAATGTGAATGAGTCTAAGAAAGTGTAAAGTGCAGAAAGAAGCCTAGTCAAGGCAATGTGTTCTGAGGAAGACATGCTGCTGTCATGTTTTTATCCTCTGGGCACAAAGTCTGGGTAGCACTGAAAATTCAGGTCTGTGCAAACAGTACAATGTTTTATAACAATATCTAGAGGATTTCTTTAATGTGGAGCACTATAAATACTAGAAACTTTGTCGAACTGATTGAGCCTGTGATATGGAATGAGACTACCAGAAAGACTAAGCATAATGCTGTACAACACACTATAGAAACCCTAAAGTTTCAACTCCCTGCCCCCAGATACACTTGTGTGGGTCTGATAAAGGCCCAGCCAGGCCTAAGGCAGCCTTCTCTGCTCTAGGTCTGTCTGATGCTCTGTGGCCTCCAGGAGCTGCCAAACCCATTCTTTGAGCCCTATTCTGTTCTGTGTTGGGACTGTGGCTTCCTTGTTTCCTGACCTTTAACATCAGTGGCAGGAAATTAGCAGGTTTTGCACCTGCAACTGCACAGAACATGTGGCATTAATAAGGAGTCTCATCCACTCTTTGTAAAGATTTTTTTCCTCTAATACACCCTATGGAATGCCTCTCTAGTTATTTATTACCTTCAAAAACCTCTCTCTCTCATTCTGCTTACCTACTTTTATGACTTCCTTTTACACCCTGGGCATGCCATCACTCTTGCCTCCATGCTCTCCCAGCGCTGTGGTGGGCTGGTTTATAGATCTCCCTCCCTTCTTATAGCAGAATGAATTAGTTTCCAGGTTGAGCTCAGCTGTGAAAAACCCCTGTTGTATGGAAATGTGGGCTCTGATATGCGTGCGTGAGCGTGTGTGTGTGTGTGTGCGTGTGCCACCATCAACTCTCTTCCAGCTGCAACCGGCCAGGACTTCCCCACTAACCATTTCATGCCCCAAACATGTAGGCTGCAAAAGCACTCACAAATTGTAAAACTATACAAACAAGTCAAAAAGTCCTGAACACATATACTGCTAGGGCTGCAAGAGGGCTTGATTACCATTTAGTCTAGCTCTTCCATTTTAAATTTGAGAACACTGAAGCCTGCACAGGTTAACTGACTCCCTCTTAGTATTTTCTTTGCAGTTTCTGACCATGTCAGAAAGCTACCATGAATCATTCCATTACTTTTAAATGCATCACAGCTAATCTTTATTTTCCAATTTTTTCTATACTTCATGATCATCTCTTTAAGCTTAAAATAATAATTTCCTTTCGATATAGGGCTTGGTGATATCTCATCTGAAAGAGGTGGTAGGTGTTTTTAAAATAGTGAGTTCTGTGTATTTTTACAATAACACATGGTTTAGAGCAATGAATAGGACCTTTTTTTCCTTACAAATTGACAATTATTCTGCTCCAAAATTTTTCTTACAATTTCTTTTTAAAACAGCTTAGGCAGATTTCTGAGATTTGTTTGTAAGAAGATGGCTCTGGAGGATACTTGTCTGCTCATTAGCCACTAAAATTTTTCTATTTTGAGAATTTTTAGAGAACTTATTGAATGGATGTGCCTGTCTACTAGTTTATATGAAGAACTTATGGACAGCTTTTTTTTTTTTTTTTTTTTTTTTTAAAGAATAAGCAGTCAATTTTATTGGGATCAGACTAGGAATCCACGGGTCTTGAGGGCCTCTGTGAATTTGTCAATTTTCTTCTCTCTGTTCTTTTTGCCCTGCTTCCATAGCCTCATAATCTGCTTCTTCTTCCAGTAATGGATCTTGGCCTTCTCCTTCCTCTTCTCCTCCAGGGTGGCTGTTACTGCCTGGGACTTCCAGCCAACCTCATGAGCCAGGCATCCTATGTTAGCAAACTTTTTCATAGGCTTCAGATGCACAACCTTGAGGGCAGCAGGAACCACCATCTGCTTTTTTTGTCATAGGGTGGCGTGATCCCATCAAACATCTTGAGGCGGTCCAGAGCAGCCTGGCCTCTCTTGGTCTTATGGGGCAGCATGCTTGTGGGCAGAGGACAGCAGCCCTGCTCAGTGGGGCATGCGAGGACCCTGCTGCCCGGCCCAGGCAGGCAGACAGGTGGCCTCAGATGGTAATGCGTGTGGAATCATCTCATGGTTGGGAAACTCGAACATGAGTGAGAAAAGTCCTCATCACCAACCTCATGGACAGCTTTATTGAAAAGTTTGGCAGCCTGAGAATCCAGGATTGTTCATTGCTGATCAAAAACTGTGTTTCCTTGGGGACTCAGATCAGTAAAAAAGTAAAATGAGGAGGGAGAGACTGATATAGGATTTCAAACTATTTTTGACCACCTGACTTGAAGAAAAAACTAAGAAGTAATAGTCCCTCCTTCCCTGCACACCATTCCCAACCCATTCTACCTAAAAATCTTTCGTATTGTGGGTTTTATTTTTCATTTTAATATTAATTGTATTTTAAATTAGGTCTCTAAGAAAGAAGTTGGCCTTTCTCATTCTTTTCAGAGTGGTTTGCGAAATACTACATCAATGCATCTGAGAAAAACATAGGAAAACAGGATCTCTTTTAGTTTTGTTTTTGAATCAATACCCAAAATAATGACCAGAAGCAAAAATCCACTGGTGTGTCCACAAGCAGGTTGCTGGGCCAGTCAGCTTCATCCTTCCCGCCCTGAGCTGTTCTCCTGCAGGCTCCATGCCACTGCTGCAAGCCCCTAGAGCACATAGAAAATGTAGGACAGAATGAGCAGACCTATGATGGCAAAGAACATCAGGATGAAAATATCCAGCATTGTGGACTCCTTGGCCAAAGAGGCCTCTGGATTCCAGAGAGATGTGAGCTGTGAGCACGGAGTTTGCAGTCGGTGGAGAGAAATGACTCTTTCTTCCCCGTGCTGCTCAGCCCTCCTTTCCCCTCCCCCTCCCAGGGCCAGCAACTACGGGTTGCTGTAGCTCCATCAGCAGCTTACTTCCCTCTTCCCTCACTTCCACAGCCAACCAATCACAAAGCCTGGAGGAGGTAACCAGGGAACTGCTTCATATAGACCAGGCAGAAGTGAAGAGGTTTAGTTTCTCCCTAGGAACCCAGTCCCACCCCTTTGTATCTAAATGGAGTCTGCATGACATGCACATAGGAGGAGATCTGATCTGTATCCAGATGCCCTAGGAATGAATCTTCCTGACTGCCTTTCTTCTCCCTTTTCCCACTCACACATGCTGGGCAAATTATCTCAGAAAAATGACAGTTGGGAGTTGGATGGGCTGACCACTGGCAAGTAGTAAAAGTCATGTCATGGAAGACATGGACAAAGGTCCCATGTGAGTCTCAGCTGGCATCTCTGTGGATGGAGCTAACACTGATGGGAATTCCTAAGCTGTGCCAGATTCTGCACACGTGGTGTAATTTTTTTTAAAGAACAGTTCAATTTATGTAAATTAAGCAAAAAAAAAATCGAAACAGTTCACCTATTGCCCCCACCCCAATCATTAATCTGTTATCTGTATCTATGAGCTTCCTTTCTTTTGCGAAACAAATACTTTAAAGAAAAAAAGAAAGCAGCGTACCACTATCCACAATCATGATTATTTCTTAAAAGAGAGAATACTTCAGAGCAAAACCAAAAACAGGATATAACCTCATGAAATTGATTTTATTTTTCACATTTTTCAGTGCACATCTCCAAATTAGCATTTGGAAACCACCAAAGCTAGATTAATTAATCCAGGAGCCAGACATGTGAGTTATAATGTCAAATCCTGTAAAAAATAATGGAGGACCAAAATTCCTTTATTTGCATTGGTATTAACTATTGCTCATATCGTGTGGCTCTTTCATGGGGCCAAGGTGTTATGTCTGAAGATTTCTAGATTATTTGAGAGACAGCATATGGAAATCAGCATGCCCAGACACACAAGCCTTGCTGAGAGAATCTTTAACTTTGCCACACTCCATAAACCACTCAGCCTTCATCTTTAAAAGAAGGATCTGTTTTACAGGATGTTATATGAAATGAAATAGTAAATCTGAAAGCATTTAATAAACTATAAAGTGATCTGTAGCCATCAGATTTTGTCAGTATCTCTAAGCTTTATAGACGTTTTCTTTAATCAAAACCTCATCAAGGCTGTGTTAATCTGCCTGCAATGTCTGATGAAACATCAAAATATGTTCTACATAGGAGACCACGGTATATAATGTATATGTCAGTGCCTGCCACAAAATAGGCACTCAATTATTTTCTGTTCCCCTTACCCCCTGAAAGTACGTGCTTTGACTCTCTAGATAATGCCAAACATTTTGCTGTAAAAGCAATAGTCAAACTTCAGTTATGCTTCTATGATCTTTTTGAAATTTTCTTGGATAAATGAATGGAAAGGAAATCAGAATAATCTTTGTGTTATGAAAACCTTCATCCTGCTCATACATCAGCTTTTTCACTTCACTTCCTTCTCTCTCTCCTTGCGCCCTCTACTGACTACAAGTTTTTATTGATTTAGCAAACTTAACTGTTCTGAACAAAAAGATCACAATTTTCTCCAGCCTGTGACAGTGATTAATATGTATGCTACTTTTCCCACAAATATAGGATCAAGCTGTATATCAGTTTTTGAAAATTCGCTTTTAGCCCTAATTGTGTATGGCAAACATCTCTCCATGTCAATAAATGGACCATCAAAATGGCTACATAGTGTGCCATTGCAAGGATGTCCCATCTTTATGGGAGCACATTTAGTCTGCCTCAGCTTTCCTCACTGCTGTATTTTAAAAAGTTTCCTTTTATGTCTCATATTCTCCATGAAGATATGTTAGAAACTAGAGCCAAAATTGATAACACTCCATAATTAACATTGGAATCTAAAAAAGATACACCAGTACTCAAATTTGCAACATACAGTACTGCCAAATATTTATCCTGCCACTTTCTTTTCCCTGCACTGCTTATCCTTTTCTACTAAACTGCACCAAAATATATTTATCATAATCAAAGAGCAAATATTTAAAAAGACTTAAAAGATACTTCATCTCCAAAATGAATGAGGGTTGATTGTCATGAATAAGGAAAAATCTGAGGTCTGGAAAAGCTAGGTGAAAATTAGAAATATATTTGCTATGTTCACCCCCCACCAATGAAGGAGTGAATGTCCTATATTACACTGAAAAAATCCAATTAATGAAGCTGAAGAAAAACTTGAGCATTCTCCCAAAATTCACAGGAAAATAATAAATAATTGAAAATAATGAAAGAAAAGATAAGACATAAGGAGTCCAAAACATGTAGTTACACAAAGTAGGAATTCCAAAGCAGGAAATGAAACCAGGAGAACACAAGCAAAAATTAAATGACAGGAGAAGAAATTTTTAAGCTAAAGAAATATTTAAGTTTGAAGCTTTAAAATCTTCACTAAAAATAAATGAAACACATGCCTAGGTATATCCAGGCAAAATTCTTGAATGTAAAAGATAAATCAAGCTTTCTACATGAATTGAGCCGTTTAAAACAGAAAAAAATCATGTATTCTAGAGAAGAACACAAATCAAGCTATTCTCCCTAAAGCTAAATTTCAATCCTCAATGTTTACAGAACTTTAAGGATGGGTCAAAATTAAGAATTCAAGAACAGTAGAGACTTAGCTTAAAAGAACTAACAGTGAACAATAAAAGCATGGTTTTGAAGCAATTTGCAAACATAAAAATATAATTCTTTAAAGACAGGATGGATGTTGTAAACCATAACAGTAATAATCTAGGTTTTCATTCCAAAATAATATAAGCAAACCCAAAAAATAGCAAAGGTTAGTGAAAGGTAGTATAAAATCACTATTTTCTTTCTTTTTTTGGATGAGATTAATATTTTTTTATTGAAGTATAGTTGATGTACAATATTATATAAGTTACAGGTATACACCAGAGTGATTCATAATTTTTAAAGGTTATACTCCATTTATTGTTATTATAAAATATTGGCTATATTCCCCATGTGGTACAATATATCCTTGTAGCTTATTTTATATTTAGTAGCTTGTAAATTTTTTTTCCGACATCTTTATTGGAGTATAATTTCTCTACAATGGTGTGTTAGCTTCTGCTGTAAAACAAAGTGGATCAGCCATACATATACACATATCTATATATCCTCCCTCTTGCGTCTCCCTCCCACCCTCCCTATCCCACCCCTCTAGGTGGTCACAAAGCACTGAGCTGATCTCCCTGTGCTATGCTGCTGCTTCCCACCAGGCATCCATTCTACATTTCGTAGTATATATATGTCCATGCCACTCTCTCACCTTGTCCCAGCCCCCCCTCCCCCTCAACGTGTCCTCAAGTCCACTCTCCAAGTCTGCGTCTTAATTCCTGTCGTGCCCCTAGGTTCTTCAGAACCATTATTTTTTTTTTAAGATTCCATATATATGTGTTAGCATACGGTATTTGTTTTTCTCTTTCTGACTTCATGCTGTATGACAGACTCTAGATCCATCCACCTCACTACAAATAACTCAGTTTTGTTTATATGGCTGAGTAATATTCTACTATATATATGTGTCACATCTTCTTTATCCATTCATCTGTCAATGGACACTTAGGTTGCTTCCACCTCCTGGCTATTGTATATAGAGCTGCAATGAGCATTGTGGTACATGACTCTTTTTTTTCCTTTTCATTTATTTTACTTTATTTTTTAAACATCTTTATCGGGGTATAATTGCTTTACAATGGTGTGTTAGTTTCTGCTGTATAACAAAGTGAATCAGCTATACATATACATATATCCCCATATCTCCTCCATCTTGCGTCTCCCTCCCACCCTCCCAATCCCACTCCTCTAGGTGGTCACAAAGCACGGAGCTGATCTCCCTGTGCTATGTGGCTGCTTTCCACTAGCA
This sequence comes from Delphinapterus leucas, assembly GCF_059928025.1. Classification (NCBI taxonomy): domain Eukaryota; kingdom Metazoa; phylum Chordata; class Mammalia; order Artiodactyla; family Monodontidae; genus Delphinapterus; species Delphinapterus leucas. The sequence goes on from NC_143147.1 coordinate 37,640,265, forward strand.
ATCTACTTTACATTTGGTAGTATATATAAGTTCATGCCACCCTTTCCTTCGTCCCAGCTTACACTTCCCCCTCCCTGCGTCCTCAAATCCATTCTGTACGTCTGCATCTTTATTCCTGTCCTGCCCCTAGGTTCTTCAGAAACTTTTTTTTTTTTTTTAGATTCCATATATATGTGTTAGCATACGGTGTTGGTTTTTATCTTTCTGACTTGCTTCACTCTGTATGACAGACTCTATGTCCATCCACCTCACTACAAATAACTCAATTTCGTTTCTTTTTATGGCTGAGTAATATTCCATTGTATATATGTGCCACATCTTCTTTATCCATTCATCTGTTGATGGACACTTAGGTTGCTTCCATGTCCTGGCTATTGTAAATAGAGCTGCAATGAACATTGTGGTACATGACTCTTTTTGAATTATGGTTTTCTCAGGGTTTATGCCCAGTAGCCAGATGCTGTGTCGTATGGTAGTTCTATTTGTAGTTTTTTAAGGAACTTCCATACTGCTCCCCATAGTGGCTGTATCAATTTACATTTCCACCAACAGTGCAAGAGGGTTCCCTTTTCTCAACATCCTCTCCAGCATTTATTGTTTGTAGATTTTTCTTATCATGGCCATTCTGACTGCTGTGAGGTGGTACCTCAGTGTAGTTTGGATTTGCCTTTCTCTAATGATTAGTGCTGCATGCATCCTTCCATGTGTTTGTTGGCAATATGTATATCTTCTTTCCAGAAATGTCTACTTAGGTCTTCTGGCCATTTTTGATTGGGTTGTTTGTTTTTTTTGATATTGAGCTGCATGAGCTACTTGTATATTTTGGAGATTAATCCTTTGTCAGTTACTTCATTTGCAAATATTTTCTCCATTTCTGAGGGTGGTCTTTTGGTCTTGTTTATGGTTTCCTTTGCCATGTGACAGCTTTTAAGTTTCATTAGCTCCAATTTGTTTATTTTTGTTTTTATTTCCATTTCTCTAGGAGGTGGGTCAAAAAGGATCTTGCTGTGATTTATGTCATAGAGTGTTCTGCCTATGTTTTCCTCTAAGAGTTTAATAGTGTCTAGCCTTACATTTTGGTCTTTAATCCATTTTGAGTTTATTTTTGTGTATGGTGTTAGGGAGTGTTCTAATTTCATTCTTTTACATGTTGCTGTGCAATTTTCCCAGCACCACTTATGGAAGAGTCTGTCTTTTCTCCACTGTATATTCTTGCCTCCTTTATCAAAGATAAGGTGACCATATGTGCATGGGTTTATCTCTGGGCTTTCTATCCTGTTCCATTGATCTATATTTCTGTTTTTGTGCCAGTACCATACTGTGTTGATTACTGTAGCTTTGTAGTATAGTCTGAAGTCAGGGAGCCTGATTCCTCCAGCTCCGTTTTTCTTTCTCAAGATTGCTTTGGCAATGCGAGGTCTATTGTGTTGCCATACAAATCGTGAAAAATTTCAATCTAGTTCTGTGAAAAATGCCAGTGGTAGTTTGATAGGGATTGCATTGAATCTGTAGATTGCTTTGGGTAGTATAGTAATTTCCACAATGTTGATTATTCCAATCCAAGAACATGGTATGTCTCTCCATCTATTTGTATCATCTTTAATTTCTTTCATCAGTGTCTTATAATTTTCTGCATACAGGTCTTTTGTCTCCTTAGGTAGGTTTATTCCTAGGCATTTTATTCTTTTTGTTGCAATGATAAATGGGAGTGTTTCATTAATTTTGCATTTAGAATTTTTGTCATTAGTGTATAGGAATGCAAGAGATTTCCGTGCATTAACTTTGTTTCCTGCTACTTTATGAAATTAATTGATTAGCTCTAGTAGTTTTCTGGTGGCATCTTTAGTATTCTCTACATTTAGTATCACGCCATCTGCAAACAGTGACAGCTTTACTCCTTGTTTTCCAATTTGGATTCCTTTTATTTCTTTTTCTTCTGTGATTGATGTGGCTAAAACTTCCAAAACTATGTTGAATAATAGTGGTGAGAGTGGGCAACCTTGTCTTGTTCTTGAACTTAGAGGAAATGGTTTCAATGTTTCATCATTGAGAACCATGTTAGCTGTGGGTTTGTCATATATGGCCTTAATTATATTGAGGTAAGTTCCCTCTATGCCTTCTTTCTGGAGGGTTTTTATCATAAATGGGTGTTGAATTTTGTGGAAAGCTTTCTCTGTATCTATTGAGATGATCAAATGGTTTTTCTCCTTTAATTTGTTAATATGGTGTATCACATTGACTGATTTGCGTATATTGAAGAATCCTTGCATTCCTGGGATAAACCCCACTTGATCATGGTGTATGATCCTTTTAATGTTCTGTTGGATCCTGTTTGCTAGTATTTTGTTGAGTATTTTTGCATGTATGTTCATCAGTGTTATTGGCCTGTAGTTCTCTTTTGTGTCATCTTATTCTGGTTTGGGTAACAGGGTGATGGTGGCCTTGTAGAATGAGTTTGGGAGTGTTCCTCCCTCTGCTGTATTTTGGAAGAGTTTGAGAAGGATAGGTGTTAGCTCTTCTCTAAATGTTTGACAAAATTCGCCTGTGAAGCCATCTGGTCCTGGGCTTTTGTTTGTTGGAAGATTTTTAATCACAGTTTCAATTTCAGTGCTTGTGTTTGGTCTGTGTACATTTTCTATTTCTTTCTGGTTCAGTCTCAGAAGGTTGTGCATTTCTCAGAATTTGTCCATGTCTTCCCAGTTGTCCATTTTATTGGCATAGAGTTGCTTGTAGTAATCTCTCATGGTCCTTTATATTTCTGTAGTGTCAGTTGTTACTTCTCCTTTTTCATTTCTAATTCCATTGATTTGAGTCTTCTCCATTTTTTTCTTGATGAGTCTGGCTAATGGTTTATCAATTTTGGTTATCTTCTCAAGAAACCAGCTTTTAAGTTTATTGATCTTTGCTAGAGCTTCCTTCATTCCTTTTTCATTTATTTCTCTTCTGATCTTTATGACTTCTTTCCTTCTGCTAACTCTGGGGGTTTTTTGTTCTTCTTTCTCTAATTGCTTTAGGTGTAAGGTTAGGTTGTTTATTTGAGATGTTTCTTGTTTCTTAAGGTAGGATTGTATTGCTCTAAACTTCCCTCTTAGAACTGCTTTTGCTGCAGCCCATAGGTTTTGCATGGTCGTGTTTTCATAGTCATTTGTTTCTAGGTATTTTTTGATTTCCTCTTTGATTTCTTCAGTGATCTTTCAGTTGTTTAGTAATGCATTTTTTAACCTCCATGTGTTTGTATTTTTTACAGATCTTTTCCTGTAATTGATATCTAGTCTCATAGCATTGTGGTCGGAAAAGATACTTGATACGGTTTCAATTTTCTTAAATTTACCAAGGCATGATTTGTGACCCAAGATGTGATCTATACTGGAGAATGCTCCATGAGCACTTAAGAAGAAAGTGTATTCTCTTGTTTTTGGATGGAATGTCCTGTAAATATCAATTAAGTCCATCTTGTTTAATGTGTCATTTAAAGCTTGTGTTTCCTTATTTATTTTCATTTTGGATGATCTGTCCATTGATGAAAGTGGGGTGTTAAAGTCCCCACTATGATTATGTTACTGTTGATTTCCCCTTTTATGGCTGTTAGTATTTGCCTTATGTATTGAGGTGCTCCTATGTTGGGTGCATAAATATTTACAATTTTTATATTTTCTTCTTGGATTGATCCCTTGATCATTATGTAGTGTCCTTCTTTGTCTCTTGTAATTGTGTTTGTTTTAAAGTCTATTTTGTCTGATATGAGAATTGCTACTCCAGCTTTCTTTTGATTTCCATTTGCATGGAATATCTTTTTTCGTCCCCTTACTTTCAGTCTGTATGTGTCTCTAGGTCTGAAGTGGGTCTCTTGTAGACAGCATATATACAGGTCTTGTTTTTGTACCCATTCAGCCAGTCTATGTCTTTTGGTTGGAGCATTTAATCCATTTACATTTAAGGTAATTATCAACATGTATGTTCTTATTACCATTTTCTTAATTTTTGGGGGTTTGTTATTGTAGGTCTTTTCCTTCTCTTGTGCTTCCTGCCTAGAGAAGTTCCTTTAGCATTTGTTGTAAAGCTGGTTTGGTGGTGGTGAATTCTCTTAGCTTTTCCTTGTCTGTAAAAGTTTTAATTTCTCCATTAACTCTGAATGGGATCCTTGCTGTGTAAAGTAATCTTGGTTGTATGCATTCCCCTTTCATCACTTTAAATATGTCCTGCCACTCCCTTCTGGCTTGCAGAGTTTCTTATGAAAGATCACCTGTTAACCTTATGGGGATTCCCTTGTATGTTATTTGTTGGTTTTCCCTTGTTGCTTTTAATATTTTTTCTATATATTTAATTTTTGTTAGTTTTATTAATATGTGTCTTGGCGTCTTTCTCCTTGGATTTATCTTGTATGGGACTCTCTGTTCTTCCTGGACTTAACTATTTTCTTTCTCATATTAGGGAAGTTTTCAACTATAATCTCTTCAAGTATTTTCTCAGTCCCTTTCTTTTTCTCTTCTTCTTCTGGGACCCCTATAGTTCGAATGTTGGTGCATTTAATGTTGTCCTAGAGGTCTCTAAGGCTGTCCTCAATTCTTTTCATTCTTTTTTACTTTATTCTGCTCTCTAGTAGTTATTTCCACTATTTTATCTTCCAGGTCACTTATCTGTTCTTCTGCCTCAGTTATTCTGCTACTGATCCCTTCTAGAGAATTCTAATTTCATTTATTGTGCTGTTCATCACTGTTTGTTTGCTCTTTAGTTAAACGTTTCTTGTATTTTCTCCATTCTATTTCCAGGATTTTGGATCATCATTACTATCATTATTCTGAATTCTTTTTCAGGTAGACTGCCTATTTCCTCTTCATTTGTTAGGTGTGGTGGGTGTTTACCTTGCTCCTTTATCTGCTGTGTGTTTCTGTGTCTTCTCATTTTGCTTAACTTACTGTGTTTGGGGTCTCCTTTCACAGGCTACAGGTTCGTAGTTCCCATTGTTTTTGGTGTGTGCCCCCAGTGGCTAAGGTTGGTTCAGTGGGTTGTGTAGGCTTCCTGGTCCAGGGGACTAGTGCCTGTGTTCTCGTGGATGAGGCTGGATCTTGTCTTTCTGGTGTGTAGGTCCATGTCTGGTGGTGTGTTTGGGTAGGTGTGTGGCCTTATTATGATTTTAGGCAGCCTCTCTGTTAATGGGTGGGGTTGTGTTCCTCCTTGCTAGTTGTTTGGCATAGGGTGTCCAGCACTGTAGCTTGGTGGTCATTGAGTGGATCTGGTCTTGGCGTTGAGATGGAGATCTATGTGAGATATTCACCATTAGATATTAAGTGGAGCTGGGAGGTCTCTTGTGGACCAATATCCTGAACTTGGCTCTCCTACCTCATAAGCACAGCTCTGACAACTGGCTGGAGTACCAAGAGACTGTCATCCACATGGCTCAGAATAAAAGGGAGAAAAAAAGGAAAGAAAGAAAGAAGAAGATAAAATAAAATAATGCTATTAAAATAAAAAATAATTATTAAAAATATTTTAAAGTGATAGATAAAAAAGAAAGAAGAGAGCAACCAAACCGAAAAACAAACCCACCAATTATAACATGTCCTAAAAACTATACTAAAAAACAAACAAACAAAAAATGGACAGAACCCTAGGACAAATGGTAAAAGCAAAGCTATACAGACAAAATCACACACAGAAGCATACATATACACACTCACAAAAAGAGAAAAGTGGGGAAAAATATATATCGTTGCTCCCAAAGTCCACCTCCTCAATTTGGGATGATTCGTTGTCTATTCATGTATTCCACAGATGCAGGTACATCAAGTTGTTTGTGGAGCTTTAATCTGCTGCTCCTGAGGCTGCTAGGAGAGATTTCCCTTCTCTTCTTTGTTCGCACAGCTCCTGGGGTTTAGCTTTGGATTTGGCCCCACCTCTGCGTGTAGGTCGCCTGAGGGCGTCTGTTCTTCGCTTAGACAGGACGGGGTTAAAGGAGCAGCAGACTCAGGGCTCTGGCTTACTCAGGCCGGGGGGAGGGAGGGGTACGGAGTACGGGGCGAGCCTGCGGTGGCAGAGGCAAACGTGATGTTGTAGCAGCCTGAGGCTCGCCTTGCGTTATCCCAGGGAAGTTGTCCCTGGATCACGGGACCCTGGCAGTGGTGAGCTGCACAGGCTCCCGGGAGGGGAGGTGGGGACAGTGACCTGTGCTCCCACACAGGCTTCCTGGTGGCGGCAGCAGCGGCCTTAGTGTCTCATGCCCGTCTCTGGGGTCCGCGCTGTTAGCCGTGGTTCGCGCCCATCTCGGAGCTCCTTTAAGCAGTGCTCTTAATCCCCTCTCCTTGCGCACCCGTAAACAAAGAGGCAAGAAAAAGTCTCTTGCTTCTTTGGCAGCTCCAGACTTTTTCCCGGACTCCCTCCCGGCTAGCTGTGGCGCACTAGCCTCCTTCAGGCTGTGTTCACACAGCTAACCCCAGTCCTCTCCCTGGGATCCGACCTCCGAAGCCCAAGCCTCAGCTCCCCACCTGTCCTGGCGGGTGAGCAGACAAGTCTCTAGGGCTGGTGAGTGCCAGTCAGCACCAATCCTCTGTGTGGGAACCTCTCCGCTTTGCCCTTTGCACTCCTGTTGCTTCGCTCTCCTCCGTGGCTCTGAAGCTTCCCTCCTCCGCCACCCGCCGTCTCCGCCCACGAAGGGGCTTCCCTATGTGTGGAAATCTTTCCTCCTTCACAGCTCCCTCCCACTGGTGCAGGTCCCATCCCTATTCTTTTGTCTTTGTTTTTTCTTTTTTCTTTTGCCCTACACAGGTACGTGGCGAGTTTCTTGCCTTTTGGGAGGTCTGAGGTCTTCTGCCAGCGTTCAGTAGGTGTTCTGTAGGAGCTGTTCCACATGTAGATGTATTTCTGATATATTTGTGGGGAGGAAGGTAAACTCCACGTCTTACTCTTCCACCATCTTGAAGCTCCTCCCCCAGTATCTACTTTCAAGATGACTTGCTTCCATGGCTGGCAATCTAGTGCTAACTGCCAGCTATAAACTCAGCCAGGGCTGTGAGCCAGTGGCCTTGGATCCCCTCCAAGGCTGCTTGGTCTTCCTCATTTCATGGCATCTAGGAATTGAGATGGACTTCCGAGAGAAACAGGAAGCAGTATCGTCTAGAGAAACAGGAAGCAGTATTATCGTCTAGAGAAACAGGAAGCAGTGTTATCGTCTAGAGAAGCAGGAAGCAGTATTATCGTCTAGAGAAACAGGAAGCAGTATTATCGTCTATGACCTGGTCTTGGAAGTTACAGAATATCACTTCTGAGTGTAGGCAGAAGCTCATCCTTATTCAAAATGAGGGGACACAGACACTACCTTTTGGTGGTATGAGTGTCACAGTCACATCATACGAGGTTATGTGGGATAAGAGATATTGTTGTGGCTATTTTTTAGAAAGTACAAGTTGTCTACCTTCAAATTACTAAAGGGGAGAACGTATTTTAAAATCTCCACATATATGGCCTTATTTACCTCAGTAGTTGTGAGAAGTGGCTAGAATTAGAAAGATTTGGATCCTTTGCATGTATGGACATTTCACTTAGTCTTTTTTTTTCGGTACATGGGCCTCCTCACTGTTGTGGCCTCTCGCATTGCGGAGCACAGGCTCCGGACGCGCAGGCTCAGCGGCCATGGCTCACGGGCCCAGCCGCTCCGCGGCATGTGGGATCTTCCCGGACCGGGGCACGAACCCGTGTCCCCTGCATTTGCAGGCGGACTCTCAACCACTGCACCACCAGGGAAGCCCTCACTTAGTCTTTTTAAAGCTATTTGTTATATGGAAATATTGATATACAATTCATAGGGTTTGTAGTGAGAAAACGTATTTTAACTAGTTAGCATATTACCTGGCTTATATTAAATAGTCAATCAGTGATCATTTTTCAAAAGACAAGGATGACTGGGATACCACTGTTTACATTGTTTCAGAAGTTTTAGCCCAGTGATTCTCAAGTTTCTTTTGGGGAGTAGAACCATTTTCCCCTCATAAACTCTTCTGTAGAGCAACAAGAAAACCAACTAAAGCTTAGCTCTTATTTTTGAGGCAAGACTGGGGGCCTGGAGCTCTACCTGCTAGTTTACCCTATTTCCCATGATGGAGCCAGAGATATCTCCTCAGAAGTTTCAGCCCATATAATAACATGGGAAAGGAAAAGAATTGATATAGCTATTGGATAAGCTATGATGCAATTATCTTCCCCACTCCTGACAATATGATTGTCTATGTAGAAAACTGAGAACTTAAAATCTAATGGAACTGACAAAAGAACTTAGTATACAATTCATATATAATTCATATATATATATGAATATATATAAGGATCAACAGAATTCTTAATTCACTCAACAGATATTTACATGTTATGACATGTTCATAACTGGGGATAACAGTGGTGAGAGGGTTGGACAGGTCTCTGCTCTTGGGCTTATGCTCTAATGGAGAAGACAGATGCTCAGCTAATTACAGATCAAGATCATTGTTGGAAAGCAAAGAGCACTTACTTGTTTACTTTTTAGTTTTCCTACTGCACCCACTGGGGTGCAGGTTCAGTCACAAGTAGCAGTAAATTTTATACAGGAAAAAAGCAAATGGCTGAGATAGCAAATAAAAGAGGCTGAGGAGGAGAGTCTATGGAAGGAAGATTCAGGCTGATACCCAAAGGATGAGAATGAGTGAAGGGTGTGGGGAAAGCTGCTGAGGCAGAGAAAAGAGTGAGGACCATGTTTCTGAGGTAAGGACATTCTTGGCACAACCCAGAAACTAAGGAACAGCAGGCTGGAGCCTAGTGAGTGAGGGGAGGGTGGAGAAAATGGGGATGAAGATGCAGGAAGGGCCAATCAGATGGCAGAGGACTCTGTAGGCTAGGGGAAGAAGTTTGAATGTTATTTAATGCACCCCTAAGCCAATGAATGGTTGTAAGGAGTGGGGTGACAGGATGACTCAGCATTTTAATACAGCACTCTGTGTGTCTCTGTGTTGGGCGTGGACTCCATCAGGGAGACCATCAGAAGGTCACTGAGCAATCAGGGGAACCGTCATGTGGCTTTGGCTAGGTGGGTAGTACAGATGGAAAGCAGTGGGAAAATCCAAGCTATGTGGGAAGTAGAAATAGCAAAAACTGTTGACAAATCATATGTGGGGTTTGAAGGAAAGAGAGGAGTATCATTGTAAGGTTTTTAAACTTCCAAACAAAATCTGATCTACCCTCATGGACACACAACCCTAGTGAGACAGTGCGTAGAGAGGACCTGAATGAGACATTTTCTAGGTGGAAATGGTCTAAATTAAGTTGCCTGAAGTTGCGAAGAGCATAGTCTACAATCTCAGTCAGGCTTTGGATCCAAACTTGAGTGCTCCACTTTAAGAGAGGAACCCATATTTATGCTGATTCATATGGAGGTGCAGCCCTGCAGTCTGGAGATCACAACCCAGCTGAAACCCTAGACATGGCCTGAAACATCCTAGGGCTGAACTTGGATCCCCTGTGGTGATTTGTCAGGGCAACGGAAGGGACTTCGTAATACAATACTTTCAGCTAGTCTCTGGAATCCCCTTACTGGAAGGAAGGTGATTGATGATTTTATTCTCTGATCCCTTCCAGTAGTCAAACAAAGCTAGTTTTGTGAATTATCATTTTCATTTAATAAAGTTCACACAAAGCATGTTTTAACAGGAAAAATTATAAGCTCATCTTTCATAACACCTAATTTGTATGTCATTATATTTATATTAACAGGCAAAATACACTAGGGACACTTGGTCTTCATGGGTCTGTGACAACATGATTTGACTAACTGGATAACCAAGTTATTATTCAACGTATTACCTCTTTGTACCTCAATTCTATCAGCTGTAAAAGTGGTGGACTAGATAATACATGACATACATAAAATACTTTCTTTAATTAATTGTGTTCATGTGGACTGCAAGCTAAAGATAAGAATTTGCATCTCGTGTATCTTTTCTACAATAGCTGTTATAGCCATGGAAGCATAAAATTTCATACTTAAGGAGAATTCAGGTATTGTCTTTAATTTATTCTGTTACCTATTTATATAGTCACTTGTTTGATAAACATTGATCAATATTCAATAAATACCTATCAAACAAATGAGTACATAAATAAATTAACAAAAGAATAAACTACGGGTGATATCTAAATCCTTTTTCAGTATTAAATTTTATAGTTTTATGGCTATAATGTTTCTTTAAAGTCTTTTAGGAATGAAAACCTTGTTTACAGATCTAATTGGGTTAGAAGTTATGTTCACTGCTTCATGTCTATAGATCCTGTATCAGTAATGGGTGATCCAGACATGAGAGATAGGTTCTAGAATCCAACAAAACTAAATCCAAACCTCAGCTTTGCCTTTGACCTACCCATGTGACTGTGGACAAGTTACTTCACTTCTCTAAACTTCAGTTTCTTCATGTAAAATCTGGAGAGTATAATAGAACTGATTTCAAAACTGGTATTGTAAAGATTAAATGAAAACCCTTAGCATATTTTCTGTTATAAAGAGTACTCAGGAGACTTAATCTATTATGAACCAACTTACAAGTGAATATTTTATGAGTTTTGGAGCTTGGTCAGCTTCATCACCCTCTTTTGCTTCTCCATTGCCCTAGCAAGATAAAGCTCTTGAGCATTTTAATAGAGGCAGACAGTCAACAGTACAAGTTGAGTAGAATAGAACTAAATTGATTTGGATGGCCCTTGAAACAGATTAACAACTGCTCAGCTATAGAATTTAGAGTTAACCACTGAGATAATACATTTCATAAGGGTTTTACTTTCACTTTACAGAGAGCTTTCATTTGTATTATTATATTTATATCACTGTTAAGTAAACAGGTTTAAAAAATTGAAGTGATTTGCCAGGTTCTTAAAGACCAGAACCAAGATTTTTTATTGCAAAGCTAGGTTTTGTGACCAGGATTCTATCTTGGGAATCCACAAATCAAATTAGTTCTGTACTGTGAAACACATCTCTAGGGAAAGTGAGAAGTTCTGATCTTTACACAGATGTTTTATCCATGATACCATATATTTCATTCACTTTTCAGTTACTTGGGGCCTAGTAGCTTTTACTAGTGAAAAAGAACAGATATTCTTTTAATCCCCTAATTAAAAACAAAACCCAAAACACTGATCAATCACAATAGGTAATGCCTAACTTTGTTCCCTGTGCAAAGTTAGGCATTTGTGAACATTCATTATTCATTCATTTTTCATAGTATCTCAGAATGGTGTTTTTCTTCTGCTATTGTTAATGGCAATTATAGTATTACACCTTTATTAGAATTATTTCCTTTATTTGCTTAAATTACACAAACTTCAAATATACAGAAAAGTGTAGAGAATGACATTCATGAATCCACCACCCAGTGTATACATTACTATTGTGCCTTATTTGCCTCATACATTTTTAAAGAAATAAAATGTTACAGTTACTGTTGAAGTTAACGGGAATTCTTCCCATTCACATTCACAGTTTTTAGGGCATACGTATTGTCCGTAAACACTATAAAGTATCTTACTCTGTACGTCCTTCTACAACTTGCTGTCTTCATTCATCAGTGTTTTCAAGATTTATCCATAATTTACAAGTAGATTATTTTTTAATTTCAAAAGCTATACAATGAATAAACCACAATTTATTGATATTTATTTTCTGCTTGGTAGGTCATTATGTTTTATCAAAAAACTGTTTTGCCACTAAAACAATGTGCATTGTTATGCAATATTAGCAGTTGTCTCAGGTGTACTAATAGATGTGGAACTGCTGGGCCAGACAGTACGTGTATCCTCAAATTTAATAGGTCTTTTCAAGTTGTTTTTCAAACTATCATTTAAATTTTAACCAGAATACTTTGTCAGAGCTATCATTTCTCTCTATATTCACCAACACCTAATTTTTAAGTTTTTGCCAATTTAACGTAAATGAAATGATGTAATTTATTTTGCACTTCTCCAATTACTCTGGAAGTTAAGCAACTTTTCATGTGTTCTTATGCTATTTGGGTTTTCTCACTGTTCATATTTTCAATTTCGTTATCTGGGTTTTTCTCACTGATTCCTAGTTCTGTGTATATCATCAATATTGATCCTTGGTTGGCTTTGTGAGTAACAAGTGTCTTCTACAAATCTATGTGTTGGATTTTAATTTATTTATAGTATATAGCTGAACAGGAGTTCTTGTTTTTAATGTAGACAAAAATCAGTCAAGAGTAAATGCAGAAAAGAACACTCTAGGTACTTCAAGCAGAAAGGAGTTTGATGCAGGGAATTAATTGCTGGCTAAGTTCCTAGAATAAGTGTGTATTTGTTTTGTTTTGTTTTCAAATATATGGGGGGGGCAGGGATTGGCTATTTTTGTTTCCTTTTTATTCCTTTCTTTTATATTTTACATTGTCATCAGAGAATGATATAGATTCTTTCCTGTTGGTTGAAAACATCCTTTGTGGCTTATGGAATCATCAGTTTTAATAAATGTTTTATGAGAGTTTGTAATTGGGTTCTATAAATGCCCTTTATATCAGATATATGAATTATATGCTCAAATCTTTCATATCTTTACCAATTTTTTTGTCTACTTGATCAATCCATTTCCTAGTAAAGAGCCTTAAAATCGTCCACTGATTGTAAATTTGATGATTTTTCCTTGTACAGTGAGCCCTTCACATCCATGGGTTTCCTCGATTTAACCAACCACAAATTGAAAACATAAAAAAATTCCAGAAAGTTCCAAAAAGCAAAGCTTGAAAAGGCTACACACAGGCAACTCTTTATGTAGCATTTACATTGTATTAGGTATTATAAGTAATCTAGAGATGATTTAAAGTACATGTGAGGATGTGCATAGGTTATACACAAATATTATACCAATCCATATAAGGGATGTGAGTATCTGCAGATTTTGGTATCCTCAGGGGTCCTGGAATCAATCCCCCCAAATACTGAGGGAAGACTGCACAGGTAACATCTTTTGCCTTATGTATTTGAGACCATGTTGTGAAATGAATATAAATTTAGGCATTCAGAACTCCTGAAGAGTTCTGTCCTTTGTCCTTTAATTCATGAACTTCTTTCTACTAATTCTTTTCTTGCCTTAAAGTCTGTTTTGTCTGATATTTTTACAGCCACATCAGCTTTCTTTTGTTTAAGGCTTACTTGTGTATATTTTGCATACATTTACCTCTACATTTTCTGTGTAATTGTATTTTAGTTATGTCTCATATAAACACATATAGCTGGGTTTTCGCAAAATTTCTATTTTGAATAATTTCAAATATGAAGAAAATTTGAAGGAATAGAATAGAAAATATTGCTACCCTTACCTAAATTTATCAGTTGTTCATATTTTGTCACTTTTGCATTTCTATATAGATTACACAATTTTTAACTAACCAATTTGAATGTAAATTGCAGGTATCATGCTACTTCACTCCTGAATTGAACGATTTATACAAAATTGCATAAATTACATTGTATATATATATATATATATCACATACATATGCACACAAGTTCATATACACATATGTTAATCATTTAAAAGTGTATTGCTGAGTAGTACTTGGTTGGTGGATATATCACAATTTATCAATTCACCCATTGAAGGACATTTGAGTTGTTTCCAGTTTTTGGCTATTACAAATTAAGATGCTATGAACATTTCTGTCTATATGAACAATGCCATTTTTTTTTCTCTTGGATAAATAACTAGGAATGGAATGGCTAGATTGTATGGTAGGTGTATGTTTTTTTTTTTAACATCTTTATTGGAGTATAATTGCTTTACAATGTTGTGTTAGTTTCTGCTGTACAACAAGGTGAATCAGCTATATGTATATATATATCCCAATAGCCCCTCCCTCTTGCCTCTCCCTCCCACCCTCCCTATCCCACCCCTCCAGGTGATCACAAAGCACTGAGCTGATCTCCCTGTGCTATGCGGCTGCTTCCCACTAGCTATCTATTTTACATTTGGTAGTGTATATATGTCAGTGCTACTCTCTCACTTCGTCCCAGCTTACCCTTCCCCCTCCTGTGTATGTTTAACTTTTAAAGAAATTGTCAGTTTTCCACAGTGTTTGTCCCATTTCCATTCCCATCAGCAATGCAGGAGAGTTCTATTTCTTCCACATCCTTGCCAACACTTACTTTGGTCAATCTTTCTAATTTCAGCTCTCTAAAAGGTGCATATTTATATCTCATATGTGATTTTAATTTATACTACCCTGATGATGAATGATGCTGAGTATCTTTTCATGTTCTTATTGCCATCAGTATATATTCTTGGTGAAATGTCTGTTTAAATCTTTTGCCCATTTTTATTTGTTTGCTTGCTTTCTTATTGTTGCCTTTTGAGAATTTATTCCATTAAATTTTAGCATGCACAGAAGACAATCAATATCTCTTACCCACTTTCTAAAGAAAACTCTGACTTTGTCCTCCCCTGTTGATGTTTTTTGCTGTTTAGAATTTTAGTTTCTCTTTGTTTCCATATGTCCATTTATCTACCTATCTCCCCACCCATACACCTCACCTCTTAACCTCTCTGTTCTCTTCTTGTGGAACTCCAGTCATAAATGTTTTACCTTTTCAATGTGTCCTTCATGTCTCTTAGTTAATCTTTCATGTTTTCCATTTCTTTATATCTCTGAGTTGCTTTCTGGGGAATTTCCTCATAGCCACCTTCTTATTTCCCTCTTGAACTGTGGTAGGACAACTACTTTACCTCCTCTTTTACATTTCTAATTGTAGTGACTGTTAATAGTTTTTATTTGTAAAAGGTGGTTTGCTTCTTTTGGTTCTTTTTCACATTCATTTATCTTTTTCTTAGTGTTCTATTTTCTAGACCTTCTTTTACCTCTTATATTATCACAAATACATGTTGAATAATTACTCTCATATTGGTCTGTTATCTGTGGTTCTTTGGTTCTGATAATCCTGTTTGCACATCTGCTAACTCTCTGACATGGACAGCTGTTCCCTCAGGTCTTTGTAACTCACTTTTTGTACATGCATCTTCTTGTGGGTGTTGTTTACTCTTGGATAATTGCACGTGTCCTAGCAGTGAAAGTGTCACTGGTTTTGATTCTCGCAGGGTCCCAGGCGTTTCAATGGTCCTTTGTGTTAATTTATCTCCTTGTGGCTCCCATTCAGTTGCAGGTAATGTAAATTTAAATTCCATTTCTGGCATAGGCTTGGGGTGTGGTTTCTTCCAGTTGCCTTTTTGTTTCTTTCTACCTAAGGCTTCGGGAAAAGCATGAGTTTCCTTGAGCGCTCCATGGTCTACAGGCTGGGGATTTTCTGGTTTCATGGAATGGAAGGGGCAGCTCTTAGGGGATCCAGGCTCCATGAAGAAGTCCCTGGTCCAGCTTCCCACCAGCTATGGCCCAGCACCACATCTTTAGTCCACGTGTGAGTACTAGAACCACAACCCCAGCCCCTAGAACGTTTGTCTGTTGGGATTTTAGGAAGCCCCAAATATATTATTCCTCACCTGCCATGTTGCTGGAAGTTCCTCTAAAGAGTGTTTTTCACAAAGGAAAGAGGCTGGCCTATTATAATAGACATGTCCTAAAGGAGAACAGGTCTTTCTGGACACCCTTCCAACCCTTTACCAGATTTTTGCCACAAAATAAAAATTATTTCCTAATATGACTCTTTCCTTCATTAGCTCTAGTAAAATAAGCATGGTTGTAAATATCAACATACCCAAATGTATATACATTTTACCTTCTGAGTTTAGTAGGTAAGCACACGTTTAAACACATGTAATAAACACAATTTAAACTTCCTGCCTTATATCTTTCATAATGCCATTTATACTCTCATGCTTGTCTTCATTAATCAATTGCTATAAAGTGATAAAGCTGCAGCCTCATCAAAGCCCACCTTTAAAATGGAATTCCTTGACGATATATGAAAATACTTCATAGTCAATGGTTTTTGAAGAAATTCCTTTTTTTAAGCAATTAAACTTTAGTTTAAATATTTTTTTATAAAGACGACCAAACTTAAGAGTCTTAAGAGTCTCTAACCTCTTGTGCATTTAGTGTAGGGAACTACCCCATCCCTCCTCCCATCCTCATAAAACAGAACACAGCCAGCCTTGAACTGAATACAGCAGTAATTTACCTATGCTGCCAAGTCTAATCATTTTCTCTTCTTGCAAACTGGCATAAATGCAGAGTTTGCCATCAACTTCAAGGCTTTCTTTCAAGTAGAGAAGGAGAAACATTTCAATATATAAATGTAAAACAAGTGGACATTTTAATGAACATTTACTTTGATAGGCAAACTTTGATAGGCAAACATGTTCTATGCTTATTTTATGTGGTTACCTCTTCAATTCTAACTGGTTGTACAATTTTACCCCATTTCACAGATTAGGAAACATGGGTTGCCAGAGTTTATTGGCACCCATGTACTGTTACACTGATTGATGTTTAAGCTGTCTACTTTATCCAAACCAAAATGCAGCCTGGTGGTAAGAAATATAGCAACATCAAAGGGACTTGAGGGAAGAAAAAGGTCTTTGAGTTGCAAAAGATCAAAATTATGCAACCAGCAGAAATCTTGGGTGGACACCATGATACCTTTTTAGATCATCTTCCACCATCCAGGGGGCAAAATACCATTATGGATTAGGTTTCTTAATCCTTTTTGTGAGATGGACCCTCTGGCCTTCTGGGGAATCCCATGGACCTCGTCTCGGAAAAATGTTTTAAAGTGCATAACAGAACGAATGTAATATTGTTCTAGCATCTGACCCCTGAGATTTTCAAGCATCTCTGCTCTGTCCATCTTACCTCCATATCTACCGAACCACTCAGAGACCTTCCCTAGCCTTCTTCAGAGAAGGTAAAGGAGAGACAGCCAAGCAGGTTTGGTGGGTATGAGGTTGGGGAAGAGATGCTTCTGAGATGACATTAGTGTCTTCCTTTTCTCTTCTGTCTAGAAGCCTCCCCATTTCCTAGCCTCTCCAGCTTTCCCCAGATCAAGTCCAAAGTTTCTCCAGTCTTCTTTCTTTCCCGTCCTTCCGCAGCTCTCGCTCTGCGGAAACCTTCTCTAGGCCTGCCCCTCGCTGGCCCCGCCTCCTCTTCGCCTCTTCCTCCCTAGTCCCGCCTTCTCCCAATCACTTTTCGGTTCCCTGCCAATTACGCTGGGCCACCCTCTCGCCCCGCCCCCGAACACGAACCTAGCCTGTCCTTGGCCTTCCAGGCAGGTTGAGAAGCAGCTACTGCGGAAGGATGGACCTTGGGGCCGGCGGCTTCTCTGAGGAGCAGTTCCGGGAAGCCTTCGCTGAGCTTCAGCAGCCCGCACTTTCCGGGGCCGACTGGGAGCTGCTGGTGGAGACCTTCGGTATCAGCATCTACCGGCTGCTGGACCAGGTAGCTGTAGGCCCGCTGGAGGAGCACGGGGCGACAGCTTACGGGGTTCCCCTGCCCGCGGAGAGTGCGGGGCTGTATCCGGAAGTGCGGACCTCGCGGGTCTTCTGGAACCCAGAGGAGCTAGCTCTGGGGGTGCCTCCCGTCGACTTTGCCCCCTGCTGGTCGCGGGGAGTGGGGAGGTCATCAGAATTTAGGCTCAGGTCTGAGGCCTGACAGGGCAAGTCGTTTGTTACAACTTACTGATAGAGTTAAAAGGTGGGTCTGCTGATTCTTAGCTCCGTGCACTTGCCTGCAAGGGACGTGGAGCCCCGCTCCCGGGTGGATGTCAGTGGTGTCTGTGTGGTGGGAAGTATTTTAGGATTGAATACAGGTAGAAAAGAGACTGGACTTTTCAGAGAGTGGATGTGCAGGGTGATACGTGTGGGGACAGGAGTGTTGCTGAGAAGGGACCTACTGTCATCTCTAGTCATTTTACTGACTTGCTCCGTTTGGATGCTCCCCACTTCCTTGTAAATTGGACTTAATAACTTGTCTGAAGCCTCCCGGGAGAAAGATTAAAAGGGTAGGAGGAATGGAGTTGGGGGCCTGCCTGGAGGCTTTTGGAACCAGGTGGAATGATGGCCAGTCATCAGTTGCTCTGTGTGCGGGTAGCTGCATGGCAAGTAGCTTAAAAGTCACCTTTAGACAAGGTAAGTGAAGTTGAGGTTTCCTGGCAGAGGATCAGAAGATTAGAGTGTTAGAGAAGGGAGAAGCTCTGAATGTCTGTGAGTACCAGGGTCACTGGGTACAACAGGATGAACAGGAAGCTTAGTAAAGAGCAGGCAGAATTAATTTCTTAGCGTCATTTCAGCAGTTACCTTGTTGCAAAAATGGACATGTTTTCGGACAACATCCTTTTATCTTCTGACCATTTCATTTTCCACACCAGCCACGCCCAGTCATTTGCCAAGTGTTGTCAGTTCACTGCTCAGATGTATCTGATGTCTGGTCCATTTCCCTTCCCTTTCTTTCCTTTACCTTTGCTACTCTGAGTGGCACCTCTTACCTAGAATTGCAGTGACCTCCAAACTAGTTTCTTGGTCTTCCACCTCTCTGATCCCTTCCATCCTACACACTACAGTCCAATCCAGCACCTGAAGGAGAGGTTGTGATCTTATCACTCTCCTTCCAGTGGCCCTGTTGATGGCAGAATTAACAATAATAATACCTACAGTAATAGCTAACACATTGCATGCTTTCTTAGGCTCCAGGCACTGTTTAAGTGCTTTGCAGGCATTGACTTAATCCTCACATCAACCGCATGTTGTAAGTTCCTATGTATGTATATGTAAGGTACTATGACTATCACCTTTTTACCAATTTGGTAATGGATATGTGGAAAGGTTAAGTTGATTGCTCAAGACTCAGACTGGGATTGGAACTCAGCTATCTAGCTCCAGACCTGTGTGTAAATATGCTCCTGCACTGACTCTGAAAGAGGGCAAGTGCTGCCAGGTGGGCTGTGCACGTGGTACTAGGCTGGTCCCAACTCACATCTCCAGCTTTACCTCCCATGACTTGTCCATACCCCTCCTGTCCTCCAGTCAACCCTGACTGCTCCCCTCACCTCTCCCCAAGGGCTTGTGCTCTTTTGATTTTGTGCCTTTTATCGCACAACATCCACTGCCTGAGCTGAGACAGAGTGACTGGCATTGTATTATGTATTGTTTCCATTGTGTATTGTTATGTAGCAGGTCCCATCTCCCTCCTGTGGGGAGGATGTGAGTGGTATTCAGAATAGTTCCTATCCCTACCAACTGTAAGTCTTATTTCCACCTGTTCTGGGTGTGAGGGCAGTCATGGTACATTGACAAGTCTTTCCAGAGAAGTTTCCTAAGTTGGAGGCTGTACGATTCCCAGAGCTGTGCCCTTGAGCCTCAATAGCTAGGATGGAGGGCCACCTTGATCTCCATCTGTATTAAATGTCAAGAGGCCCTGTTGTGTTGGGTACAAGCCCTTCTTCTTTCTTTCTTCCTTTCCTTTCTTTCTTTCTTTTCTTTCTTTCTTTTCTCTTTCTTTCTTTCTTTTTAACCAGTTGCCAAGTGATGCTGAAGCTCCTGGTCCACAGACCATACTTTGAGAACCACTGATATATGGGGAGCATCTTGCATGGTGCTCAAGGGGGTTCTGACATTGAGAGGCAGGAGAGGGCCCTAGAGATGAGAAGCAGTGGGAACTGAAAGGTAAGGGTGAGAAAAAGGAGTATCTTAAGACAAAAGCAATGCCCACTTTAAGACTCACTCTCCCTGATTTTTAAATTAGTGGTCACTTGGGAGTGAATGTGGTCCCCTGAACAGTGTTGAGAAGTTCCGCTGGAGAGAAAGACCGTGGGTTACTTACAAATGCTTTCCCAGGGATCTGCAGTCAGATCTCGCTGGAGCTTTAGGCTGGTTACCATGCCAGTAGACATTGTGAACTGCCAATAGATGGTGTGAAACTGGTGTGCAGAGGCTCACATCACTGATTTAGACCAAGAAAGCATTGGACTGAAAAGATCTGGCTGGGCGCTTGACTTCTTATGTTTTTAAGCCAAGTGTCTGGCACTGTGAGAAGGGACTGCCTTTGTCCTCTCATAGGTCTTCTAATCAATGAGTTTGGTAAGGAGCAGACAGTACTTTCCTAGGGACTGTTCTTTCCTATATTGTTGACCTTCTAAAATACTGAGAGCCTGGATTTACTGGGAAAACTCTGTGGTTAGCCAGGCTGGACTGAAAGAAAGTTTGGCCTTTCGGAGGGAAGCAGAGATTTAACTGCCATGAGAACAGATTTACCTCGATGGATGAGAAGCTTCCACTCCCATTCCCCAGGTGGGATCATAATCCAATTTGCATCATGGGCTTCTTTACTTCCGGATGATAGGACTCTTCTGCTCCCTTCTCCCACCCTTCTGCCTCTCTCTTAAGGGAGGAGTAGGTACCAGTGTGATTGATGGAACAATTGTTGCACCCAGGACGCTTACAGAGCCATATTTACTCATGGGTAGGGCCACCATGTCTTAAAGCTGAACATCATGTGTTGCCTCCTTCTACTTCCTGCCGCTGATCGAGGCTAACTCTCTCTCTGTCTCTTGTCTCTCTCTGTCTGTCTCTTTCTCTGTCTCTGTCTCTCTCCTATTTCATCTTTCCTGAGCATACAACTGGATGGACATGTCAGAGCCTCAGTTCTCCCTCTCCTTACTTGTCTCTCAGGATGAGGGTGTGGTATGAGGCAGTATGAAGATGCTGGTCCCAAGATTTAGATTTGGGGGAATGAAGGGGGAGGGATGAGTAGGATCCCCGTCTTCCGTCTCCAGGTATAAGTCGAACTTTGTGCTCCACAGCTGCCTTTGGGCTGTTTGAATGTGTCCTAGTGAGAAGAAACCTCCAGAATATTGGTTCATGACCCATTCAAGCAGTCTTTCAGGACCTATTGTGTGCCTGCATTTTGCTAAGCCCTGGTGATGCCTGATGAATAAGACAAAGTTCATGCCTTCCAGAAGCTTTAAGACAATAAAACAGACACTTTTTTTTGCTATGTAGATCTGAGCGCCTGACCTATACCATTTTTCTTCTGCCTGAAAAGCTTCTTTTAACATTCCTTCTAGAGGAGGTCTGCTACTGATGAACTCCCTCAGTTTTTTTTTTTTTTTTTTTTTTTTGCGGTACGCAGGCCTCTCACTGCTGTGGCCTCTCCCGTTGCGGAGCACAGGCTCTGGACGCGCAGGCTCAGCGGCCATGGCTCACGGGCCCAGCCGCTCCGCGGCACGTGGGATCTTCCCAGACCTGGGCACGAACCCGTGTCCCCAGCATTGGCAGGTGGACTCTCAATCACTGTGCCACCAGGGAAGCCCCCTCAGTTTTTATTTGTCTGAAAAAGTTTTTATTTCTTCTTCACTCTTGAAGGACAGTTTCATTGGATATAGAATTCTAGTCAGTAACTTATTTCTTTCAAAATATTATATATTTCACTCCACCCTCTTTTTGCAGGGTGGATTCTCAGGAGATGTCTGTTGTAATTCTCATCTGTATTCCTCTGTAGGTAAAGTGCTCCCCCATCCCTCCTGCTACAGCATCTTTCAAGATTTTCTTTTTCTCTTTGGTTTTCTGAGTTTGAATATGATTTATTTAAGACTTTTTGGTGCTTCTTTTGTATGGTGTGCTCAAGATTGGCAGATTTACTTTGAAGGGTGGTCTGAGCTTAGATGGTAAACCGCCATGTGATTCAAAATAAAATATAGTATATTTGGGGCTTATGACGCAAAGATTTCTCTCTTGCATGTGGAATTGCAGTACAACTCTAGTAATTCAGAGTTTTCCTGGGGTGTATGTTTTAGAAGTGGTGGTGGCAATGGTCTCAAGCAGGGACTGTGAATTTTTTTACGTAAAGAGCCAAATAGAAAATATTTTAGGCTTTACAGGCTAAGAGGCAAAATGGAGGTAATTATGTATTGACTTATATAACCACTTAAAAATGTAAAAACCATTTTTAGCTTGTGGACTGTGAAAAATAGTCAGCATGACAGATTTAGCAACGCTGGTCTAATGTACAGTTTTGATGCCTAATTGCTCTGTCACTTTAGGATTTATGAACCTAAGACCCTAGCTGGGTCTCTGGCTTCCCAATCTACAAGCTGGAGATAATTCCTGTCCTGCCAAATTTGTACAGGGATCCAATGAGAGGATACATTTTGAAGCACCTTGTAAATTGAATGGTGTTTGGTTGTGAGATATACCAAGGGTGATCTATGTCCTGATATACCCACCACAGACCTGGTTTACGCTTGTCCTGGTGAAAAATTTTATAACACCTCTCTCACTCAAAAGTGTTCTGGTTGGAATGATAAATTATATGGTCACCCTAATGCTATATGCACCCTGAGGGCTTATTAATTTATCTAATGACATGTTGGGAGAGGTCAGTGACTATTTGAGGCAGGATCATAAACTTTGAACTCTGCGGTCACATTGCTGGCTTCAAGTCCAGGTTCTGTTGCAACTAATGAACTTCAAGTTCATTAGTTGTGTGACCTTGGGTGGGTTTCATAACCTTTTGTTTTTATTTTAATAGCTTTTTTGAGGTATCATTTAAGTACCACAAAATTTACTCATTTTAAGTGTACAGTTCACTGATTTTTAGTAAATTTATGGAGTCATGCAGCCTTCCCCAAGCCTAATTTTAGAACAGGTGTGTTACCCCCAAAGAAACCTCCTGCCCATTTGCAGTCATCCCCTGTTCCCATTGCCAATCTCAGACAACCACCAAGCTACTTCCTGTCTCTACAGACTTAACTTTTCCAGGAATTTCTCAGAACTTCTTTAAACCTCAGTTTTGTTGTCTGTAAAATGAGTTTACCAATGGTCCACACCTCATATTTTCATTGCGTAGCTTAAATGGGATGAACCCTGTAATGCAGTCAGCCCAGGGCCTGGTATTCAGTAAGTACTCAACAAGCATTAGCTATCAGTGTTATCTTACCTAGCTCTCTGCAGTCCTTCAGGTTTAAACCTGCCATGTGTTCTTGGAGAGACCTCAAATATTGAACCCGATTTAGTCAGCTGTCTTTCTTCATACAGTCTTCTTCATACACACTGCCCAGTGGCAGCTACAGTTTTGACATCTGCCATTAGGAGTGATTCTTGTTGGTGAAAAATGCTTACTTTTCATACCTTGTGAGCCTGTTACTTGCCACAGAGGGCTGGAGTTGGACAGTTTCCACAGTGGTAGATTGGAGAGGTGTCCTAGGGCCTGAGGAATGGAAATGAGCTCTTCTATGAGAGGCAAAGAAAATTCAGTACACACTCGAGGGTGCATTTATAGGATTAGAGAGATGTGATTCACCAAGGCTGTCTTGTAGTTAGTGATGTAAATGTGGATAAACACCATAATTGAAGAGAATGAGTGATGCCTTTCTGCAGGTGAAGTGTCAGGGTTTAGGGACAGTGGGGATTACTCCTCTGTGGGATTACTCCTGTGTGGGAATTGCAAATGTGAAACACAAACATTATGACCTTTTGACATTTCTCAGATGTAAACACATTAGCGCTACAGAACTTATTCTGCTTAGGACAAATAAGTGAAATGTTGGCAGCAATGTTTCTCAAAATATTTTAACTCTGTGAATGCAATTTAAAAAATTGAAATTTTTAAAAAATGCATTTGAATTACAATTGGTAAGAAATGTAACGGCTTGATTTTTAGACTAGTAAGCCAGAATAACAGAACATCTCAAAAATTAGTTATGACAGTAGCAAATTGCTAAAGCGTGCCTCCACACCCCTTCCGCTTCTTCACTGATAAAGTAGAGATAATGAGATGCTTATTTCATAGGGTTATTATGAGTATTAATCTCCAAGTACAGTGCCCAGCTTACAGCAGGTGTTGCATAGATGTTAGTTCCTGTAAAATGTGCATTACATTACAGTTCTGAATTATCAGTTCTTTAATCTGGAAAAAGGAGATCATTATTACACCTACCTTATTAGTACTTACTGAGTACTTATTACATACTGGGCACCACAGTAAGAGCTTTAGATGGATTATCTAATTTAATCCTCATAATCATTCCCCTAGGTAGAAACTCTTATTAGACCCACTTTGCAGCTGAGGAAAGCAAGGCTAGTAGGTGGAAGAGCTTAGACCATACCTGGGTTGTGACTCCAAGCCCATTCTATAAATACCATGCTGTATTTCCTGGCACGGGAGTTTTGAGATGACTCTGAAATACTATATGGAAAAATACCACAGCCCTAGCTCATTGAAAGTGATAATATTTATCCTTTCTCCATTTCTGCCTTTTCCTTTTTCCTTGTCTCAGTCCCCCAGAAGCAGCATCTAAAAAATACCTCTTCTGGCTGTTGGAGGCCTATTGGACAAACACACCAGGCTGAAGGACTCATGGGAACATCTCAGTGGGAGGTCCATCCTGGGTGGTCTGGTGCAGGAACACTGGCTTGGGGACTGGAAGGGACAGTTTCCCATCCACGCTTGGCCACCAAGAGTCATCAGTTGACTCTTGGAGAGTCACTGTCACCTTTTCCATAAGGGTCTAAGGCCCCTTCCAGCTCTAAGAGCTTGTGTTGTCTTTACTGAAATTATTAGCTTGTCATTTGGAACAGTGGCTTGGAGCAAATGTGCAGAGAGAATAGAGCTAAATTAGAAGACTTTGTGGGAAGAAGAAGGGGCTGGTGTCACCCTCTTTCTGGCTGTCCCAAGTGTTAACTGTAGGACTCAGGCAACTAATGTAGCGTTTTTGAGCTTCATTTCCTCATGTAAAGGTGGAGATGACACCAATGCCCCTATTGATACCACAGGGCTATGTTGTTGAGATTATACGACATAATGAATATAAAACTGAAAACTGCACTGTGTTTAGAGAAACAAATGCTAGTGTTATTGAAAGAACTTACAGCAGGTCCGAGTGATTGGAAGACTTCAAATGCATAATACATGATTGTTGCAGTGACTGCTGACAGATCACCAAAGGAAATACATTCCAAGCTGAAAAACCAAGTATAAGACTATGCCTGATTGTTTTCTCAGGGCCAAGAACATAGTGGGTCCATAAATTTTTTCTGAGTTACATAGTGGAAGGAGATGGAACTTTCTATGATAGTGTGTGTGAGGTTTCAGATATCTGTGCAAAATTAAATATGCTTCAAGTTAATGTCCATTAATAGTGTCCATTATCTCTTCTCTTCCTTGACAATTCATTTTAGTAATGCTTATGTATTTCTGTACTATTTTAATGTTTTACACAGTCATATTTGCTTGTAATGTTTTGTCAGTCTACTTTTCTACTTAAAATAATGTTAAAGAAAAAACAAACCTGGACTTAGGGTTGGGGGTTATTGCAGTAGGGAGAGTACTTTGACCATAGGATCCACGAGTATCTCAGAAGTGAGGCAGAAGGGTCTTTCTTTTATAGAGAGAAGTCAGCAAGGCTAGAAGCCATGTATGGGCAAGTGAGATGAAGGTGGCCTGACTGGAGAAGAGAACAGAGAATATCTTACCCTGAGGCCAGTCCATTCTCAGGAGGTGCTGGATGCTGACTCAGGCTGAGGCTGGGCCAAAGTTTAGGGTCTGGAGGAAGGAGAGGTGCTTAACTAGCTTGGTTAACAAGTATTTTGTTCCGATTGATCAGTGGAATAAGCAGTTTAGCTAATCATTTACAGGGCAATGAAAGGGAATTTAGACGCTCTATGTCTGGCCTTGTGACAGGTAAACAAGGGGCATGTATGTGAGTCTCATCTAAGTCATGAGGGGAAAGGTGGTTCTTTTGTGATAAGCTGTTTTCTGGAACCCAAAGGGTGGGAGCTTTTCTTAACCTCTGCTGTCTTCTGGGATGACAGAACTCAAGTACAATTCTCAGTAAGAGCTACCTGTAATAATTAGGATTGCTTTTAGCTGCAAGTAACAGAAAACTGGATTAACAATGACTTAAGCAAAGAGGGGTTTATTTTTCTCACCTGACAAGTAGTTCAGAGGTCAGCAGTTGCTGGCATTGGTTTAGCTGATCAACGACGTTAATAAAACTCTGAATATTTTCACTCTGCTTTCTCATGTTTGTTGTCTTTTAGTCACGAAATAGCTGCCGCAGCTCCAGAATCATATACATATTCAAAACAAGAGGGAGGTGTCTTATGGCTATTAACCTCTACGTGTATAGGGGGCCAGGAAAGTTTTTAGCTGTGCACATGGCCATAGGGGTTCTCTTAGTAAGAAAGAGAGTATATGCTATAATGAATCTTCTGTTTCTTCTGGGAATTATATTCTACACATGATATTGACTGATTCTCTACCATTGAATAATTCCTTTACCTTGTCAAGTATAGGAAATTAAATATCCTATAAAGGGAGCATTAGAAAATCATGCAGTATGTTTTACTTTAGATTAAAAAAAATGAGCCTTTCTTAGAAGTGGTTTTCTGGAGGACCTTCAGGAAAAGCCAAGAACCTCTTCAGTAAACTTGTTTGGAGCCATTTATTGAAATGTTAGTATGTTTGGAAACATATCTGCAACAAATGTTGTACAGGAATTATATCTCTAATTTGAAAGAGACTAAATACTGAAGTTTTATGTGGGCAATACTAGAAACATTGCCCAAATAAAACTAAGGTTTATGTTCTTTTTCTATTAAATTGTTTGTACAAACAATGGTACCTGATCCTGAGAAGATGCTTCTTTGCTACTGGTGAGACTATAAATAGGTAAAAATTTTTCTTAAAGGTTTAGAAAAAGTAAAAAGAGCATTAAAATGTTAATGTCCTTTACCCTAAAATTTATCTCTAAGGAAGAATTTGCTTTCCTTGTGAAAATGTTAGAATTATGAACCAAGTTTGTCCATACAGAATCATTTTTCCAGCAATGCTCATAATTGTGAAAATATATGGAAATAGAAATAACTTACAAGAATAATTAAATTAGTTGTTATTGCTCCATAGTTTCAAATTAATATAGTTAAAAATAGAAATACAAGTTGTTTATCCATCTTACTCCCATTTTATAACACATAGAAGTATTTATTTACTCAAAAAACATGTCAAATATTACCAGTGGGTACTTGTGGATTATGGAATTTCACATCATTTTAATTTTATTTATTATTTTTGGCATTTTCTAATTTTCCTTAATGAATATGAATTATTTCTATAATTATAAAAAATTCACTTTATTTTGTAAAAGATATAATGAAAATGTATGTTTGCTGAGACCCTCTTTTGAAAGAAATAAGGGGTGAAAAAGTGCTTTGATCCAAGAATTTGGGTGGGGTTGCTCAGAGCCTGAAAAGAACATTTTATTGATAGACTAGAAAAGGTGTCACAAAGCATTTTGTCCTCTGGAGTTCTGGCATTTCTCAGTTCTGCCACGAAGGAAGTGTTTAAAGGAAGTTGTCCCAATAGTTCATTCTTTTGTATTCAGGTTAATCCCATCTTTCTATTTTTCTCTTCCTAGAGAGCTTTCTGTTTTTCTTTTCTGTGATATGTACAAGACTGAGGTTACTAGGGCTGAAACTATATTCAGAGGGATGGGAACCAGTTCTAGAAAACTGTCTTGATTCATTCAGATAACCAAAGGTAACTCATGTGGAGTTGGGGAGATCATTATCTCTATACATAATTATCCCTTTTGCTTAGTATGTGTAGAAAATGGGGACCCAGTACTCCTGAACGGAAGCTAATTGTCCCTCTCCTAAGACATTAAAATGTGTGTGGGTGTAGATGTGTGGTGTGTACAATCCCTCACTATCTTTCCATCTGTGAACTTGAGGGGAGGGGACAGGAAGGGAAGGAGATGTTTCTCTTGAGTCCTGCCTTTCCTATGGGGCATCCATGGTACAGCATATAAGGAGGTCAGACCTACCAGTTTGTCATTTGCTGGTTGGAAACCCTTGGTATAAAGCCACATACTTTTGGAACTGAAACATCCTTATGAATTCAGTTTCAATTTTACCTTCCATATCCTGCCAGTTACTTTCATATACATCTGAGATTCCTAAACTGGGATATGCTTATCCCTGGGTTATGCCACCTGAGTCAGGAGACAATTGAAGCCTCAGGATCTCTAGAAAGATTCCCCATGTTTACCCCTTGACCTCAGGTAAGTACCTGGAACGGTGTTTAAGAAGATGGGTTCATTCATGTTTGATTAGCCAATCAGATTGCGTTAGCACGTGGCAATATGAATACATATAAAAGCTTCATTTTTGTTTGTTTGTTTGCTTTTGCACTGAAATTAAGAGGCATTGATTTAATTTTAACAATAGAGCCTTTAGACAAGGTGAGGTTCAGGAATTGTTAGCTGCAATTGTATGGAGAGTGAAGCGTGGTAGTGTCACCAACTCCAGCCCAGAACCCTCACAGAATATGGCTTAACATGAAAACAAGGAAAATCTCTTGTACTTAGGAATCTAGATATGGTCTTTTACTGAATAAAAGGGACTAGTATGATTTGAGGCTGGTGTGTTGCCCCCTTTTCACTCTTTTATACACAAGTCTTTTATAGGGACTTCCCTGTCAGTCCAGTGGTTAAGACTTCGCCTTCCAATGCAGTGGGTGAGGGTTCAGTCCCTGGTTGGGGAGCTAAGATCCCACATACCTTGTGGCGAAAACCCCAAAACATAAAACAGAAGCAGTATTGTTACAAATTCAATAAAGACTTTAAAAAAAAGTCACTTATAGAAAAATTCTGTCTTGGAATTGGTAAAACAATGTGTTGGGTTTCATTACGCCCCATGGATATCTAAAACAGTAGTCTGAACCCTGAATGCTAGCTACCTATATGATACCCCTACATGGATGTTTAATAAGCCTCTCAAACTCAACTTGCTCAAGGTAGAACTCTTGGTTACCCTGCAGCCCACAAATCACCTCCTCTGCAAGTTTTCTCTGTCTTAGAAAATGGATCTCCCATCTACCTGGTTGTTTAAGCAAGTGTTATAAGAATTATCCTCAACTTTTGTTTTCTCTGTCCCCACGGCCAGTCTGTCAGCAATCCCTGTTGACATTACTTCCAAAATGTGTCCCTAAATCACTGACTTCTCCCCACCACTGTTGTTACCTTCCTGTCTAATCACCATCATCTCTTTTCTGGACCATTGCACTGGTCTTCTAACTCAGGGGTCCCCAATCCCCGGGCCACGGACTGGTGCTGGTCTGTGGCCTGTTAGGAACCGCACTGCACAGCAGGAGGTGAGTGGCATGTGAGCGAGCGAAGCTTCATCTGTATTTACAGCCACTCCCCATCGCTCGCATTACCGCCTGAGCTCCACCTTCTGTCAGATCAGCAGTGGCGTTAGAATTCCATAGGAGCGCAAACCCTACTGTGCATTGCTCACATGAGGGATCTAGGTTGCGTGCTTCTCATGAGAATCTAATGCCTGATGGTCTGAGGTGGAGCTGAGGCCGTGATGCTGGCGCTGGGGAGTGGCTGCAAATACAGATTATCATTAGCAGAGAGGTTTGACTACACAGAGACCAAAATAAATCAATTGCTTGCAGACTCATTTCAAAACCCTATCAGTGAATGGCAAGTGAAAACAAGCTCATGGCTCTCACTGATTCTGCATTAGGGTGAATTATATAATTATTTCATTAAATATTGCAATGTAATAATAATAGAAATAAAGTACACAATAAATGTAATGTACTTGAATCATCCCGAAACCATCCTCCACCCTGGTCCGTGGAAAAATTGTCTTCCACGAAACCGGTCCCTAGTGCCAAAAAAGTTGGGGACCGCTCTTCTAACCCATCTCCTTGCTCCCTTGTGATCTATTTTCTACCAAGAAGCAAGAATCATCTTTTAAAAGTCATCGCCTATTTAAAGTAATTCCCATATTTAAAATTATTTGTTGGTTTTCCAGAGCAGTTATAAAAATATTTTCACCCCTTTACCCTGGTTTACAAAGCCCTTTGGGCATGGCCTCTACTACCTCTCTGACCTCAGCCCTTACCACTCTCCCCCATCACAGTTCTCTGGACCCCCTGACTTTCTGTTCTGTGAGTAAGGCAAACCATCGGGCCCCCTCCCAACCAGAAGTGGGCTTTCCTCATCTTCCCATGGCTGGATCCTTCTAATATTTAGAAGAAACCGTTCTGATAAATCCCTCATAGAGACATTTCCTGAACACCCGATGATATAGGACGCACCACCAGCCCACCAAAACTAGACACCATTTATCACATAACCCTCTTTTATCCTACTTAAATTACCTGGATAGCATAGCGCTGTCACCACCTCCAATGCCTAAGGCCAAATATAGGACCCACGAGAGCAGGTTCCTCATCTGCTTTTTCACTATTGTTTCACTAAGACCAAGAGGAGGCGCTCAGTAGTAGTGCTGCATGAACAGCTGTTTTTCATATGCTGTGTAATGTCAACCTGAGAATCAATAGGTTGTTTCTATCTGTTCTGTTTTTATAGCAGACTGGACTGTATGAGTATAAGGTCTTTGGCTTTCTGGAGGATTGCTCACCGGATCTACTTGCAGATGTCTTTATGGACTTAGACTATAGAAAACAGTGGGACCAATATGTTAAAGGTGAGTGACACTTACAATTTAACAAAACCAGTTAGAAAGTAGAATCTAATGTTATTTATTCTAGCCAGCAGTAAGCAAAAGGTTTAATTTTTACTATGTTTCATTTTTAATTTTGGCATATATGTCTTAAAGTTCTAGGTTAAAATGTGACTTTGCTAATCTCAGGATTTGCTCCTTGCATACTATTAGAGTCACTCTCCAGTTTGCTCTGAGGGCTGCTTTGTTCTTATTATAAGTTCGTTTTCATCTCATAAACCTAGGTGGTCATGGAAAGCTTCTTGGAGGAGGTGGTACCCAAGCTTTGTTTTAGAGGTTGAATCAGAGTTTTATAAATGGCAAGAATACCTATATGTGAAGAGGTGAGAGGGTGAGGGGGTGAGTGGTTAAAGGGCATTTGAGGTCTAGGAATAGCATGAGTAAAGTGAGGAAGGCATGAAACAACATGAAATATTAAAAAATTGTGAGCAGTTGGGTGCTATTGAGTTGCTGGGGTAGCAGAATCTGGAACTAGGGCGGGAGGAGGGTCCAGAGCCCCAAAGGCCTAGGCTGGCCACCTGGCTACACTTCTTAGATTTTCACTAGAAGTGAGGGAGAGTTATGAGAAGCATTAGATAGGGGCTCTTCCTGCCACTTAGAGTGGGGAGTGGCCTCTGCCATCCCAGTCACAGCGAGATGGATATGCAGCAGCTAGCCCAGGGACACAGAAACCCTGACACACCCTTGCTGTGGTCAGGAATCTTAGTCGCAAGTAACCAAGCACTAACAAATGCCAGTGTAAGAAAAGGAGAAAGCGTTTTTTTGTTGTTGTTGTTGTTCATGGAATTGAAAAGTGCATAGTTGTCTGGCTTCCAGGTCAGCTACATCCAATACTTTATATCTCCAGCTTGACTGTGTTTTCTTCTGTGTTGACCTCATTCTCAGGCAGATTCTTATGTCATGGCAAAGTTGCCACCAGAGGGTGCAGGCTTACATTCTAACCATGTACGTAACCCCAGAGGAATAGGAACTTTCCTACTGATGCAGCCAGAGTCCCAGGGTTGGCTCTCATAGCCTCAATATGGATCATATACTTACTTGCTTGGGACATTTATCATGGTTTTGGGTCACTTAGTGCTATCAAATAGCCTTCCTATCTAGGGGGAATTGTGATGCCACTTATTCAAGGGAGAAGCCACAAGTTCTCTGTCCATCCCTCTAGCAGACATTGTTCAGTCGTGTGCTGTAGACATTGGAAGAGCGTCTGATGTGTGGTACTTGGCATCAGCAGTCCACACTCTGGAGTACAGTCCAGAGACAGCGGTAGTTTGGCTTCTCTGGAGCCATCCTGAGGTTCTAACCTAACTCTGGTCCTCCTAGATCTTCTGTAAACTGCATGAGAGCCTTTAATAAAACACTTTTTGGCCTAAACTTGCTAGAGTGGCAAGCCAAGACTCTGTCCACACATGCCTTCCCTAAACTAATCACCTTGGCCGTGTCTGGCTCAATATCCCACCCCTATAATTAACGCCGAGTCAGTTCTGCTTAAACTGCATAGTGAAGGAGAAAAAGGAGAATGAGATGCTGGTCCAAGAAGAGGAGAGCCAAAGCTGAGCAGGCAAAGCAACAGATGTCTACTCCTTCCCTTCCTTTCAAGGGCATCTTCAGCCTCCTGTACCAGTGGGCTGGCAAGCTCTTTACCCCATGGTCTGCTTCTAATAGATTTCATTTTTTCAAAAGGTAAATTAATTAACACATTGCCACAGTTAGTATCTCCTCAAGGGACTCTCTTGGTTCCTTCAGCAGCCTTGGTGTAGCGCCTTCTCTAAATGCTTAGTTAGAAGCTTCCTGCACAGCTTGCGGACAGAGGCTGCACACTTCATAGCATTCCTTTGCACAGCTTGCGGACAGAGGCTGCACACTTCATAGCATTCCTTTGCTATCTCCCTACAAGAGCTGATGCTATATGCGCTATATGCATGGTGGATATTAAGGAGATTTGGTCCCTGTAGCTGTGGTATAAAGCAACATAGGAGAGAGGAAAGAAAGTTAGGATTAGCACAGTTAAGCAGCTTTCTAGCTGTTTAGAAAGGACACTGCCCTCTCTGGAAACTTTGTTTCCCAATTGAACACACTAGACTAGGTCGCTCAGTCCCAGGACACCTGTAATATGTCAAGAAATCTAAAGGGTTGGGGGAGGGGGGCGTAAGGACACAACAGTAAAACATTTGCTACTCTAGTGACATCTGGTGGTTTCCCTGATTTTTTTTTTTTTTTTTTTTTTGCAGTACGCGGGCCTCTCACTGTGGCAGCCTCTCCCGTTGCGGAGCACAGGCTCCGGACGCGCAGGCTCAGCGGCCATGGCTCACGGGCCTAGCCGCTCCGCGGTATGTGGGATCTTCCCAGACCGGGGCACGAACCCGTGTCCCCTGCCTCGGCAGGCGGACTCTCAACCACTGCACCACCAGGGAAGCCCGGTTTCCCTGACTTTTAAACCTGAAAATTTATTTTTTAATGCCTAATTTTATTTCACTGAATTTTTTTGAGAGTGTTGTTTGTGCTATATAATGAACAATTTTTGCTGGGTTCTTTTATTTTTACTCTGTTTTTATATCTACTAGACTCTGCCCCTGGGCAGCAGACTTTCAGTGGTAGTAAACCTGACTTTTTCTAGAATTCTGTGCCTTATGAGTGAGTGGTTTAGCATCCCTACAGGATCATCATATCAAAGCTTCTTGCTTTTTTTAATTTCTTCTGAATTTTTGAATTTTATTTTATTTATTTTTTTATACAGCAGCTCCTTACTACTTATCCATTTTATATGTATTAGTGTATACATGTCAATCCCAATCTCCAATTCATCACAGCACCACCCCCCCCCCACCACTTTCCCCTCTTGGTGCCCACACATTTGTTCTCTCCATCTGTGTCTCTATTTCTGTCCTGCAAACCAGTTCATCTGTACTATTTTTCTAGGTTCCACATATATGCATTAACATATGATATTTATTTTTCTCTTTCTGACTTACTTCACTCTGTATGACAGTCTCTAGATCCATCCACGTCTCTACAGATGACCCAGTTTTGTTCCTTTTTATGGCTGAGTAATATTCCATTGTATATATATACCACATCTTCTGTATCCATTTGTCTGTCAATGGGCATTTAGGTTGCTTCCATGACCTGGCTTGTAAATAGTGCTGCAGTGAACATTGGGGTGCATGTATCTTTTTGAATTATGGTTTTCTCTGGGTATATGCCCAGTAGTGGGATTGCTGGGTCATATGGTAATTCTATTTTTAGTTTTTAAAGGAACCTCCATACTGTTCTCCATAGTGGCTGTATCAATTTACAGTCCCACCAATAGTGCAAGAGGGTTCCCTTTTCTCCACACCCTCTCCAGCATTTGTTGTTTGTAGATTTTCTGATGATGCCAATTCGAACTGGTATGAGGTGATATCTCATTGTAGTTTTGATTTGCATTTCTCTAATAATTAGTGATGTGGAGCAGTTTTTCATGTGCTTCTTGGCCATCTGTATGTCTTCTTTGGAGAAATGTCTATTTAGGTCTTCTGCCCATTTTTTGATTGCGTTGTTTGTTTTTCTAATATTTAGCTGCATGAGCTGTTTATATATTTTGGAGATTAATCCTGTGTCCGTTGATTCATTTGCAAATATTTTCTCCCCTTCTGAGGGTTGTCTTTTCGTCTTGTTTGTAGTTTCCTTTGCTGTGCAAAAGCTTTTAAGTTTCATTAGGTCCCATTTGTTTATTTTTGTTTTTATTCCCATTACTCTAGGAGGCGGATCAAAAAAGACCTTGCTGTGATTTATATCAAAGAGTGTTCTTCCTCTGTTTTCCTCTAAGAGTTTTATAGCATCCGGTCTTACATTTATGTCTCTAATCCATTTTGAGTTTATTTTTGTGTATGGTGTTAGGGAGTGTTCTAATTTCATTCTTTTACATGTAGCTGTCCAGTTTTCCCAGCACCACTTATTGAAGAGACTGTCTTTTCTCCATTATATATCCTTGCCTCCTTTGTCATAGATTAGGTGGCTCTTGGTGCATGGGTTTATTTCTGGGCTTTCTATACTGTTCCATTGATCTGTATTTCTGTTTTTGTGCCAGTACCATATTGTCTTGATGACTGTAGCTTTGTAGTGTAGTCTGAAGTCAGGGAGTCTGATTCCTCCACCTCCGTTTTTTTCCCTCAAGACTGCTTTGGCTATTCGGGGTCTTTTGTGTCTCCATACAAATTTTAAGACTTTTTGTTCTAGTTCTGTAAAAAAATGCCATTGGTAATTTGATAGGGATTGCACTGAATCTGTAGATTGCTTTGGGTAGTATAGTCATTTTCACAATATTCATTCTTCCTATCCAAGAACATGGTATATCTCTCCATCTGTTTGTGTCATCTTTAATTTCTTTCATCAGTGTCTTGTAGTTTTCTGCATACAGGTCTCTTGTCTCCCTAGGTAGGTTATTCCTAGGTATTTTATTCTTTTTGTTGCAGTGATAAATGGGAGTATTTCCTTAATTTCTCTTTCAGATTTTTCATCATTAGTGTATAGGAATGCAAGAGACTTCTGTGCATTAATTTTGTATCCTGCAACTTTACCAAATTCATTGATTAGCTCTTGTCGTTTTCTGGTGGCATCTTTAGGATTCTCTACATATTGTATCATGTCATCTGCAAACAGTGACAGTTTTACTTCTTTTCCGATTTGGATTCGTTTTATTTCTTTTTCTTCTCTGATTGCTGTGGCTAGGACTTCCAAAACTATCTTGAATCATAGTGGTGAGAGTGGACATCCTTGTCTTGTTCCTGATCTTAGATGAAATGCTTTCAGTTTTTCACCATTGAGAATGATGTTTGCTGTGGGTTTTGTCGTATAAGGCGTTTATTATGTTGAGCTAGGTTTGCTCTTTGCCCACTTTCTGGAGAGTTTTGATTATAAATGGGCATTGAAGTTTGTCAAAAACTTTTTCTGCATCTATTGAGATGATCATATGGTTTTTATTCTTCAGTTCGTTAATATGGTGTATCAAATTGATTGATTTGTGTATATTGAAGAATCCTTGCATCCCTGGGATAAATCCCACTTGACCATGGTGTGTGATCCTTTGAATGTGTTGTTGGATTCTGTTTGCTAGAATTTTGTTGAGGATTTTTGCATCTACGTTCATCAGTGATATTGGTGTGTAATTTTCTTTTTTTGCAGTATCTTTCTCTGGTTTTGGTACCAGGGTGATGGTGGCCTTCTAGAATGAGTGTGGGAGTGTTCCTCCCTCTGTTATATTTTGTAAGAGCTTGAGAAGGATAGGTGTTATCTCTTTTCTAAATATTTGATAGAATTTGCCTGTGAAGCCATCTGGCCCTGGACTTTTGTTTGTTGCAAGATTTTTAATCACAGTTTCAATTTCATTACTTGTGATTGGTCTGTTCATATTTTCTATTTCTTCCTGGTTCAGTCTTGGAAGGTTATAACTTTCTAAGAATTTGTCCATTTCTTCCAGGTTGTCCATTTTATTGGCATAAAGTTGCTTGTAGTAGTCTCTTAGGATGCTTTGTATTTCTGCAGTGTCTGTTGTAACTTCTTTTTCATTTCTAATTTTATTGATTTGAGTCCTCTCCCTCTTTTTCTTGATGAGTCTGGCTAATGGTTTATCAATTTTGTTTATCTTCTCAAAGAACCAGCTTTTAGTTTTATTGATCCTTACTATTGTTTTCTTTGTTTCTATTTCATTTATTTCTGCTCTGATCTTTATGATTTCTTTCCTTCTGCTAACTTATGGTTTTGTTTGTTCTTCTTTCTCAAGTTCCTTTAGGTGTAAGGTTAGATTGTTTATTTGAGATTTTTCTTATTTCCTGTGGTTGGCTTGTATTGCTAAAAACTTCCTTAGAACTGCTTTTGCTGCTTCCCATAGGCTTTGGATCGTTGTTTTGTTGTTGTAATTTGTTTCCAGATATTTTTTGCTTTCCCCTTTGATTTCCTCAGTGATCTCTTGGTTATTTAGTAGTGTATTGTTTAACCTCCATGTGTTTGTGTTTTTTTATGTTTTTTTCCCTGTAATTGGTTTCTAATCTCATAGTGTTGTGGTCTGAAAAGATGCTTGATATGATTTCAGTTTCTTACATTTACTGGGCTTGATTTGTGACCCAAGATGTGATCTATCCTGGAAAATGTTCCGTGTGCACTTGAGAAGAAAGTGTAATCTTCTGTTTTTGTATGGAATGTCCTATGAATATCAATTAAATCTACCTGGTCTATTGTGTCATTTAAAGCTTGTGTTTCTTCCTTATTAATTTTCTGTTTGGATGATCTGTCCATTGGTTTAAGTGAGGTGTTAAAGTACCCCACTATTATTGTGTTACTGTCACTTTCCTCTTTTATAGCTGTTAGCAGTTGCCTTATGTATTGAGGTGCTCCTATGTTGGGTGCATATATATTTATAATTGTTATATCTTCTTTTGGGTTGATCCCTTGATCATTATGTAGTGTCCTTCCTTGTCTCTTGTAGCATTCTTTATTTTAAAGTCTATTTTATCTGATATGAGTATTGCTACTCCAGCTTTCTTTTGATTTCCATTTGCATGGAATATCTTTTTCCATCCCCTCACTTTCAGTCTGTATGTGTCCCAAGGTCTGAAGTGGGTCTCATATAGACAGCATATATATAGGTCTTGTTTTTTTATCCATTCAGCAAGCCTGTGTCTTCTGATTGGAGCATTTAATCCATTCATGTTTAAGGTAATTGTCAATATGTGTGTTCCTATTACCATTTTCTTAATTGTTACTGGTTTGTTTTTGTAGGTCCTTTTCTTCTCTTGTGTTTCCCTCTTAGAGAAGTTCCTTTAGCATTTGTTGTAGAGCTTGTTTGGTGGTGCTGAATTCTCTTAGCTTTCACTTGTTTGTAAAGCTTTTGATTTCTCCATCAAATGTAAATGAGATCCTTGCTGGGTAGAGCAATCTTGGTTGTAGGTTCCTCCTTTTCATCACTTTAAATATATCATGCCACTCCCTTCTGGCTTGTAGAGTTTCTGCTGAGAAATCAGCTGTTAACCTATGGGTGTTCCCTTGTATGTTATTTGTCATTTTTCCCTTGGTGCTTTCAATAATTTTTCTTTGTCTTTAATTTTTGTCAATTTGATTACTATGTGTCTCGATGTGTTTTTCCTTGGGCTTATCCTGCCTAGGACTCTTTGTGCTTCCTGGACTTTGGTGGCTATTTCCTTTCCCATGTTAGGGGAGTTTTTGACTGTAATCTCTTCATATATTTTCTTGGGTCCTTTCTCTGTCTCTTCTCCTTCTGGGACCGCTATAATGTAATGTTGTTGTGTTTAATGTTGTCCCAGAGGTCTCTTAGGCTGTCTTCATTTCTTTTGATTCTTTTTTCTTTATTGTGTTCTGTGGCAGTGAATTTCACCATTCTGTCTTCCAGGTCACTTATCCGTTCTTCTGCTTCAGTTATTCTGCTATTGATTGCTTCTAGAGTATTTTTCATTTCAGTTATTGTATTGTTCATCTCTGTTTGTTTGTTCTTTAATTCTTCTAGGTCTTTGTTAAATATTTATTGCATCTTCTCGTTCTTTGCCTCCATTCTTTTTCCGAGGTCCTGGATCATCTTCACTATCATTATTCTGAATTCTTTTTCTGGAAGATTTCCTATCTCCACTTCATTTAGTTGTTTTTCTGGGGTTTTATCTTGTTCCTTCATCTGGTACATAGTCCTCTGCCTTTTCACCTTGTCTATCTTTCTGTGAATGTGGTTTTTGTTCCACAGGCTGCAGGATTGTAGTTCATCTTGTTTCTTCTGTCTGACTTCTGGTGGATGAGGCTATCTAAGAGGCTTGTGCAAGTTTCCTGATGGGAGGCAAAGCTTCTTGTTAATAGACACCAAAGAGGCTTCTAGATGCAATCACTTCTTCTTTTTCTTTTTCTTTTTAGAACTTTATGAAAAAGAATGCAATGGAGAAGCAGCGGTGTACTGGGAAGTCAAGTACCCTTTTCCCATGTCTAACAGAGATGTATCCTTTCCAAAAGCAAACCGATACTCAGCTTTTGAAGTGTTTCTGTGCCCCATGGCCATCACCCAATGGTGTTATGTCCAGCAGGTGTGGACAGTATTGTCTTTGACTCTTGCAGAGACATCTGCTACAGCTGTTGCTTCCTGTGTGGCTTTCAGATTTCCAGGCCTGACCACATGGAGCATCTGTAATTGTGGTCACGGGAGGGCAGCTCAAACTCTCCTGAAAAGTTTTCTAGGAAATCCTTGTGCCAGAGAATTGGGGACCTGAAAACAACTTTTCATAAAGAGTATTCGATACACTCTCTCAATCTATAGGAGAGGAAGTAGGGACCCAGAGAGGCAATGTGACAGAGGCTCACACTCAGGTGGTTAACAGCAGACTGGGGGCTGGGACTCAGGCCCCACATTTCCAGTTCCCTCCACCTCCCTTCCTCCGCGAATAATGGATCTGGACACTGTGTGTATGTTTCTTCCCCTCAGTTTCCTTGAATACGATATGAAGCAGTTGAATGGATGTGAGGAGTCTTAGCTGACACTCCAAGGCTCTATGAGGCCCCCTTAAGGCCAGCCTGGGGATGTTTGATGGACATTTGCTGGGTGGGCAGATGGGGTAGAATATAGGTGGGGACAGGTGAGATTTCCACTCCACTGTTCTCTTCAATCATAGCAGCTGAATGTTTTACACACTGAATTTTCATAAATAATCCTTTTAACAAAGGGTCTGTGGAATTAAAAGAAAAAAAAAAACTTGGAAACCACTGAACTGGATGATCGCTGGAATCTTTTCTAGGTCTAACATTCTGTAAGCCTGTATGTTCCTAAATAATTGTTCTTTAGAAAGAGAGGGGGCATGGGGGTGGTTTGTGGGTATTGTTTCTGTGTGTTTTGTGTGTATGTGTCTGCCCTGGCCCAGCTAGATTACAGATTCCATAGGGATTATTTCTGGCACAATTCCCACAGACTGCTAAATACAGGTGGTAGGTATTTCAAGAAATTGTGGTTACTTAATCCCTTAGATTTTATGTGGTTTTCTCTCCTCCTGCCAACAAGTGTGCAGGGTAGGAGCCATCATCCCCATCAGTCAGGGAAGGAAACTGAGGCAAAGGGAAGTTCAGAGCCCTGCTCAGGTTCTCATCAGTTTCTCACCACTGGTGGGCGGCAGAGGCAGGCCTGGGCCCAGGTCCAGCTCTGACCCGAGAAGGTGATCTGGACCAGGGCAACACCACTTTCTGACCTCATGTGGATACTGCTGGGGGCTGTTCTCAGGAGTGGACACTTGGTGCTCCTTGAAGTTTGGTTTCATTGTCTTTCTAGTGCCACACAGTCCCGTAATGAGTTTCTTAGTCCTTGTATATACACATATGTCTCTCCAACAAGGGCTATTCAATTTTTTAGATTAGAGAACAGTGTAATGGAAAAGAACATTAGTTTTGGAGGGAAAGATCCCAGGTTAAGTGTGCGCTCATTTCCTGGTTTGGTCTGTGACCTTGGATAATGCCCTTCACTTCTCTGGGCCTCAGTAAACTATTGGCTCTCCACTCATAGACTGTGTGCCATGCTGGACCTTCCAGCCCTTCAAAGAACTCTGTGAAATGGCAGTCAATATATCAAGTTAATTTTTCCTCAGTGGAGTGTCAGGTGATGTCCATCACATGAGCTAAGCAAGGTGTGGGACCATGTTTGCTGTGAGGAAAAAATAAAAGACTTCGGAGAGAGGAAATCCAGAGCTAAAGCAACTTCATTCCTTCCCTCAAACATTCAAGAGCTTTACTCATCAGTGCATAGAGAGTGGGGGCAATAGACCATCCTGCAGGTGCCTGGGGGAGGGGCAGCCCACCGTGGGTGCTGTAGAGCCTCGGAGCTGGCCTGGGGCTGTGGTCGCGGCTGTTGCAGTAAAAGTGTAACTGTGTTGTACTTACAGTGATTGTTTGGATTATTTTAGGCTTTAATTCCTTCTCCTGTGAAACCTGAAATTCTACTATTGGAAAGTCTAATGAACACATTAAAGAGCCGAGCCCTCTGTAGCTATGAAAATCTCACCAGGTTTTGGAGCCTAATCGTGGTTCAAGTTCAGGTTCCATCACTTCAGCTGGGCTATGGGATCTTCAGCAAGTTTCTTTACTTCTCTGAGCCTCAATTTGGTCATTTGTAAGATGGGGATACTTATGCTGAACTCACAGGGACTTTCTCAGGATCAAAATTGATGCTAACTGTAAAGCACACGATGCACGTACGTGGTAAGGGCTCAATAAGTGGTGACTCTTGTTGTTTCTTAAAATCAAATCATCTTCCCTATAATAGTGCCACAGACATAGTGGTTATTCTGTAAGTGTTTATTGAGTTGAAATGGCTTCATGATTCTTGGTGAACCAGAATCAACAAGGGCATCTGCCTACTAAATATTCAGGTATTCATGTGTCTTCCTGTGATCTCCAGGTGTAAGTAACCCTTCCTGACCATCCTCTGTGCATAGAGGTCAGTGATTAGGGCTTAGGGAGAGGACAAAGAGCAATGGCCCCATTGTTTACTGAGAGCTGCTTCTGCTCTAGTCTCTCTCTAGAGCCCACACCAAGTCTGCCTGCAGGGCAGTGGTACCCTCTTTTCTTTCAGAGGGAAACCAATCTCAGAAAAGTTGAGTAACCAAACCAGGATCACACAGCTGATAAGTGACCAGTCCTCTGAAATCTCATTGCCATCTTGGAGAAACGAGGAGTGGGTTCCCCACATAACTAAAAGCAGCAGGGAACCATTCACAGGTGGGTAATACACGCTCTCAAATAAGAACACCAGTTGGGAGGAGCTATGGTTTTGCAGGGCAGGTAGGCAGATAGGGCAGGAAGTGAAGTAACAGTGCAAGGGAGCAAATACCAAGTGGAGGAACAGAATTATCTCCCTCTGCTTCTGGCTTGTGGGCTTTCCTTCTGCTCATCTGAGGTGCTGACCTTGATGTTGTGCCTTGACTGGTGGTGTGGTACGTCTATGTGCGGCAGCGGCGAGAGCTGGACCATGAAGGACAGAAGATCCACGTGATCCTGGCCCAGAGCACCTCCATGCCACAGTTTCCAGAGAAGTCGGGCGTGATTCGGGTGAAGCAGTACAAGCAGAGCCTGGCGATCCAGAGCGATGGCAAGAGGGGGAGCAAAGGTAAAAAGAGGGCACGTGTTGGCGCACCAGCCAGGGCCACCGATGTAAGGCCACACTGGCTGCAAGGCACATAAAATGCAGGATGCTTATTCCCTGAGGTCAGAGACTTAGGCATGGGTGCAAAAGAAACAAGGGAGACTCAATTCACCACAGAAGCTTGGCTACAACGCAGCGTGGATGTTTAAATCTGATCAATTCATTCTTTATTGACTCTTGCATCGTCCAGATGAAATCAGAACATCCAAGGGAATCAAAATGTTTAGAAACTCAGTTCAGGCTGGTCCTGTCCATGCACATGCTGGCCAAGGCGGGGCAGGAGGGCTGGTGGGACCATCTCTGAGGAGGCAGCTCCTGCTCAGCAAAAACCCAGGGACTCAGGACCTGCCTGCCTTGAGTTCCAGCCTCTGGAGAGAGGCTGGGAGGGGTCCATGCGGCCACCTGCTGGACTGGAATCAGTGTGGCCTTGAGGCTGTGGCAAAATCTGAACTTAGTGGTGACATGTGTTAGATCTGCCACCTTGGGCATGTCACCCCACTCTTCTGAGTCTCCATTTTATCATTTATAAACTGGGGTTCAATTTTATCAGCTCCTCAGGACTGAGATGATTAGTGAGAGAAATAATAAAATGAGAGGCTATATCCAAGTGTCTAGTACTTGTCAGGCGTTTAATAAATAGCAGCAGAATGTGCTTTGGCTGTTTTCAGAATGTTTACATGTAAGTCTCCTGTAAGGCAAGGCAGAGGGCCGAGTCCACCTGAATTCCATGTTACCTCCCTCCTTACTTTCTGGACTTGGATATGAATGTGGAATGTTTGCAGGGTTTGTTATTGTATCTTTCTAACATGTTTCTTCCTTTTGAATTGTCCTTTCTTTCCCTCCCTAGTTTTCATGTATTACTTCGATAACCCAGGTGGCCAAATTCCGTCCTGGCTCATTAACTGGGCTGCCAAGGTGAGATCCCAGGAGGCAGGAGGGGAAGTGTGTGTGACAAATGTTGGGGCTGTCAGGCTGAAGAGATGTGCTGTCTCAGGCCTCATGATGCTCTTTTATGAGACAGCTCTGTTGAGTGACTATGATTAGGACTGGGGTTACCAATACCCAGCACAGAGGCTGGGACAAAAGTCAAATAATCTTTACCTGGAATGTCAGCCCTCCCTGCTTTGCTCTGAGACCCCGCACCAGGATCACAGTAGATCGCAATAGGGACAGTGGTGCTTGTGGATCCTCTATCTGCTTATGGAGGAGTTAGACAGGCCAACCTGGCCCAGGAGACACCAGCCATGTCCAAGCCTGGGGAAGCCTTCAGTTTTTTTTATGGTTATTTTGTTTTTCTGTAAGGAGAGGGAACCACAGTGGTACCCAGATCACTAGAAATTGCCTAGGACCTGGAATCATGCCGACCATTCAGTCTGCTTTATAAGGCCCTACTTACTGGCTGGAAGGCTCACCAGTTCCCTGGGAGAGTGAAAAAGCACATAGGTTTTGAGTCAAACATGATATTTTGAATCCTGGCCTTGTTTCTGACTGTGTAATCTAGGGAAGGCATCAATTTCTTCCCTCTTAAAAATAGAGATGGATATTCCCACCCTGTAGAGAAGGAGTAAATAGAACAATGTTTGGAGAAAGTCTTGAACAATGTTCAACACTAACTAAAGAATGGCATATCCTGCCTCTTGCCCCCAATCCTTACCATTTTCTAATTCTGTAAAGCAAGTCCTTTCTCTAACTTCTTTGGAAGAATCCCACAGCCTAACCCGATCTCATTTTTGGGTTTTCTTTTTCTTTTGAAAAAATGGTGTCTTAGAAATATCTTAGCTTCTTATCAGCAAAAGTTAAAATATACAACAAGGTCTTATAACAGTGGCCCCTGCGGTTCAGCCTTACCTGTGCCCTGCATCTTACCTTTTGTCATCATCGGTTGGAACGCTCTGTGGAAATCTGCTCATGGGCCCTATTGTCATATTTATTACTCCCAAAGCCATCTTCCTTTACCTTTGCCACATCCTGAAGAATTAGGAATAATCCCTGTGAGGGCATAGAAGTGACAGTCTCCTTTCC
Source organism: Delphinapterus leucas (assembly GCF_059928025.1). Taxonomy (NCBI): domain Eukaryota; kingdom Metazoa; phylum Chordata; class Mammalia; order Artiodactyla; family Monodontidae; genus Delphinapterus; species Delphinapterus leucas. The sequence continues at coordinate 37,683,932 of NC_143147.1, forward strand.
TTTGCAGAAAGGAGTTCCTAACTTCTTGAAAGACATGACGAAAGCCTGTCAGAACTATCACAAGAAAACCTAAGGGAGGGAATTGGGAGCCTTGTGTCCATGGAATGATGTCTCCGGAAGTGCCACAGCCGCCAGCGCTCAGCCTGCCTGTCACGTTTTTGTCCTCTTTTGTCCTCAGAGGCCTGCACGCTCTCCAGCAGGTTGTCCCCAAGTGTGTTTGCCTGACTCCCGGCTTCCTTTCCCACTCTTCCTTCCCCAGGAACTGCTGCCTTCTTCCACTGTTGAATGTGGGTCAGATTAGGGAAACTTTTGCTTGTTTATTTTTAAAAAGGGGAGTCCTCAGTAAGGAACACAGTCAATCCATTGTGCCACTCTAGGGAGATCTTGGGTGGAGGACTGACAACACCATCTAAGAGTGACTGATCCTGGCAAGCTGGCTCCTTCCCACATGTGATTTCTTGCAACCCAGTGGGGTGATTTCCTGCTGAAGTTGCATTTTCTTCAGAACTGACTCTCAGTGCACCAAGACTGGAAGATTCATGTCCATTTGCCTTATGCTTTGCTGCCTTGATTTGAGATGATAATCCACTAAGCCTCTCCCCATTCCTGCTTGTGGAGGATCATGAGCTGTTTTGATTTTAAACCATTTTGAAAAACGTTGCAGGCCTGACTAAGTGTATAGTGTGATAACAGTTTTTTCTCATCACCCATGTCCGGGTTTTTCTCTTTCCCATATGCCCCTGGGGAAGGCTGTCCATACCTCACTAGCTCTGCACTTTACTGGACACTGAGACATCAAGACTGCTCTGGCAGTTACCAGAAGCCAACCTGCTTTGCACACAGCATTGAGATAAAGTGTCTTTTTATGCAATTTCCCTTCTAGAATGTTTGGAGATGTTGAAAGGATAAGAGTTCACAGCCAGGGAAATATTAATTAGTGGTGTGGTTGACTCTACACCTTTTTCTCAGGAATTCTACCTAAGTTATCCACCTCTCCCACCACCAGAAGACTTTCCGTTTCCTACTTTTCTCTTGAATTTTGGAGGGAAAGATACTCTGTGGACAAAGGCACAGCCTTACAATCTCAGGGAAAAATTTTAACCACTGTATGTGACGGTACCAAACATTGATTAAGGGGCATAAAAATTCGGGATGCAAAGCCAGAAGCAGGGTATTTATTAAAATGGGATACTCCAGACTCTGTAATTTCTCTCTGGAAAGGGAAGTGCATTGAATACCAAATAAATACAGAGTGACTTATACTTGTCCTGTCTGCAGTGTCCTTCCTGCCTTGTTCCTTCTGTGAGACTAAGTCTGTTAGGTCTCTTTGGTTTGCAAGTCACATCCAACCTAACTCATGGACTTGAAGGAATTTTAGGCTCACTTACATTCAAGGCCAGGTGTCGAGTGGTCTCAGTAGGGGTTGATACGGGTGCTCAAACTGGCATTAGGAATCAGCTCTGTTCTTCTTTAAGGTTTCTTTGATTTGGGGCCGTGTTTGGTGGCAGGATTGCTGCTAATAGCAAATGGTAGGCCTGCATCTTCTCAGGTTCCTGCTGAGTCAAAAAAAGACAGCATTTCTTTCCAGTAGATCCTGAACCATCCCATGATTTCCTCTAAACCATGTGTCAATCCCTGCCCCAGTCACCATGGTCATATGGATAGAATTATGCAAATTAGCAATTCATAACTGTGTCATTAAAATACCACTATTAGTAATATAGCTGGAATTTAATTTTTGGTAAGGTAAATCTAAATGTGTCATGTAATAGAGGTCAAGTTGACATTTTATGTATAAAGTAATTGAAAGACAAACACTAGGATTATAGTCTTTGAGCAGAGAACCTGCATGAAATGGTGTCAGGCAAACTGTATCTTTTACAGTGTTTGATAATCTGGTAGGAACACTGAGTATACTAAGAATACTGAGTTTCTAGGTAAGGCAGTTTAAGAAAAGTCACTAAGCTTGCTATAATTAGTAGGGTTAAGACGCTTTGGCATTCATGCTTGCTTATTCAGAGAAGACATTGATATAGGTTACGTGGGAAACTGAGAACCCCTGAGCCAATATTAAATGCAAGGGGCCCAAAATATGTAGAACTGGTGCTCTGGAAGCTGCACTGGATTCTTCAAGGTCTGCCTCTGTGCAGGGGCTGAAAGTATCATTTGGAATTTGAAAGTTATAAGTGTATTGTCATTCCTCTAGCTCTTTGTTTCACTTATTTTCTCATGTCTGTCTCTCTGAATAGACAATAAGGTCTTTTTGGATAGAAACCCTTCTTTCACTTTGATTTCTGGCCCTCAAATGATAATTAAATGAGTGAATTTAATGATTTGGAGAAGACTGACCAAGTGACACACACCCAGAAGGCAAAACTTATCCAGATATAGAAGTTTAATTTGATTACATTAAATACAACTTTAATAATTTAGTTCTAGCCAAATTGTTTCCCCAAGTCATCAGTTTAGGGGTTCCTGATTCCTGAGGATCTCATTGTTTTTTCCTTGAAAGCACTCAGGTCCTTTGTTTGTTAAGGGGTGGCTTTGCTGGTGTGGCTATGGGTTATACTTCCCTGTTATGGAAATGGCACAGTCTGGACTGAGTCCAGCCGAGATTAGTCAGGATTTTAGGATTCTCATGACGAAAGTAGCACTACTGTTAGTGCTAAATTTTTTCCACAGGCAAATTATTCACGCTGCATAACAGTTCAAAGTTAATGGCCACCTTGGAACTGAGGGATTCCAGCAGAGGGTCACTTCTTTGAAAACATTCCTATTTCACAGGGAGAGTCCTGGCCTGGCTCCCTGGCTGAGATTCCTCACCCAGAATGCCCACCTCTACTGCCTGCCCTTCAATCCTCCTGCTTCCCAGCTGGGTTTGAAAGAGAGAGAAAGCAGGCAGAACCCATTTGGTTCTCATGTTTCTGGTAGCACCACCCAGTCGGCTCAGAGAGTTATCTTTAAAAGTTTTAAGATGCGTGTTCACTTCACAGATATTTCTTAATGGTCTGGTGTCCATCTGGCAAGGGGACAGGCATGGCAGTTCCTGGGATGAGTGAGACAGACTTGGTGTTCGCTCTCATGGAGCTCATCCAGTGAAGAAGACACAATGGACAAGCTGTTGAAAAGGTGATGAGTTGTGAGAAAGGGCAAGTAGAGGGGGCTAGAATCTAAACCTGGGGGCACTAACCAACTTTGAGGGGTCAGGGGAGAGCGTGTTGGAGTTGACTGGATGAAGGTTGGAGAAGAAAACTATTCCACATGGAAGGAACCGTTTCCATAAAGTCCCTCAAGCAGGAAAGCCAGTCATGTTGGAGGAACTACCAGAGGCCAGTAGGTCTGAGCAATGAAAGTGGAAGAAGGCATCTCACATGTGGCTGAAGAAGGAGGCCATCAGTTCATGGGAGATCCTGAGAGGTATGGCAAGGATTTTGGACTTTATACCCAGAGCAGCAGTAAGCTATGAAGGATTTTAGGCTGAGCAGTGACCAGATAAGACATATTCATTCCTAACAGCTGCTCATTCTCCCATGGTTCTTCACCATCTCCAGTATCCCTCCAGCACCATCATGGGGGTGCTCTCCAAGGTGCTGTATGCCTCGTGGCTCTGAATCATCCCCACTGTCAGGCTGCACACTGAGTAGCCCACACCCAAACCTAGTTTCTAAGGTTGAGCATCAGCCTCTGAAGTTTAAGGGGAGTAAAAGAGGTTCAGGGAACACCCATGGACACAGCCCCCTTCTTTTCTTGCCCACACTGTTGTCAATATGCCCTCCTGTGTGACTGCACCATGCAGCCCATCAGAACAGAGCCACTACAGAAATGTCAGAGAAAAAGAAAAGGCATACAAAATGTAAGCAGGTCTGCCTTCCCCAAAGTTTATTTTACTATACTGCTCCCCAACTAAACGGAAGAATAGATATTTTTTTCTTGAGAATATAGAAACACTTTGTTTAGGTTCTCAGAGTTTAGAACCGGCATAATGGAAGGACTTCAGAAAAATTATATTGCTAATCTATTTATATGTATTTTTGTGTGTGTCTGCTTGGACACATATAATATGTGCTCCATTTCATAAGGTATGATAATGGAACAACAACTAGGCTGCATGTTATGTGAGTGGCTTTGCAAGTTCTCTACATGATGTGCCAGGCTCAGTGCTAGGCAGTGGAGTTCCTAAAGGTGAATAAATTCTTCCCTTAGGTAATTAGCAGACTACAGAGGACATGGAATATGTGCACAGTTTATGAGAATGAGATCTCCACCTTATGTAAGGAAAATATGTAATATTTTCAGAGTCTATGGCTAACTGCTCTTAAAAACAGGACAACAGGCCCCAAATGGAGTCACTTATGCTAAGCCCCACATCCCAAACCAAGACTTAATTACAGTTTTGGCTCTCCCCAAAATGGAATCTCAAACCAGTCTATCAGGAATTGCCTGATCAGCACTAGTTAATCTGCCTGATAGACCCCTGTCCTCCCCTAAACGAAAGTAATGTTGCAATAACCAACCTTCTTTTTACCTAATATAACTTCCTTGTTTCTGCTTCCTTCTGCCTACAAAGTTCTCTCATTTTGTACATTCCCTTCGAGCTCCTTTCTATCTCCTAGGAGGGATGCTGTCCAATCGAATTGGTTTTTGCTTAAACAAGCTCTTAAAAGTTTTAATATGCCTCAGTTTATCTTTTAACAGCTCTGGTGTGAGAAGAGGGAACTTAAGGAGACCCCCCAAAGGCCCCAAGAAGCAAAAGCAACCAGACTTGGTTACCTGCTGAGCCCTTGAACTCTGCTTTCCCGGTGCCTCTGGAGGTGGTGAGTAAGTCTGTCTCAGATTGTAGCTCTGCAGCTTTTCCTTGAGTTTCCAGATTTTATTAGAGCATTTTTTTTTCTTGACTGAGTCCAGAAACTCACCAAAATCAGATTATCTGACTTAGAAACCAGACTTGGTCTGCAATTTGACTGGGTCCAGCTTAGAAACTGGACTGAGTCTAGAGTCAGACTGGGTCTGACTTAAGTTGTTCTGAGTCCGCTTGAGACCTCAGGTGAATAAAATATTGTTTTAGGGCTGGACAAATAGGCTCACCTTACCAAAGATAATCTTGAATCACAGTGGCCACGGTGGAGAACTTTTAACCTAGATAATATTATCATTTTTATCATAGAAAAAAAGGGGTCTCAGCCAAATATTCATCATAAAGCATAGAGGGAAAATGATTTTTCCTCCTCTAAAATTTTTGGTGACCAGGATGGGACCAGCTGGGACACCCTACTCACTGCAGACAGGATCCTAGGAAAACTGGCAGAAGCCATCAAAGGTAAGAATTCTTACCAAAGTCAGCTCTGTCATCTCTGTCTCCATCTGTGGTGCCTGGTTAACAGAGGAAGGTAAAATTCCACTTTCTCCCTTCCTTTCCAAATTCAGATTGGAAGGCAGAAAACATTTATAAGAATTAGATCTTTAAATTGTGAATTTGCTTTTGAGTACACATTGGTTGTAGATCCCTTCTTTCCCAAGGACAGCCATTGCCTTCTTGTTTGTCTACCTTTTGTCCTGAGAACTTGGCTTGGCAACAGCCAAGTTGGGGTCCCCAAAAATTTTGGCTGGGAAGAAATGTGGGTTGCACTGCATGTGCGGCCAGGGTCCTACCCCTGTTGTCTGCTTTCATGGGAATTGTCTGAGGCTTTCTTTCTTTTTGTTATCTTTGGGAGTGTCTCTGGATCTTGGGAGGATAATATTTTTTGCACTCTTTGGGAATGCCTCTTTTCCTCATGGGGTTGTTCAGTACTGCTAGGAATATGTACTGTTTGTCCAGCTGAAACCTGATAAGATATTCAAAAGGAATTTTTTTTTTTTTTTTGGTAGCTCTATGGTAGGAAATTGGCCAAATTGGAAGTTGACATTCAGAGCCTGATGGGACCTTTTTTTAGGCTTTCTCCTCTAAGCTAAAATGAAACTATGTAGCCAGAGGGAAAGAAATATTCTGAAGGCTTTGTGGAAGGATTTACTGAAACACTCCACAGACACACAGCTCTAAATCTAGAACATAGGATCTTTTGATTTCCATCTTAGTTGAAGATCTTCTCCCTGATGTAAAGAAGGAAATTGAGGATAGTATAGTTGGATGGGTGGGACGGCCTCTGTATCATTCAGGTTGCTACCCAATTCTTTGAGGAATTAAAGACAACTGTACTTGTCTTACAAATCAAGCCTTTGTAAGAACAAAAGTGAAGATATAGAAATAATTCAAAGCCCTCTTTTCCTTTCTACCAATGCCCAAATGTACCCTTTTGATCTCAGAAGGTTTGCAGATACTGTAAACCTTCTGGACTTAAGGAACAAAAGTCTTTGGTACAGCTTCCATTCTTTCTTTGTGCCTTTGAGATATAAATATTCTACATAGTCTTCTCTAGGAAGCAAGGGAATTCTTATCAGAAGGAGAAAAAAAAAGAGAAAAGACTATTTTTAAAATTAGAACTATGAAAGATCTTAAAAGTCTCTTTTACAAATATTAGTAGAAAGCTATCTGAGCAGAGAGAAAAAAAAAATAAGAGAAAAGACTATTTTTAAAATTAGAACTATGAAAAATCTTAAAAGTGTCTTTTACAAATATTAGTAAAAAGCTATCTGAGCAGGTAGACTTAATTTATTCCATCTGCCAGAAACACAATGGACCCAACTGTTCTTTTATAAACTAGTGAGTTTCATATTATCATATCTGTTTCATGGCTAAAATTTTTAAATGAAAGCTAGAAGATCTCTGTTTGCCTCTTTATGTTTTTGTGTATCTGTATATGTTTGCTATAGATAGTAATTTTTTTGTACCTCTGAATGGTATTTCCAAAATTATTTTTTAAAGGCTCTAGTTAATTGGCTTAAAGATGAACAAGCAGGAAGATGGCGGAAGAGTAAGACGCGGAGATCGCCTTCCTCCCCACGGATACACCAGAAATACATCTACACGTGGAACAACTCCTACAGAACACCTACTGAAGGCTGGCAGAAGACCTCAGACCTCCCAAAAGGCAAGAAACTCCCCACGTACCTGGGTAGGGCAAAAGAAAAAAAGAAAAAACAGAGACAAAAGAATAAGGACGGCACCTGCGCCAGTGGGAGGGAGCTGTGAAGGAGGAAAAGTTTCCACACACTAGGAAGCCCCTCCGCGGGCGGAGACTGCGGGAGGCGGAGGGGGGGGGCTTCGGGACCGAGGAGTAGTGCACAGCGACGGGTGCGGAGGGCAAAGCGGGGAGATTCCCGCACAGAGGATCGGTGCCGACCGGCACTCACCAGCCCGAGAGGCTTGTCTGCTCACCCGCCCGGGCGGGCGGGGCTGCGAGCTGAAGCTCGCGTTTCGGTTTTGGACGGAGCGCAGGGAGAGGACTGGGGTTGGCGGCTTGAACATAGCCTGAAGGGGTTAGTGCACCACGACTAGCCGGGAGGGAGTTCGGGGAAAAGCCTGCACCTGCCGAAGAGGCAAGAGACTTTTTCTTCCCTCTTTGTTTCCTGGTGCGCGAGGAGAGGGGTTTAAGAGCGCTGCTTAAAGGAACTCCAGAGACGGGCGCGAGCCGCGGCTAAAAGCGCGAACCCCAGAGACGGGCGCGAGCCGCGGCAAAAAGCGCGAACCCCAGAGACGGGCGCGAGCCGCGGCTAAAAGCGCGGACCCAGAGACGGGCGGGAGACGCTAAGGCTGCTGCTGCCGCCACCAAGGGGCCTGTGTGCGAGCACAGGTCACTCTCCACACCCCTCTTCTGCGGAGCCTGTGCAGCCCGCCACTGCCAGGTTCCCGGGAACCAGGGACAACTTCCCCGGGAGAACGCACGGCGGGCCTCAGGCTGGTGCAACGTCACGCCGGCCTCTGCCGCAACGTCACGCCGCCTCTGACGCCGCAGGCCCGCCCCGCACGCAGTGCCCCTCCTTCCCCCCCCTCACCCCCAGCCTGAGTAAGCCTGAGCCCCCGAATCAGCGGCTCCTTTAACCCCGTCCTGTCTGAGCAAAAAACAGACGCCCTCCAGCGACCTACACGCAGAGGCAGGGCCAAATCCAAAGCTGAGCTCCTGTGAGCTGTGAGAACAAAGAAGAGAAAGGGAAATCTTTCCCAGCAGCCTCAGAAGCAGAGGATTAAAGCTCCACAATCAACTTGATATACCCTGCATCTGTGGAATACCTGAATAGACAAGGAATGATCCCAAATTGAAGAGGTGGAATTTAGGAGCGAGATCTATGATTTTTTTCCCTTCTCCTCTTTTTGTGAATATGTACGTGTATGCTTATGTGTGACATCTTGTCTGTATACTCTTGCTTCCACCATTTGTCCTAGGGCTCTATCCGTCCATGGTTTTTAAAAAAAAAAAAAATTTTTTTCTCAATAATTAATTTTAATTGTAATAACTTTATTATACTTTACCGTCGTTCCTTCTTTCTTTCTTTCTTTCTTTCCGTCCTTCCCTCCTTTAGACAACGAATCACCCCAAATTGAGGAGGTGGTCTCTGAGAGCAAGATTTATGATTTTTCCCCCTTTACCTCTTTTTGTGAAGGTGTATGTGTATGCTTCTGTATAAGATTTTCTCTGTATAGCTTTGCTTCCAACATTTGTCCTAAGGTTCTATCCGTCCCTCTTTTTTTTTTTTTTTTTTTTTTCTAAATATTTTTTAATTCAATAACTATATTATATTTTATTTTTACTGTATCTTCTTTCTTTCTGTCTTTTTTCCTTCTTTCCCTCTTTCCTTCCTTCCTTCCTTCCTCCCTCCCTCCCTCCTTTCTTTCCTTCTTTGCTTCTTTCTTCCTTCCTTCCTTTCCTCCTTTCCTTCTTTCTTTCCTCATACTTCTACTAATTCTCTCTACTTTTTCTCCCTTTTATTCTGAGCCGTGTGGATGAAAGGCTCTTGGTGCTCCAGCCAGGAGTCAGGGCTCTGCCTCTGAGGTAGGAGAGCCAACTTCAGGACACTGGTCAACAAGAGACCTCCCAGCTCCACATAATATTAAACGGTGGAAATCTCCCAGTGACCTCCATCTTAACACCAGCACCCAGCTTCACTCAACGACCAGCAAGCCACAGTGCTAGACAACCTATGCCAAACAACTAGCAAAACAGGAACACAACCCCACCCATTAACAGAGAGGCTGCCTAAAATCATAATAAGGCCACAGACACCCCAAAACACACCACCAGACGTGAACCTGCCCACTAGAGAGACAAGATCCAGCCTCATCCACCACAACACAGGCACTAGTCCCCTCCACCAGGAAGCCTACACAACCCACTGAAACAACCTTAGCCACTGGAGACAGACATCAAAAACAACGGGAACTACGAACGTGCAGCCTGCAAAAAGGAGACCCCAAACACAGTAAGATAAGCAAAATGAGAAGACAGAAAAACACACAGCAGATGAAGGAGCAAGATAAAAATGCACCAGACCTAACAAATGAAGAGGAAATAGGCAGTCTACCTGAAAAAGAATTCAGAATAATGATAGTAAGGATGATCCGAAATCTTGGAAGTAGAATGGACAAAATGCAAGAAGCAGTTAACAAGGACCTAGAAGAAATAAAGATGAAACAAGCAATGATGAACAACGCAATAAATGAAATTAAAAGTACTCTAGATGGGATCAATAACAGAATAACTGAGGCAGAAGAACGGATAAGTGACCTGGAAGATAAAATAGTGGAAATAACTACTGCAGAGCAGAATAAAGAAAAAAGAATGAAAAGAACTGAGGACAGTCTCAGAGACCTCTGGGACAACATTAAACGCACCAACATTCGAATTATAGGGGTTCCAGAAGAAGAAGAGAAAAAGAAAGGGACTGAGAAAATATTTGAAGAGATTATAGTTGAAAACTTCCCTAATATGGGAAAGGAAATAGCTAATCAAGTCCAGGAAGCACAGAGAGTCCCATACAGGATAAATACAAGGAGAAATACGCCAAGACACATATTAATCAAACTGTCAAAAATTAAATACAAAGAAAGCATATTAAAAGCAGCAAGGGAAAAACAGCAAATAACACACAAGGGAATCCCCATAAGGTTAACAGCTGATCTCTCAGCAGAAACCCTACAAGCCAGAAGGGAGTGGCAGGACATACTGAAAGTGATGAAGGAGAAAAACCTGCAACCAAGGCTACGCTACCCAGCAAGGATCTCATTCAGATTTGATGGAGAAATTAAAACCTTTACAGACAAGCAAAAGCTGAGAGAGTTTAGCACCACCAAACCAGCTTTACAGCAAATGCTAAAGGAACTTCTCTAGACAAGGAACACAAGAGAAGGAAAAGACCTATAATAACGAACCCAAAACAATATAGAAAATGGGAATAGGAACATACATATCGATAATTACCTTAAATGTAAATGGACTAAATGCTCCCACCAAAAGACACAGATTGGCTGAATGGATACAAAAACAAGACCCTTATATATGCTGTCTACAAGAGACCCACTTCAGACCTAGAGACACATACAGACTGAAAATAAGGGGATGGAAAAAGATATTCCATGCAAATGGAAACCAAAAGAAAGCTGGAGTAGCAATTCTCATATCAGACAAAATAGACTTTAAAATAAGGACTATTACAAGAGACAAAGAAGGACACTACATAATGATAAAGGGATCGATCCAAGAAGAAGATATAACAATTGTAAATATTTATGCACCCAACATAGGAGCACCTCAATACATAAGGCAAATACTAACAGCCATAAAAGGGGAGATTGACAGTAACACATTCATAGTAGGGGACTTTAACACCCCACTTTCACCCATGGACAGATCATCCAAAATGAAAATAAATAAGGAAACACAAGCTTTAAATGACACATTAAACAAGATGGACTTAATTGATATTTATAGGACACTCCATCCAAAAACAACAGAATACACATTTTTCTCAAGTGCTCATGGAACATTCTCCAGGATAGACCATATCTTGGGTCACAAATCAAGCCTTGGTAAATTTAAGAAAATTGAAATTGTATCAAGTATCTTTTCTGACCACAACGCCATGAGACTAGATATCAATTACAGGAAAAGATCTGTAAAAAATACAAACACATGGAAGCTAAACAATACACTACTTAATAATGAAGTGATCACTGAAGAAATCAAAGAGGAAATAAAAAAATACCTAGAAACAAATGACAATGGAGACACAACGACCCAAAACCTATGGGATGCAGCAAAAGCAGTTCTAAGGGGGAAGTTTATAGCAATACAAGCCCACCTTAAGAAGCAGGAAACATCTCGAATAAACAACCTAACCTTGCACCTCAAGCAATTAGAGAAAGAAGAACAAAAAAACCCCAAAGCTAGCAGAAGGAAAGAAATCATAAAAATCAGATCAGAAATAAATGAAAAAGAAATGAAGGAAACGATAGCAAAGATCAATAAAACTAAAAGCTGGTTCTTTGAGAAGATAAACAAAATAGATAAACCACTAGCCAGACTCATCAAGAAAAAAAGGGAGAAGACTCAAATCAATAGAATTAGAAATGAAAAAGGAGAAGTAACAACTGACACTGCAGAAATAAAAAAAATCATAAGAGATTACTACAAGCAACTCTATGCCAATAAAATGGACAATCTGGAAGAAATGGACAAATTCTTAGAAATGCACAACCTGCCAAGACTGAATCAGGAAGAAATAGAAAATATGAACAGACCAATCACAAGCACTGAAATTGAAACTGTCATTAAAAATCTTCCAACAAACAAAAGCCCAGGACCAGATGGCTTCACAGGTGAATTCTATCAAACGTTTAGAGAAGAGCTAACACCTATCCTTCTCAAACTCTTCCAAAATATAGCAGAGGGAGGAACACTCCCAAATTCCTTCTACGAGGCCACCATCACCTTGATACCAAAACCAGACAAGGATGTCACAAAGAAAGAAAACTACAGGCCAATATCACTGATGAACATAGATGCAAAAATCCTCAACAAAATACTAGCAAACAGAATCCAACAGCACATTAAAAGGATCATACACCATGATCAAGTGGGGTTTATTCCAGGAATGCAAGGATTCTTCAATATACGCAAATCTATCAATGTGATAAACCATATTAACAAATTGAAAGAGAAAAACCATATGATCATCTCAATAGATGCAGAGAAAGCTTTTGACAAAATTCAACACCCATTTATGCTAAAAACCCTGCAGAAAGTAGGCATAGAGGGAACTTTCCTCAACATAATAAAGGCCATATATGACAAGCCCACAGCAAACATCATCCTCAATGGTGAAAAACTGAAAGCATTTCCACTAAGATCAGGAACAAGACAAGGTTGCCCACTCTCACCACTCTTATTCAACATAGTTTTGGAAGTTTTAGCCACAGCAATCAGAGAAGAAAAGGAAATAAAAGGAATCCAAATCGGAAAAGAAGAAGTAAAGCTGTCACTGTTTGCAGATGACATGATACTATACATAGAGAATCCTAAAGATGCTACCAGAAAACTACTAGAGCTAATCAATGAATTTGGTAAAGTAGCAGGATACAAAGTTAATGCACAGAAATCTCTGGCATTCCTATATACTAATGATGAAAAATCTGAAAGTGAAATCAAGAAAACACTCCCATTTATCATTGCAACAAAAAGAATAAAATATCTAGGAATAAACCTACCTAAGGAGACGAAAGACCTGTATGCAGAAAATTATAAGACACTGATGAAAGAAATTAAAGATGATACAAATAGATGGAGAGATATACCATGTTCTTGGATGGGAAGAATCAACATTGTGAAAATGACTCTACTACCCAAAGCAATCTACAGATTCAATGCAATCCCTATCAAACTACCACTGGCATTTTTCACAGAACTAGAACAAAAAATTTCACAATTTGTATGGAAACACAAAAGACCCCGAATAGCCAAAGCAATCTTGAGAACGAAAAAAGGAGCTGGAGGAATCAGGCTCCCTGACTTCAGACTATACTACAAAGCTACAGTAATCAAGACAGTATGGTACTGGCACAAAAACAGAAATATAGATCAATGGAACAGGATAGAAAGCCCAGCGATAAACCCACGCACATATGGACACCTTATCTTTGATAAAGGTGGCAGGAATGTACAGTGGAGAAAGGACAGCCTCTTCAATAAATGGTGCTGGGAAAACTGGACAGGTACATGTAAAAGTATGAGATTAGATCACTCCCTAACACCATACACAAAAATAAGCTCAAAATGGATTAAAGAGCTAAATGTAAGGCCAGAAACTATCAAACTCTTAGAGGAAAACATAGGCAGAACACTCTATGACATAAATCACAGCAAGATCCTTTCTGACCCACCTCCTAGAGTAATGGAAATAAAAACAAAAATAAACAAATGGGACCTAATGAAACTTCAAAGCTTTTGCACAGCAAAGGAAACCATAATCAAGACCAAAAGACAACCCTCAGAATGGGAGATAATATTTGCAAATGAAGCAACTGACAAAGGTTTAATCTCCAAAATTTACAAGCAGCTCATGCAGCTCAATAACAAAAAAACAAACAACCCAATCCAAAAATGGGCAGAAGACCTAAATAGACATTTCTCCAAAGAAGATATACAGAATGCCAACAAACACATGAAAGAATGCTCAACATCATTCATCATTAGAGAAATGCAAATCAAAACTACAATGAGATATCATCTCACACCAGTCAGAATGGCCATCATCAAAAAATCTAGAAACAATAAATGCTGGAGAGGGTGTGGAGAAAAGGGAACACTCTTGCACTGCTGGTGGGAATGTGAATTGGTTCAGCCACTATGGAGAACAGTATGGAGGTTCCTTAAAAAACTACAAATAGAATTACCATATGACCCAGCAATCCCACTACTGGGCATATACCCTGAGAAAACCAAAATTCAAAAAGAGTCATGTACCAAAATGTTCATTGCAGCTCTATTTACAATAGCCCGGAGATGGAAACAACCTAAGCGCCCATCATCGGATGAATGGATAAAGAAGATGTGGCACATATATACAATGGAATATTACTCAGCCATAAAAAGAAACGAAATTGAGCTATTTGTAATGAGGTGGATAGACCTAGAGTCTGTCATACAGAGTGAAGTAAGTCAGAAAGAAAAAGACAAATACCGTATGCTAACGCATATATATGGAATTTAAGGGGGAAAAAAATGTCATGAAGAACCTAGGGGTAAGACAGGAATAAAGACGCAGACCTACTGGAGAACGGACTTGAGGATATGGGGAGGGGGAAGGGTGAGCTTTGACAGGGTGAGAGAGAGTCATGGACATATACACACTAACAAACGTAGTAAGGTAGATAGCTAGGGGGAAGCAGCCACAAGGCACAGGGATATTAGCTCGGTGCTTTGTGACAGCCTGGAGGGGTGGGAGAGGGAGAGTGGGAGGGAGGGAGACGCAAGAGGGAAGACATATGGGAACATATGTATATGTATAGCTGATTCACTTTGTTATAAAGCAGAAACTAACACACAATTGTAAAGCAATTATACCCCAATAAAGATGTTTAAAAAAAAAAAAAAAAGATGAACAAGCATTATATAAATCAAGTATACTGTCAGAAATATAGACTAATCCATAAGTTTTTCCACATTCAAGAGATCTAGGATAATATTTGGTATACTAATACTTTTAGTATAAACAGGTTTAATAGAAGTCAAATAAGATCTTATTATATCTGTTGCAAATATTTCAGCAAGAAAAATAACTCAGTATGATGACATTTTTATGTTTTTATAAGTAAGTTAAGTGTGAATGAGATAAGAGCTTTTGGGTGAACTCCTTAGGAATAATTATATTTTAGGAATATCTACTTAAAAATAATCTCTCCGACCACAAGGACCTACTATATAGCACAGGGAACTATACTCAATACCTTGTAATAACCTATAATGGAAGAGAAGGTAAAAAAAGAATATATGTATATATATATATAAAATATGTATATATATATGTGTGTGTATATTTTATATATATACATATACATATCTGTACATATTATATATAGACATATATAACTGAATCACTTTGCTGTACACCTGAAACTAGCACATTATAAATCAACTACATTTCAATAAAAAAATGTAAAAATCTCTCCAGATTCTGGTAACTTGAAGTTTAGATTTGTGCTAAATTAAGTTAAAAGATGAAAGTTTATTGAATAGTTAGGTCATTCCCAAATAAAACAAGATACTGAAACATTAATTACTGAATATTGGCTTCCTTTTACAAAGAAACTAAAGGGATTTAGGACTATCAATAAATATGTTTGGTTCCACACTGAGATATTTTCTATAAGAAAGCACGTTTTTAGAAATTATTACTGTTATTTATGTTTGCCAATCTACAGAATGCTAATGTAAAAGTTCATAATTGCTTACTTCTTAGTTTTCACTAGAAATTAAGGTTTTTAAGAGTTGAGTATTTGAATTTAAACATGTAATTAAAGCTACTCGAAATAATACGGGAAAAATTTCAGTATACAGTAGCAAAGTAGGATGTGTGTTTTCAGTAAAAGAAGGTATGAGGAATAGAACTGCATTTTGTTAAGGGAAAAGAAAGTAATTTTGTCTTAGGGATAGTTGTTTCTGGATGGAAAAAAAAAGAACAGACTAATATGGATACTAATATGGATACAGAAAGTTATGGAAAGTTTATGGAAAAGGAACCCTGAGAAAAGAGTTTTGTGCCTGGTCAGGATTGGCTAAGTTTAAAATAAATTTTAACTGAGTAAATTTTAAAAAGTAAGCTGGTGCAAAACCAGAATTTGTTTTTTTTTTCTCTTTTAAGGGTCAGTTTTCATAACATATTGATCTGCTTTTGATAACAGATTGTAAAGTTTATTTTACCTTTAACGAGTAATCTGTTATAACTTTCTGTTTTTGCCTTTGAAATCTTTTGTTATCACTTTGGTTAAGTGAATAACTATTGATTCACAGTGCCCTATGATCCTATTTGACCACGTGTTTTGAAACTTTTTGATATTTTTGATAACAAATTTCCCAAATCAAATTTTAATGTAGTTCCTTTGACCTCTAGCCAACTTTGGGATGCTTCAAAGGACCCTTGAAACATCCCAAAGAGAGCTATAAACTAATTAGGTTTATTTGGTATGTTAAAGTACATGGGAAGCATTGTCAAATGAGTAATAAATCTTCTTAGGTTATACTGTATGAGTCAATGTTATTAATTTATTAATAATTAATATTCTAGAAATTATATGGAATTCCTAAAATTCGGGTATGTCCTGGTAAAATGTTATCAGTCATAATTTTAGTCATTATTTTAAAATATTGTATGTCGCAGCAGTAATCAAGTTTCTTTGTCAATTGCATTGTAAGCAGGTCTTTTTTTTTTCTTTTTGTTTGCACCAGGTCTTAGTTGTGGCAGGCAGCCTCCTTTAGTTGCAGCTCAAGGGCTCCTTTAGTTGCGGCTCGCTGGCTCCTTAGTTGTGGCACATGGGCTCCTTATATGTGGCATGTGAAGTCTTAGGTGCGGCATGCATGTGGGATCTAGTTCCCTGGCCAGGGATTGAACCCAGGCCCCCTGCATTGGGAGCACGGAGTCTTAACCACTGCACCAACAGGGAAGTCTCTGTAAGCAGGTCTTTAACCATGCCTTCTGTGGTCTTTCATCATTCATAGACAGTTATTGTTTTACTCTGATGTTTTGCAAAAATGCTTCCTCTTCAAGAAGCTCCTTAGCAAGGACATTTTGACAAGCACAGGTTTCTGAAAACTTTTAGATCATACTGCTGAACTGGGTAAGAAATTAAGAATTCTAATGGTAAACCTGATGGTGTCATAAAACTGTTAATGAAAAGGATTAGTTATATAGGACTGTGTGAACTGGTGAATATGTTTATAATTTTTATGGTTTCTGTCTAAAATATTAGTAGCTTTTAATCTGTGTTTTCCAGATACAAGGAAACCCTTCCCTTCAAGCTAATTATGAGTTACAGCAACTTGGTAAATTATATGTTTGCAAGCAGAATTGAAACTTTTCTCTTTACTTGATTCCTCCAGAGACTGGAAACTCTTCGGTTGCCAGCAACTTTAAAAATCAGGTAAATTAGGAAAGCCATCTCCTAGCAGGTGCAGAAATCTCAAAGTATTTTGGGGACCTTGAAAAGGGAGGAATTCACCCAAATATGTAGATAACTCAGGTGAAATCATTGACAGGCCTTTGCCATGACTTTCCTGGCCTTGAGAGGCCTTTTAAAAATTCAATCCGAGGTGCCAAGTAATAGGTTCCAGCAAAGCCAATTTCAAATGAGCCTGTATGATTAATTACACTTCTGTAAATCATCAGGCCAAGATTTTTGAAGCCAGAATTATTTAGCAAACAAATTAGTCTTAATTTGGCTATATTTGGTAGAAATGAGGGCAATTTTAGAGAGAAAAAGATCATGTTTCTGTGGAGAGTAAATTCAAGTTTTGTTAATTGAGGTCTATATTTATTAAGAGCCACTTCCCAAATAGCTCCTTATTATTATATTCTTGTAAATTTTAGCTGAATCATTAAAAGGACACTCTAGTTTGTTTCTGAAGTTTTTCTCATTAATCCATCTTTGGATGAAGATCATATGCCCCATGACCTGCAACCAGGGGATTATGCATACTGGAGAAGACATCATTTAAAGACTGTCTCCAACCTAGATGGTAGGACCCTTATCAGGTCCTCTTCACTAGCTCATGCACAGTGAACCTGAAGGGAATTGACTCTTGGATTAATATTTCCACTTAAAAAGGGCCCCTGAAATGGACTGGCCTATACAGAGCACTGCTAACCTCAAAATCACCTTAAAACAATGCTCAAACCGAGGAGAAACTACCAGACCACGATGGTAAGAAGAAGACATCTAAAGTAGACAGCTGATCCAAGATGCCAAACCCGGCCTGTATACCAGTTACTTTGATAATTGCTTACACTTGCTTATGAACTAAACATATTTCACAATCTTAAGCAGAGTTAAAATTAATTGAATTGTTGAGTTTATGGTCAATTACCTATATCCAGTACTTCTGGTTACCTTGGTGGATTTCTCCACTCCAAGGCTCTAATTGGATGGCCCTTAGGAAATTATTCTAGAAGAAAGAAGTTATAGTTCTGTTTGGGCCACTATTGATATTACTGGATGGGACTCCCTCACTTGGTCAATCAATCATAGTTGCTCTGACCCTTGCCATAAATATAAAAGACCCCCCTTATGTTGGGAACAATTCAACCATACTAAGGGTAGCCAGGCTAAATAATACAAGGAAATGTGTATGGGTGCCTTATGAACAATGCCAGTATATCATTTCCTTTAAAGGTAAGGATTGGTACAGAACAGATTAAGTCAGATGACCTAGGGGTATACTGTGTGGAACCTAACGGAAGTTCCTGGCTTAAATTCTTACTTATAACCTTACAAATACTACTAGCTATATTACTTGTATTCTACCTATTTTGTAAGATTGTTGTTTCTTTCCTTACCAAATGTGTGACTGAGCCTCTGATAAAATAATAAGAAGGTGACTTAAGGCTGTTGACCAGATATATAGTTCTATACAAGATCAATGATGGTAATAGTGTAACTTTAGATATGGAGAGAAGCATCAAGAGGGAATAATTTCCTGGACCATAACAGACTAGTAAATCAGTGGTCCAGAGACTTTTGGCTATAGGTAATAGGGCCTAGTCCAGTAATAGCACACTGAGTGGCCTATCAGTGAGATCTTTGCCTGGGACAAAATGATGATGAAATGCCTCCCAAACCATGGTCGAATTTATGACCATGAGAGGGCACTGCCAACTAAAAATTGTCACTTGCCATCTGTCACTACAAGTATGATATCACTAGCCAATACAGTCACTGACTTTTGACACACCCTGAAAAGAGTTCATGGTGGAGATCAGGAATGAGGTACTCCGTGCTCTGGAAGGATCTGGCAGAACAGGTCTTCAGATAGTTAGATATTTTCAGGAGAAGATTTTATGAACCTGATTTCTTGCTTCTTCCTATATCTAGAAAATCACTAAAATCATTAACGGAGACATCTGCTCCTCATGACTAGCAGCAACCTTCTTATGACTGGCAGCAACCCTCTGCCAAAATGTGTACTTGATTGCATGTATCCCCCTTCACTAAAATCACATATATACTGACCTCCCTCCACCTCTTTAGAGCAGTTCCTCAGAGATATCTGAGAGGCTTCTCCTGGGCTATAGTCCTCATTTTGCCCCAAAGAAAACTTAACTCACAACTCTCACATTGTGCATTGTTTTTCAGTCGACACCTTCAAACTAAAAATTTAAAATAAAATGTCTTCATTTTTGACAAGCAGCTCTACCACCAGTCTCTGATATCCTATGTCATTCAATGCAACCATTGCATCTAAGGTCTCATGAGGGTTGGGTCAAAGACAACTCCAAGGTTTTCTGCATTCCTACAATTCTCCTTTCAATGGAGGATCATTTTGAAAAACACATGTAAAGGAGTGTGACTTTGTGTAAGCCATGGTGTGCTGCATTGTGCTGTAGCACTAAAAGAAAAACAAGATTCACAGTAAAGTTTTGTGCCCACTTATCAAAAAAAGAAAAGCTAGTTTTAGTTTAGTCAGTTTAATTAAAACAGGCATATCTTTAGAGTTTTCAACATTAAATACTTTTATCCTGTGTTTGCTAAAAGTCAAATAAGTTCATGTTACTTCTATTACAGAATTTGTCAGGAAGAAAGATAACAAGCTGATGGTTAGCTGTTTAATAGCTCTTGAAATTTTCATGAGTGATCTAAACATAATTGTTATGAAGAAGGAAATTACATAGATGTAAATAAGATAAAAGTATATAAATAAAGTTTTCAACAGTTCAACAACAGTTCAACAACAGTTATGTTCAGTGCTATGTCTACTTAAAAATAGTTTCCAGGGCTTCACTGGTGGCTCAGTGGTTGAGAGTCCGCCTGCTGATGCAGGGGACAAGGGTTCGTGCCCCAGTCCGGGAAGATCCCACATGCCGCAGAGCGGCTGGGCCCGTGAGCCATGGCCGCTGAGCCTGCGTGTCCAGAGCCTGTGCTCCGCAATGGGGGGAGGCCACAACAGTGAGAGGCAAGCGTACCGCAAAAAAAAAAAAAAAAAAAAAAAAAAAGTTTCCAAAATCTTTTTGGGACTTCTCAGGCTACATAATTGTGTGAGCCAATTCCTTGTGCTAAATGTTGAATTTGGACAGAAATTTGACAAAACGGGTGGAGGATTTCCTTTGAAACTTGGGGAGGTAAACGGAATAGCTTGAGTCAAAGCACAAGGGAGGTAATAGCTAATAATAGCAAAGATTTATTGACCACTTTCTAAATGCCAGGCACAGTCTGAGCACTTCACACACATTAGATTGATTCATCCTCACACTTCTATACATACAAAGACTCCCAGAGGACATGGAACTTTGTCTTGTTCCCAGCTATACACTCAATATAGTGAACACACAATATTCAAACTCTCTGCTAAAGGAATGAATGAATCAAATGGTGGAGCAGCAATCCTAAAGCTCCAGGATCTCAATTTGAACCTATGCCAAAAAGATGGATATAAAAATTTATGCTTTATCTTGTGTTCCACCTATTTCTTAACAAAAGAGTGAGCTTTTGGACAAATGAATTTTTAACTGCTAGAATTGTTTTGTCTTTCAGTTATATTTTTGCTTAATCTTACTGCTTAAAAATTTTAAAAAATGTTTTTTGCTTCTCCATTCTGTTTGAACACCTTTGGAGGACTTATACAGACTGTCTAGAAGTCCACACAGTAGGAAGGTATTATTGATGTAGCTGCTGGAGGGGAGAGAGGCAGGGGGCAAACAGGGTAAGAAGAGAAGTGCTTTTCATTTGCAGGCCAAGAACCTGGAAGTTAAGAAAACCTGATTCCCCCAGGGACAGAGATGGAGGTTGGTGGGGGTGAGGGTAGCACCCCAAACCCATTTTCTCTTATCTATTTCACCTGATTCCTCTCTAGTGGTTCATAAACTGAGAAAAAAGTCAATGGAAACCAAGCAGGACGAAAAGGGTACTTAGAGCTCAGTGAAAGGCACACAGAAACTTTTGTTCTATGTCAAACAGCTTAGGAAGGGCTGGGTCTGTTTCTAAGTGGTCGTGGATTCTGTTTACCAATGAATGTGGAGTTTCATTTTCCCAGGAACAGTCAATAATACTCTTCATTAGGAGCCTTATTTCAGGATGGTGTTGAATAATTGCTGGATTGCTGAAAGTGTCCAAGTAGGAGCTCTCCTTCCACTACACTGCTTGGCCCCTGTCCCCTTCCAGCCACTTCAAGCTCTTGTAAACAGCGTTCATTTTCCATCACAAGCGAGGAAATGTGACTGTGAAGCCAAGGTGCCAGGTCCCTGGAGAGGGCCTGCCAGGGAGTCCATTTCCTCACATCTCATTTTAGTTTGTAATTTGCTGGCGGGGTTGAATAATCGCTGAAGCTCCACGTCTTCCCATCCTATTCTGTTCCACTAACTTACGAAACACCCAGCAACCCGCTGGAGGACTAGCAGATCAACCAGATGTTTCCTGAGCAAAGACAGCACACACAGCATCTCATGAGAGGGGAGGGCTGGCGGGCACTCACCCCCTCTGACATCACTGGGTGAGGTAGCCTGCGGGAGAATTTCAAAGCAGAGCAGTTTGGCCAGGGAAGAGCTCAACTGGCAGCTCTGTGCTGGGATTAACTGACCCGGATAACTAGGGAGAGGGAATTAACAAGTGTGTTTATTATCTGGGAGGAATTATACCCTGCATTCCCTGATTATCCATGGGCGCTAGGAGACCCTCCTCCATGGCTCCCCATGCACAGTCAGGATCACACGTTCACCATGTTGCTTCTCGTCCCAGCCTCTTGTTTTCCTGACTTTGCCTGAGGTTGATGTGGGACAAGCTCAACTGATTGCAAAGAACAGCAATGAAATACTAATAATTATTAATAATAAATCAACTAATTCTTCTTCCCCCAAAACATAGGGGAGATCAAATCCTAAAAAATCTGATTTCAAATCATCTCCCTATAGATCACTGGCTTGTCAGATTCAGGGTGTTAAGAACCAATAAGATAACATAATTTTTTTTTAAATTTATTTATTTATTTTTGCAGTATGTGGGCCTCTCACTGTTGTGGCCTCTCCCGTTACGGAGCACAGGCTCCAGACGCGCAGGCTCAGCGGCCATGGCTCATGGTCCCAGCCGCTCCGCGGCATGTGGGATCTTCCTGGACCGGGGCACGAACCCGTGTCCCCTGCATCGGCAGACGGACTCTCAACCACTGCGCCACCAGGGAAGCCCAATAACATAATTTTTTAGTATAGGGAATATAGGTATGGAATTGGCAGCTTCCCTTTAGAAAGGTCATTAAGAGTAAATCATAACAAACAAATAAACAAGTAGAATGCATGTACCATTTGCTGTCACTGTGATCTCATAAATGAAAGGTTAATTCAACCTCCTTGACTCAAATCCCTCCAAGAAATTTTCTTCACACTCATCAAATCCAAACTTCTTAGACCTGAAAAGTGCCACATGATCTAGGATCTGACCCCTGCCTACTTTATAAGCTCCACGTCCTCCTCTTTTTATTCCTCTCCAGCCTTTTCTCTGTCCCTCAACCAAGCCCTGGTCTTTGCATTCGCTGTTCCCAACACCTGCAGTGCTCTTCCCCAGATCTGTGGACAGCGGCCTCCTGTGGTGGGCAGCTTTCTTACCTGACTCCCAGGGACCTACCTCCTGGGATTCATGTCTGTGTGATCCCCTCCCTTGTGTGTGAGCTGGGCCTAGTGACTTGCCTCTAAAGAACAGACCAGAATAGACTGGCTGTAAAGAAGAGCAAAAGCAATGGGATGTCATCCAGAGATTAGGTTATGAAGGACTCTGATGTCCTTCTTACTCACTCTCTCTCTGTGGCTCTTCTCACGTGCTCTGATGAAGCGAGTTGCCATTTGTGAGCTGCTCTCTGCAGAGACTGATGTGACAAAGAACAGAGGGTGGTCACTTGACCAGTAGCCAGTTAGGAGCTGAGACCATCCAACAGGTTGGGAGGAACTGAGTCCTGCCAGCAACCTCTTGAGTAAGACTGCAGAGGATCCTTCCCTGTCCTCTCTGGCTTTGCGAGGACTGCAGTCCCAGAGGTCACCTTGACTGCAACCTCGTGAGAGACGCTGAGCCAGACACCGGGACCAGCTCAGCCACACCTAGGGCCCAGACACACTGAAACCCAGAGATAATAAGCGTTGGTACATTTGGTACAGGAGTGATAGTTGACTAATCCTCTACCTCACTTCACTCAGGTCTCTGCTCAAATGTCTCCTAACTCACCTTCTAAACCAACCAATCCCACAGAACTGATCACACATTATCCTCTCTCCCCTTACCCATCTGAATTTTTCATTCTGGAAATTTTCACCACTTACATTTATATTATATATTTATTTATTAGCTGGCTTCCCTACTAGAGTGAATATTCACGGAACACCATGTATGTCATTTTGCTGGTGAAAAAAATGATTGTATATTTGCACTGGTGGTGCTCAGGTTTATTTGAAAAATACTTATTGTAGGGTTCCAGTGACATAGGTTATTTATCCCTGTTCCCTGGTATCTGGGTCAATTAATTTAGTCTCGGCTAATTATTTTTTTTCTTGTTATTGTTATTAAATTACTCTGTTTTGATAATGCACCTTTCTATACCTTTAACTGAGTATTTAATTAAAATGTCAATATTTTTTCAAGGCCAGAGCTTGTACATGCTTGACTGAAGTCCAGCGTAGGGTGATCATAATTATTTGAAAAGTTCTTATTTCCCACTCTGCTGAAGTCTAACTTCCTGGTACTTTCCTCTATTGGCCTTAGCTTTGCTTTCAGAATTAATAAATAACATAACTATTTTGTTTCCACCAGCCCAGTTCTAATCATTCCATTAACTCTATTTCTTTGGGTGTAAGTTCTGCTTGTTGAATTTATTGTCTTTTTTACACTGTAGACTTTTCTTGCATGTTTGATGTTTCCTCATTTGGTGTTCACCTTTGCCGTTGAGATTCCAATTCAACCTTTTTGCTTCCTTAGAGGAGGTGTGAGAGCTACTGCTGAGGTTCACTGTCCCCCGGTTTCCAGTGGGAGCGGGCGGGCCCATGGTGCCATTAGCCAGGCCTCCAGGGACCGTCTCCTGAATCATCTGACCTAGGAACTGCCTTGTGTATCTGCCTGAAGCTCCCACAGTCACTCTTCTGATCTCAAGGCAGATTCCTCTACCCCTGGTGTATGTGTGTGTGTGGTCTACAGTGGTTAATTGGCCCGACTACTTTCCTACTCTCTTGAGAGATGCCAGAGATAGACAACCTCTGAGCGTGGATCATCTGTACTGTTTCCCATCTTTACAACTGCGTTCTTCCACAGGAGTCCTGACCTCTAGCTTTCTCTCAAGTTTATCTCATATGTTTGCTGTCTGTTCCTGGGCCACAAAGTATAACAATTCTTATGTGGAAATCCTTATGCTTTAATTCTTATGTATGTGTTTAGGTTCATATATTTTACATATTTAAAATATAAAATATGACTTATTTATATTAGTATGTATACATATGTATATATATATGTAGTCAGCTTAGCTGCCATTTTGAAACCAGTATCTCTACTTCTTTTCTTTCAGCCCTTCAAATATTTGGAGATCATTATCACATTCTCCCTTATTCTCTCCTCCTTAGTCTAAAAATATCATGTTCCTCTAACAATTCTAATCTCCAATAATTTTCTGACTTTTTATCACCATAAACTCCTTTCTCTATTCCAGTAGACACGTAAGATTCATTCAATAGCACTAGGTAGATCGCAGTGTGAGAGGAATACTCAGAGTACAATGGGACTATTACTTCTTGTAATGTATATATTTTTTTCTGTACTGGTAAGTCTCGTTTATCTTTTTAACCACATATTTATACTACTGGCTCCTCATAATCCATTTCCTTTCCATTCCTCTTCCACAGTTTAAATACATAAACTCTGCCAAGCAACAGCTGCCCCTCCTCTACTTGTGTAATTGATCACTAACTAATATGAAAGACTTCACATTAGTCTGTACTGAGTTTTACCATGTTCATTTTAAGTTCTCCACACCCTCTTGAAGTGTGTCAGGCTATTCAGAAAGAGTAGCTTCAGTTTATTCTTATCTTTACTAGATTGACTATCCTCTGATATATTGATCCCAGGAGATTTGTTTCCTTCCATCTATGGAACATGTGTTCCTCTCTTATTAACTTTTCAGAGAGCATACTATATTATCTTCTTTAGCTGAATCCCATTTTTACTCACTGGGATTGTGTCATCCGTTCATTCAATAAAGATTTATCAAGGGCCAACTCCGTGCCAAGAGTCACACTGGGCATTGGCTACACAGAGAGAAACAAACGTGGTTCTTGACTTCATGGAACTTATGGTATGATATTCACAGTTGTATAATTGTTTGTAGACTTAATATTATAATTGCTAGTTTTTATATACTCAGAAGTTTATTTCTTTTTAAAGTACCAATCTTGACAAAGGAAAAACAGTGCAATGTTAATTGTAGAATCTAGGTGGTCGATAGATGGATGTTCACTGTACATTTCTTTCTACTTTTCTGTATATTTGATAATAAAGTTTTGGGATAAATTTTGCCTATCCTTCACAATCTGTATTTCTTTTATAGAAATATAGCTATAGATAGCTTTACTTGCTTTTATGAACTTCCAGATATCACAGCCTTGATTGCACAGGGTTCCTGGGAGAAACAGTAACGTAATAGAAAGAACACGCACAGTGAAGATGGACTAGGACTCAAATTCGGAGCCCAGCACCTGCTGGCTCTGTGCCTCCTGACAAGTCACTTAATGTCTCTGAGCCTCGATTTTCCTCATCCCTTAAATGGGATAATAATATTCACACCCTAAGTTGTTGTGAAAAGTAAATAAAATTATGTACATAGTCAGTATATTTAAAATGCATCGGCCCCTCTTCCACTACTTTCTTCACTTAGCCACCTTGCACATAACCATTATTTCCTTCCTTAAAAATCTGAATTAAGTGATTAATACCCATTCATCTTTTTTCTTTCTTTAACTTTTGAAGAATAAAATTCTTAGAAACTCACATCCATAACATATCATTAGATGTTTTTGTCTAGCAAATAATGGTGTCAGAAGAAGTGAATTCATCCATCACCCTCAAATTTCTTTTTGTTCAGGTATGGGATTGATGTTAAGGAAATGCCATTCATATCCAGACCGAGGGGTCTGAAATTGCTTTATTGCCAATGGTTGTCTTGATTTAGCATGTTTATGCTATTGTCTGTATGTCCTAATTCCTCTGTCTACAGTGTTATCTTTTCTTTACGAAACTGCAGAAGCCTTGCACTTCTTCAGAACAAGTTCAATGCTCCAGTAACATCTTCCTGAATCCCTTCCTCCAGGTTTTACTCATGATATTTCCTCTGTATCATGTCATATCTCAAAATATCTTACATCATTTACTACTAGATGGTAAGCACGATGCAGCCAGAGGAAAGCACTCTTCTATCTTTCTATTCCCAGTGTACAAGACTGGGAACAGCCAGTAGGCACTTGTTAGAGATAATTCATGGAAGCCTGTGTGGATAAATGACTAGAGTTCATTGTCCTTGGGCATCACGCTTCATCCTCTAAGAAATGAGAGAGATAGCCAGGTGCCATAAAAAGTGTATTTGAGCACTAAAATGCTATGATTCTTAGATGTTGTATTATGCTACTCAAATGCAGTAGACTTAAAAAAAATTATTCCAAGTATTAATCTTAATGCCAGAGCTTTCTGTATGGTCAGAAGCTTCTTGATTTTTTAAGCAACTGGGATTTGGATGCTTATGCCCCTTTCTCTGACTCTTTGCCTGTAATTGCACCAAGGATATGGCTGAGTTGATATATCTGTCATTCCTGATGTATCCCCCACTCCAAACAAACAAAAATTCTTCTCTTCATCTCTTTCATTTCCATATCCCAGATTATCTGGCTTAGAACACGCCTTCTGTCCTGACTCTGAAGAAGTTTGAGTGGATTCATGTATCCTGGACGCTGCTGGGTCTCTACATAAGTGTTAAGATGATGCTGGCTTTCAGACTTTCCGACGCTTTAATCCTCCAGTGGCTGCTGCGTCCAGTTGCTTGGAAGACATTGAAATTCTACCCTATAATATTGTGATCTTCCACTAATTATTGGGGAGAATCAGCAACACTCAGGGAGGTTGAGGAAGCATGTCAGGGAAGTGCAAAACCTCATATTTCACCCGTCACTCCTCACCCTTTAAGTTCCAGCCATGCTGAACATATTTAATATGCTCAATGCTCTACACTGTCATTCAATAATTTCCCTGTACTTCACACACTCTTCAAATCCTCTCTACCTTTTTTGTCTGCTAAAGCTTATTCAGCTGAAAATATCTCAGCTGAAAATATCACCTCCTACAGGAGTCTCCTGATTCCCCTATCATAATGCTTACTACACTGTTTGGCAATTGTCTGATTATTGTGTGTTCTCTTCACTTACCTGTAAGATTCATATGGAAGAATATGTCATCTTTCTTGTTTATTGTTGTAGCCCTAAAACTTAGTACAGTGCCTGACATATAGTAGTTGCTCCTGTATCTACTGAATGAATTAATGAATGTAGGAGTCCCTGCTCTCATGGGGATTGAAATGTTATAGGATACACAAGATAAGCACACAAATAACCAGTATATTTGTGCCTCTTCTTTACAATTGCCAAGGAATCTGTGGAGTTAGTGTTTTTCTCTTTTTACAGAAAAGAAAATTTAGGCTTAGAAGTTATATAACTTCCCAAGATGACTCTACAGGTAGAAAGTGGCAGAAATGGATTTAAACTCTAGTCTTCTGATAGCCAATTAAGTGCTCCCTACATAATGTTGCAACAATATGAAGCAAGTGTTACAAAATTTTACTTCATTTCATAAATGGGAGAATTCACTCCTAGATAAGATGACATTTGAGCTTGAATCTGAAAGATGAATCAGCTTTTTTTAAAATAATTATTTTCAATTATGAAAACATAAACAACCCTTATGTGTTATAATAAATTCAACTAATACAGACATATTTAATGCAAAAGTTAAAGTTCACCTTACTGTTGCTTTAATTACATTCCTAAAATATAGCCATCATAAACCATACCTGTGTATATAGACATGATATGGTGGTTTTGTTTTATTTGTTTTAAAAGGAATCACACTGTAAGTACTGTTCTGTAGCCTCTTTCTTTTTAACTTCAATACCACTTGGACAAACTTCCATCTGGTATATTTATACTTACCTGCTGTACTTTTAACTGCTGCATTTCATTTCTTTGTAGGAATGATCTATAATTTGTTTAACCAATCTCCTGTTGTAGGCATTTAAGTGGCTTCTTGTTTTCTCTTCTACAAATATTTCTGCAATAATTCTCTAGTATGTATATATCCCACTTTCATTAAAGATTTTCTGTCCATCAATTCCTAAAACTAGGATTTCTTGTGTCATGGGTTATAAGCCTTTTAAATTGTGAACAAAACTGACAAAAATACACAGAATGCAAAAAGTTGGAAGTGGGAAGACAAAAAACATTCAAGGTGGGGAATGTCACATAAACAAATGTACCGAGAAGCCTAAATCACAATCCTTTATTTCTCCCAAGAATTTTCAGCATTTTGACCCTTTGTGTGAGCTCGAATGACAAATTCCAGCTCCTTCCAAGTGACCACAAGTTATTTGTCAGTCTCTTTTTATCCTCCCCCTGTCCTTTCAGTGATGAACTCCCTAGAGATTAAACATTCTCATTAGTAATCTTACCACTAGACTCCCTGAGAACCAAAGTTTGCTGCCTTTTTTTTTTTTAAATCTTTATTGGAGTATAATTGCTTCACAATACCGTGTTAGTTTCTGTTGCACAACAAAGCGAATCAGCCATATGCATACACGTGTCCCCATATCCCCTCCCTCTTGAGCCTCCCTTCCGTCCTCCCTATCCCATCCCTCTAGGTCATTGCAAAGCACTGAGCTGATCTCCCTGTGCTATGCTGCTGCTTCCCACCAGCCAACTGTTTTCTTAATGACTCCTCACTACACACAGACCCCTCATTGTGCTATTCACAATTTCCATATGAAACCAAAAGCTTGATTCAACTGTAGTCAAAGAAAAAGAATTCTGCACAATTCCACAAACATACACACACTAACACTCCACTTTCCACCAGCAACTGAAACTTAAAATTGAATGATCATGGCATGTGATGTTTCCAAAGAGCTACTCCCTTGCCTTCAGTTTTA
The DNA here is from genome assembly GCF_059928025.1 of Delphinapterus leucas. Taxonomy (NCBI): domain Eukaryota; kingdom Metazoa; phylum Chordata; class Mammalia; order Artiodactyla; family Monodontidae; genus Delphinapterus; species Delphinapterus leucas. The sequence continues at coordinate 37,713,268 of NC_143147.1, forward strand.
TTAAAGGCACAAACGTGCAGTTGCATTTAATGGTGTTTACTTGGAAGGATGCAATGTTTACCCTTGGAAACGTATTATGCATCTCTCACCTTACCGTGAACAAACAGGCGTTGTAATTTCATGTAGTCTAACTGCTTGCTTAAATTTATGTCTGCACTCAAATGAGAAAAATCCTTGAGTATCAGTCATCTTTGAATCCAAGGGACTTATTCATAGAGCATGTGGGGCTCTATTCATAAATGATTTATGTCTTTGCATAAAAGGGAGTGGAGGTTGTGTGTGTGTGTGTGCTGCCCAGAGAACCATCAACTGCCTCTCCTGAGTAATTTACACAAGATCAATATTTATCAAAGTGAGCCAAGAATTGTGCCATACTCTCTGAGTTCTAAATACTACCTTTATAGTTCCTTTATCCATAGAAGGGAGCACGACAAATTGAAATGTTTGCACAAAACCTACTTAAAGTTGTTCTCACTTGGTTTCTGTTGCTTTAGATGCAATGTGATGCTTTGGCTGAAACTGCAGATTTCTGTCATGGATGTTGCTTATGACTAACACATAGTAGATATTCAAAAACATATTTGTTGAGTAAATGAGTAAAGAGAAATAAGCAAACATTGTTGTCACTGTTCACAAAGGGGAAAGAGGGTTGCCCGCTGAATGTATTATTTTAATATATCTTAACTAGGCACCTGCTAGGCATTTTGCATTGAATAGGACACAGTTGTTACTTGGAATAATATTCTAGCCATATGTGTCAATAATTAAAAACATAATCGTGAAAAATGCTATATTCTCTACTAAAGGTTAAAAATGTGTTCTGGAGATCCAGAGGAAGGATCAACTAATTCTGCTCAGAGAAGTTTAGGAAAGATTAAGAGTCTGTAGGAGTTAAACAGGCTTGTGGTGAATGGGAAAGGGAATTTTAGGAGGAAGTAATGGCATGAACAAAAGAAACATAAAAGACCTTCAGATTGCATAAATGGGATGTGTTGCCATGAGCGATTAGAGGACTTGTGTCAGTAATGACAAGTCTGAACTTTTCTATTAGAATTGGATTATAAAAGGCCTTACACACTCAACCAGTGAGCTGTTACTTGTTCTGTAAGCAAGATAAGACTCATAGATTTTTAAACATGGAAGTGACATAATCAGATTTCCTGCAGTGATATACCTCTGGTGGCACATTTGCCATTCCTGAATTAGAAGGATGTTGGGAAAGTCTAGTGAGAAATCCTAAGTCCTAATTTATGGCAATCTCAGTGTGTAAGTGGGAGATGACAGGAGCATATTTAAATATTTTATACTATATATATACTAAATACATTAAACATGCTAATAAACATTATATATATATATATATATACACACAGATATATGTGTGTGTGTGTATATATATATATATATATATATCTATACTCCTGCATATAGAGGACTTCATGAACCATGTGTGTTTTAAGATAAAAGAATAGAGGATAACTTTATAAAGTTTGTAGTTTAAGACAGGATCCTGGGAAAAGCAGCCATCATTAATTAGAAAGGAAATACAAGCAGGAAAGTAAGTTGAGAGTGGTAAGGAGGTGAAAAGGAAGGTGATGACTTCATTATTGGGCATAATAATTTCTAGGTGCACAGAGGATATCCAGAGAGAGGTGCTCAGTAAAGTGTTTGAAGTCTGGGGTTGAAGCCCAGATGAATGTTCTGGAATAGATATATAATTCTATTTCTAGAATCTTGGGATTCTTCAGAATATGAGCAGCATTGCATGCACTACATGGATATTATCTCTCAATAAGAAATCCTGATGAACACCAACATTTAGATAATGGACAGAAGACAAGGAAGATCCATGTGGATTATTTAAAACATCCACAAATAGTATTTATAACTTGAGAAAAATATGTAATTGTCTCTCAACCTTTCATTATTACCCACATGGAGAAACAAAAGGGATTTTTATTTTTGACCCTGAAGGACAAGCTTGTTTCAGACCAACTGTCCTGCAGAGAATAATGGGAAAAGGTAGATTAAATTTTTTACAATCTTGTTGAAAACATGGGAAACCTACAGAGAAAGTGGTGATTTAGGGGCTAAAAATATCCAGGGATAAGTGCAAATAGATGAGCTTGATATTAAGGCTTTACATTTCCTCTTGAGGTTTTTGCTAACTTATAAGTCAAAGCAAAGCTGAGGAGCTAAGCAGAGTTCAGGCAGTCTTATGGAGGCTGTGAAGCAAAATATAGAATTCAGAACCTCCCAAGGAACAGATGCTTCGTAAATACCACAGATTTTCAGATGGTACCAGGACCAGGACTAGAGTGAAGAAAATTAGGTGTGTATGGTACAAAGTTTTAGGATGAACTCACTTGTTAAATCCTGTACCCTGCATGCCTCACCCCATCCTGACTCTTTGAGGACACTTGAAGTGCTATCTACAAGTAGTAAACAAAATCTGGAGTTAGTTCATCCTTCACAAAGCCCAGTTCTAAAAGAGATCAATCCATAATTGTACCATGACCTGCCTTTACTATAGTTGCCTGATAGAGGTAAAATTGTATCCTCTCTGTAGGAAAAGAATATCATCTAGAAACATATTAAACTATATTTTTTTCTGACAAGATGCCTTTCAAGAAATTTACTAGGTATGTAAGGATATAAAATGCAATGCTTAAAAAGCAATAATAAAAACAGGCAAAAGTGGCAGACCCATAGGAAATTCAGACCTTGATTTATAAGATGTAAACTTGGGACAGACCTTCAAGATGGCGGAGGAGTAAGATGTGGAGATCACCTTCCTCCCCACAAATACATCAGAAATACATCTACATGCGGAACAACTCCTACAGAACACCTACTGAATGCTGGCAGAAGACCTCAGACTTCCCAAAAGGCAAGAAACTCCCCACGTACCCAGGTAGGGCAAAAGAAAAAAGAAAAACAGAGACAAAAGAGTAGGGACAGGACCTGCACCTCTGGGAGGGAGGTGTGGAGGAGGAAAGATTTCCATACACTAGGAAGCCCCTTCACTGGTGGAGATTGGGTGTTGGGGGAGAAGTTTTGGAGCCACAGAGGAGAGAGCAGCAACAAGGGTGTAGAGGGCAAAGTGGAGAGATTCCCACACAGAGGATTGGTGCTGACCAGGACTCACCAGCCTGAGAGGCTTGTCTGCTCACCTGGTGGGGTGGGCGGGGGCTGGGAGCTGAGGCTCTGGCTCCGGAGGTCAGATCCCAGGGAGACTACTGGGGTTGTCTGCGTGAACACAGCCTGAAGGGGGCTAGTGCGCCACAGCTACCTGGGAGGGAGTCCAAGAAAAAGTCTGGAACTGCCTAAGAGGCAAGAGACCATAGTTTTGGGGTGTATGAAGAGAAGGGATACAGAGTATCACCTAAACGAGCTCCAGAGATGGATGTGAGCCACGGCTATCAGCGCGGACACCAGAGACAGACATGAAACACTAAGGCTGCGGTGGCAGCCACCAAGAAGCCTGTGTGCAAGCACAGGTCACTATCCACACCTCCCCGCACGGGAGCCAGGGTCCTGTGATCCAGGGACAACTTCCCTGGGAGAACACATGGCACGCCTCATGCTGTTGCAACGTCACTCCAGCCTCGCCTGCCATAGGCTCACCCACATTCGGCACCCCTCCCTCGCCCTGGCCTGAGTGAACCAGAGCCCCCTAATCAGCTGCTCCTTTAACCCCATCCTGTCTGGGCAGGAAGAGATGCCCTCAGGTGACCTACATGCAGAGGCGGGGTCAATCCAAAGCTGAACCCCACGAGCTGTGTGAACAAAGAAGAGAAAGGGAAATTTCTCCCAGCAGCCTCAGCAGCAGCAGATTAACTCTCCACAATCAACTTGATGTACCTGCATCTGTGGAATACCTGAATAGAAAATGAATCATTCCAAAATTGAGGCAGTGGACTTTGGGAGCAACTGTAGACTTGGAGTTTGCTCCATGTGGCTGAAAGGGTCTTGGTGCTCTGGCTGGGCGTCATGCCTGTGCCGCTGAGGTGGGAGAGCTGACTTCAGGACATTGGTCCACCAGAAACCTCCCAGCTCCATGTAATATCAAATGGCAAAAGCTCTCACAGAGATCTCCATCTCAATGCTAAGACCCAGCTCCACTCAACAAACAGCAAGCTAGAGTGCTGGACACCCTATGCCAAACAACTAGCAAGAAAGGAACACAACCCCATCCATTAGCACAGAGTCTGCCTAAAATCGTAATAAGGTCACAGAAACCCCCAAACAGAGCAGCAGATGTGGTCCTGCCCACCAGAAAGACAAGATCCAGCCTCATCCTCCACAATACAGGCACTAGTCCCCTCCACCAGGAAGCCTACACAACCCACTGAACCAACCAGAGCCACTGGGGGCAGACACCAAAAACAATGCGAACTATGAACCTGAAGGCTGCGAAAAGGAGACCCAAAACACAGTAAATTAAGCAAAATGAGAAGATAGAAAAACACACAGCAGTTGAAGGAGCAAGGTAAAAACCCACCAGACCAAACAAATGAAGAGGAAATAGGCAGTCTACCTGAAAAACAATTCAGAGTAATGATAGTAAAAGTCATCCAAAATCTTGGAAAGAGAATGGAGAAAATATAAGAAACGTTTAACAAGGACCTAGAAGAACTAAAGGGAAACAAACAATGATGAACAACACAATAAATGAAATTAAAAATTTTCTAGAAGGAATCAATAGCAGAATAACTGAGGCAGAAGAACGGATAAGCGACCTAAAAGATAAAACAGTGGAAATAACTACCACAGAGCAGAATAAAGAAAAAAAGAATGAAAAGACTTGAGGACAGTCTCAGAGACCTCTGGGACAACATTAAACATACCAACATTCGAATTATAGGGGTCCCAGAAGAGGAAGAGAAAAAGAAAGGGACTGAGAAAATATTTGAAGACATTATAGTTGAAAACTTCCCTAATATGAGAAAGAAAATACCAAGTACAGGAAGCACAGAGATTCCTGTACAGGATAAATCCAAAGAGAAACATGCCAGGACTATTTTTTTTTTTTAGGTATGCGGACCTCTCACTGTTGTGGCCTCTCCTGTTGCATAGCACAGGCTCTGGATGCGCAGGCTCAGTGGCCGTGGCTCACGGGCCCAGCTGCTCCACGGCATGTGGGATCTTCCTGGACCGGGGCACGAACCCATGTCCCCTGCATCGGCAAGCGGACTCTCAACCACTGTGCCACCAGGGAAGCCCCACCAGGACATATATTAATCAAACTATCAAAAATTAAATACAAAGAAAAAATATTAAAAGCAGCAAGGGAAAAACAACAAATAACATACAAGAGAAACCCCATTAGGTTAAAAGCTGATCTTTCAGCAGAAACTGCAAGCCAGAAGGGAGTGGCAGGACATATTTACAGTGATGAAAGGGAAAAACCTACAACCAAGATTACTCTACCCAGCAAGGATCTCATTCAGATTCGACAGAGAAATTCAAGCTTTTACAGTCAAGTCAAAGCTAAGAGAATTAAGCACCACCAAACCAGCTTTACAACAAATGCTAAAGGAAATTCTCTATGCAGGAAACAGAAGGAAAAGACCTACAATAACAAACCCAAACAATTAAGAAAATGTCAATAGGAACATACATATCGACAACTACCTTAATTGTAAATGGATTAAATGCTCCAACCAAAAGACATAGACTGGCTGAAGGGATACAAAAACAAGAACCTTATATATGCTGTCTAAAAGAGACCCACTTCAAACCTAGGGACACAAACAGACTGAAAGTGAGGGGATGGAAAAAGATACTCCATGCAAATGGAAATCAGAAGAAAGCTGGAGTAGTAATTCTCATATCAGACAAAATAGACTTTAAAATAAAGACTATTACCAGAGACAAAGAAAGACCCTAGATAATGATCAAGGGATCAATCCAAGAAGAAGATATAACAATTGTAAATATTTATGCATCCAATATAGGAGCACCTCAATATATAAGGCAAATGCTAACAGCCTTAAAAGGGGAAATCAATAGCAACTCAATAATAGTAGGGGACATTAACACCCCACTTTCACCAATGGACGGATCATCCAAAATGAAAATTAATAAGGAAACACAAGCTTTAAATGACACAATAAACAAGATGGACTTTATTGATCTTTATAGGACATTCCATCCAAAAGCAACAGAATACACTTTCTTCTCAAGTGCTCATGGGACATTCTCGAGAATAGATCATATCTTAGGTCATAAATCAAGCCTTGGTAAATTTAAGAAAATTGAAATCATATCAAGTATCTATTTCAAAGCACAACACTATGAGACTAGATGTCAATTAGAGGAAAAAAATCTGTAAAAAAATACAAACACATGGAGGCTAAACAATACACCACTAAAACCAAGAGATCACTGAAGAGATCAAAGAGGAAATCAAAAATTACCTAGAAACAAATGACAATGAAAACATGATAACCCAAAACCGATGGGATGCAGCAAAAGCAGTTCTAAGATGGAAGTTTATAGCAATACAATCCTACATTAAGAAACAAGAACCATCTCAAATAAACAACCTAACCTTACTCCTAAAGCAATTAGAAAAAGAAGAACAAAAGATCCCCAAAGTTAGCAGAAGGAAGGAAAACATAAAGATCAGATCAGAAATAAATGAAAAAGAAATGAAGGAAACAATAGCAAAGATCAATATAACTAAAAGCTAGTTCCGTGAGAAGATAAACAAAATTGATAAACCACTAGCCAGACTAATCAAGCAAAAAATGGAGAAGACTCAAATCAATAGAATTAGAATTGGAAAGGGATAAGTAACAACTGACACTGCAGAAATACAAAGGATCATGAGGGATCACTGCAAGCAGCTTTATGTCAATAAAATGGACAACCTGGAAGAAATGGACAAATTCTTAGAAAAGCACAACGTACCAAGCCTGAACGAGGAAGAAATAGAAAATATAAACAGACCAATCACAATAACTGAAATTGAGACTGTGATTAATAATATTCCAACAAACAAAAGCCCAGTACCAGAAGGCTTCACATGCGAATTCTATCAAACATTTAGAGAAGAGCTAACACCTATCCTTCTCAAACTTTCCAAAATATACCGGGGGGAGGAACATTCCCAAACTCATTCTACGAGGCAACCATCATCCTGATACCAAACCCAGGCAAAGATGTCACAAAGAAACAAAACTACAGACCAATATCACTGATGAACATAGATGCAAAAATCCTCAACAAAATACTAGCAAACAGAATCCAACAGCACATTAAAAGGATCATACACCATGATCAAGTGGGGTTTATCCCAGGAATGCAAGGATTCTTCAACATATGCAAATCAATCAATGTGATATGCTATATTAACAAATTGAAGGAGAAAAACCATATGATCATCTCAATAGGTGCAGAAAAATTCAACACCCATTTATAATAAAAGCCCTCCAGAAAGTAGGCATAGAGGGAACTTACCTCAACATAATAAAGACCATATATGACAAACCCAGAGCCAACATCATCTTCAATGGTGAAAAACTGAAACCATTTCCACTAAGATGAGGAAAAAGACAAGGTTGCCCACTCTCACCACTGTTATTCAACATAGTTTTGGAAGTTTTAGCCACAGCAGAGAAGAAAAGGAAATAAAAGGAATCCAACTTGGAAAAGAAGGAGTAAAGCTTTCACTGTTTTCAGATGACATGATACTATACATAGGGAATCCTAAAGAAGCTACCAGAAAACTACTAGAGGTAATCAATGAATTTGATAAAGTAGCAGGATATAAAATTAATGCACAGAAATCTCTTTCATTTGTATACACTAAAAATTAATATCTGAAAGAGAAATTAAGGGAACACTCCCATTTACCATTGCAACAAAAAGAATAAAATACCTAGGAATAAACCTACCTAAGGAGACAAAAAACTTGTATGCATTAAACTATAAGACACTGATGAAAGAAATTAACAGATGTAGATATATACCATGTTCTTGGATTGGAAGAGTCAACATTGTTCAAATGACTATACTACCCAAAGCTATCTAAAGATTCAATGCCATCCCTATCAAACTACCCATGGCATTTTTCACAGAACTAGAACAAAAAATTTCACAATTTGTATGGAAACACAGACGATCCCGAATAGCCAAAGCAATCTTGAGAAAGAAAAATGGAGCTGGAGGAATCAGGCTCCCTGACTTCAGACTATACTACAAAGTTACAGTAATCAAGATACTGTGGTACTGGCACAAAAACAGAAAGATAGATCAATGGAACAGGATAGAAAGCCCAGAGATAAACCCACACACCTATGGTCACCTTATTTTTGATAAAGGAGGCAAGAGTATACAATGGAGAAAAGACAGCCTCTTCAATAAGTGGTTCTGGGAAAACTGGACAGCTACATGTAAAAAAATGAAATTAGAACACTCCCTAACACCATACAAAAAAATAAACTCAAAATGGATTAAAGACCTAAATGTAAGGCCAGACACTATTAAACTCTTAGAGGAAAACATAGGCAGAACACTGTATGACATAAATCACGGCAAGATCCTTTTTGACCCACCTCCTAGAGAAAGGGAAATAAAAACAAATGGGACCTAATGAAACTTAAAAGCTTTTGCATGGCAAAGGAAACCATAAACACAATGAAAAGACAAGCCTTAGAATGGGAGAAAATATTTGCAAATGAAGTAACTGACAAAGGATCAATCTCCAAAATTTACAAGCAGCTCATGCAGCTCAATATCAAAAAAACAAACAACCCCATCCAAAAATGGGCAGAAGACCTAAAAAGACATTTCTCCAAAAAGATATACAGATTGCCAACAAACACATGAAAGGATGCTCAACATCACTAATCATTAGAGAAATACAAGTCAAAACTTCAATGAGGTATCACATCACACTAGTCAGAATGGCCATCATCAAAAAATCTACAAACAGTAAATGCTGGAGAGGGTGTGGAGAAAAAGGAACCCTCTTGCACTCTTGGTGGGAATGTAAATTGATACAGCTATGGAGAACAGTATGAAGTTTCCTTAAAAAACTAAAAATAGAACTACCATACGACCCAACAATCTCACTACTGGACATATACCCTGAGAAAACCATAATTCAAATAGAGTCATGTACCACAATGTTCATTGCAGCTATATTTACAATAGCCAGGACATGGAAGCAACCTAAGTTTCCATCGACAGGTGAATGTATAAAGGAGATATGGCACATATATACAATGGAATATTAGCCATAAAAAGAAACGAAATTGAGTTATTTGTAGTGAGGTGGATGGACCTAGAGTCTGTCATACAGAGTGAAGTAAGTCAGAAAGAGAAAAACAAATACCATATGCTAACACATATATATATATATATATATATATATATATATATATATATGGAATCTAACAAAAATAAAATAAGTTTCTGAAGAACCTGGGGCAGTGCAAGAATAAAGATGCAGACGTAGATAGTGGACTTGAGGACATGGGGAGGGGGAAGGGTAAGTTGGCACAAAGTGAGAGAGTGGCATGGACATATATACACGAACAGATATAAAATAGATAGCTAGTTTGGAAGCAGCCACATAACACAAGGAGGTCAGCTCAGTGCTTTGTGACCACTTAGAGTGGTGGGATAGGGCTGGTGGGAGGGAGATGCAAGAGGGAAGAGATATGGGGATATATGTATATGTATAGCTGATTCACTTTGTTATAAAGCAGAGACTAACACACCATTGTAAAGCAATTATACTCCAAAAGAGATGTAAAAAAATAACCTTTAAAAAAATCTAAAAAAAAAAAAAGATGTAGATTTTACAAAAACTATTGAAATGTAGATAATTTACAATATCGTTTAAGTTTCAGGTGCACAGCACAGAGATTCAGTCATATATAGATAACGTATAAGGGAGAAGAACCTGAAAAAGAATATATATTGATATGATTTGCATTTCTCTAATAATTAGCGATATTTAGCATCTTTTCATGTGCCTTTTGGACATCTGTATATCTTCTTTGGAGAAATGTCTCTTTAGGTCTTCTGCTCATTTTTTGATTTGGTTGTTTGTTTGTTTGTTTTTGCTATTTAGCTGCATGAGCTGAGTGTATATTTTGGAAATTAATGCCTTGTCATTCCCATCGTTTGCAAATATTTTCTCCCATTCTGTAGGCTGTCTGTTTATTTTGTTTATGTTTTCCTTTGCTGTGCAAAAGCTTTTAAGTTTAATTAAGTCCCATTTGTTTATTTTTGTTTTTATTTCCATTGCTCTAGGAGATGGATGCAAAACGGTATTTTTGTGATTTATTTCAAAGGGTGTCTTGCCTGTGTTTTCCTCTAGTAGTTTTATAGTATCTAGTCTTAATTTTAGGGCTTTAATCCATTTTGAATTTATTTTTATGTATGGTGTCAGAAAATGTTTTAATTTTATTCTTTTTCATGTAGCTGTCCAGTTTTCCGAGCACCAGCTATTGAAAAGACTGTCTTTTCTTCATTGTATATTCTTGCTTCTCTTGTCATAGTTTAATTGACCAGTGGTCAGTGGGTTTATTTCTGGGCTTTCTATCCTCTTCCATTGATCTATATTTCTGTTTTTCCTCCAGTACCACACTATTTGGATGACTGTAGCTTTGTAGTATAGTCTGAAGTCAGGTAGCCTGATTCCTCCAGCTTCATTTTTCTATCTCAAGATTGCTTTGGATATTCAGGGTCTTTTGTGTTTCCATACAAATTTAAAAAATAATTTTGTTCCAGTGCTGTGAAAGATTTGGACTTTTTTTTTTTTTTTTTTTTTGGTGACACGCGGGCCTCTCACCGCTGTGGCCTCTCCCATTGTGGAGTGCAGGCTCCGGACACGCAGGCTCAGCAGCCATGGCTCATGGGCCCAGCCGCTCCACGGCATGTGGGATCCCCCTGGACCGGGGCACGAACCCATGTCCCCTGCATCAGCAGGCAGACTCTCAACCACTGCGCCACCAGGGAAGCCCTGCCCATTTTTGGATTGGGTTGTTTGTTTTTTTTAATATTGAGCTGCATGAGCTGTTTATATATTTTGGAAATTAATCCTTTGTCCATAGATTCGTTTGCAAATATTTTCTCCCGTTCTGAGGGTGGCCTTTTTGTCTTCTTTATGGTTTCCTTTGCTGTGCAAAAGCTTTGACATTTCATTAGGTCTCATTTGTTTATTTTTGTTTTTATTTCCATTACTCTAGGAGGTGGATCAAAGAGGATCTTGCTGTGATTTATGTCAAAGGATTTTCTTCCTTTGTTTTCCTCTAAGTGTTTTCTAGTGTCTGATCTCACATTTAGGTCTCAAATCCATTTTGAGTTTATATTTGTGTGTGGTGTTGGGGAGTGTTCTAATTTCATTCTTTTACATGTAGCTGCCCAGTTTTTCCAGCACCACTTATTGAAGAGACTGTCTTTTCTCCATTGTATATCCTTGCCTCCTTTGTCAGAGATTAGTTGACCATAGGTGTGTGGGTTTACCTCTGGGCTTTCTATCTTGTTCCATTGATCTATGTTTCTGTTTTTGTGCCAGTACCATATTGTCTTGATTACTGTAGCTTTGTAGTATAGTCTGAAGTCAGGGAGTCGGACCCCTCCAGCTCCGTTTTTTTTCCCTCAAGACTACTTTGGCTATTCGGGGTTTTTTTGTGTCTCTATACAAATTTTAAGATTTTTTGTTCTAGTTCTGTAAAACATGCCATTGGTAATTTGATAGGGATTGCACTGAATCTGTAGATTGCTTTGGGTAGTATAGTCTTTTTCACAGTATTGATTCTTCCAATCCAAGAACATGGTTTATCTCTCCATCTGTTGGTATCCTCTTTAATTTCTTTCATCAGTGTCTTATAGTTTTCTGCATACAGGTCTTTTGTCTCCCTAGGTAGGTTTATTCCTAGGTGGTTTATTCTTTTGGTAGCAGTGGTAAATGGGGGTGTTTCCTTAATTTCTCTTTCAGCTTTTTTGTCATTAGTGTATAGGAATGCAAGAGATTTCTGGGCATTAATTTTGTATCCTGCAACTTTATCAAATTCATTGATTAGCTCTAGTAGTTTTCTGGTGGCATCTTTAGGATTCTCTATGTATAGTATAATGTCATCTGCAAACAGTGACAGTTTTACTTCTTCTTTTCCAATTTGTATTCCTTTTATTTCTTTTTCTTCTCTGATTGCTGTGGCTAGGACTTCCAAAACTGTGTTGAATAATAGTGGTGAGAGTGGACATTCTTGTCTTGTTCCTGATCTTAGAGGAAATGCTTTCAGTTTTTCACCATTGAGAATGATGTTTGCTGTGGGTTTGTCATATATGGCCTTTATTAGGTTGAGGTAGGTTCCCTCTATGCCCACTTTCTGGAGAGTTTTTATAATAAATGGGTGTTGAATTTTGTCAAAAGCTTTTTCTGCATCTATTGAGATGATCATATGATTTTTCTTATTCAATTTGTTAATATGGTGTTTCACATTGTTTGATTTGTGTATATTGAAGAATCCTTGCATCCCTGGGATAAATCCCTCTTGATTGTGGTGTATGATCCTTTTAATGTGTTGTTGGATTCTGTTTGCTATTATTTTGTTGAGGATTTTTGCATCTGTTTTCATCAGTGATGTTGGTCTGTAATTTTCCTTTTTTGTAGTATCTTTTTCTGGTTTTGGTATCAGGATGATGGAGGCCTCATAGAATGAATTTGGGAGTGGTCCTTCCTCCACAATTTTTTGGAAGAGTTTGAGAAGGATGGATGTTAGCTCTTCTCTAAAGGTTTGATAGAATTCACCTGTGAAGCCATCTGGTCCTGGAATTTTGTTTGTTGGAAAATTTTTAATCACAGTTTCAATTTAATTACTTGTGATTGGTCTATTCATATTTTCTATATTCCTGGTTCAGTCTTGGAAGGTTATACCTTTCTAAGAATTCGTCCATTTCTTCCAGGTTTTCCATTTTATTGGCATAGAGTTGCCTGTGGTAGTCTCTTAGGATGCTTTGTATTTCTGCGGTGTCTGTTGTAACTTCTCCTTTTTCATTTCTAATTTTATTGATTTGAGTCTTCTCCCTCTTTTTCTTGATGAGTCTGGCTAATGGTTTATCAATTTTGTGTATCTTCTCAAAGAACCAGCTTTTAGTTTTATTGATCTTTGCTATTGTGTTCTTTGTTTCTATTTCATTTATCTCTGTTCTGATCTTTATGATTTCTTTCCTTCTCCTAACTTTGGGTTTTGTTTTTTTCTACTCTGTCATATAGTCATGACTTCCATTAAAAATAAGACAGCTGTTAGAAAGGAGAAGGGAGAAGTAAAACAATAAGGTAAAAAGAGCTTTTTAAGATGAGCTTTCATTCAAGTTACGAAAACCAAAGGTGAAGAAACTCACCAACAAGCTGAGGATCAGCTCTGCACTCTGCAGCCTTGGAGTGGCCCAGCAGCTACTCCCAGGGGAGGACACCTCTGCCTGCACCAGCAGCCTTGCCAAGGCTGGCCAAGGGGGAGGGAAAGAAATGCCTCATATTCCTTTGTCTGTGTTTAGTCACTGACTCGGGAAGTAGGTCTGTGTCACTCAGCTAGTAGCATCATTACCTTTGTCTGGGAGTCCAAGAGTTCAAGTCCCACCCCAGAATCTTGGCAGCTTCCCGGAGGCAATACTTGCCTTGTCATTGAAGGTGGATGGAGGCACGCACTGGAAAAGGAAGCTCTTTCTCCTTGGTTCTTCCAGGTAAACAGGGATCAGTGGAGCAGGAGTGACACCACGTCACTCAGTTTAGTTTGACCCACGAACTCCAAAGAACTCCAGTATGAAACCTGCACAACTATAACTCGGTTGCAGGCACTTCCAAGAGGAGAGGAATGATTGGGTTCCCTGCCCCACCATCTCCTTAACTCAGCACTCAGCTCAGCCTTTCTTCCCACCACAACAATGTAGGGACAAGAATAGCACAAAACGGTAGAGGGTCCTCATTGCAAGAGTGAAGAAGCAGAGGTCCACAGGTACAGAGTACACCAAACCTGGAACTCAGGGTCACATTCGTGAAGTATAATCTCTTGATGAACTTTTTCTTTAAAATGCTTATATACAGCACTGCTTGACAGTTTAATATTACCCACAAAAGCAATTTATCACTTATAATATTTATAGTTAGTGTAAAAGTTTAAAAAGTATTATCACATTTGAAATTACTTGGAATTATTTATATTAAATACAGCTGTTAATTTTGCTTTTGACTAAATATTGGAAATTGGAGAACAAACAAAACTGGTGGCGAGAGGGTATATGTAGAAGGTGAAGATGGTGATGGATCTTTTTAAATAAAATAAGCCCACCCCAGTAAGAAATAAATCCCTTAAGCATGTAATACAATTTCTTCTTCTTCCTAAAGAATTTCTATGACAGCCTACATGGCACGAAATATAGGTTTTGGTTGTTTGTGTGGGGGGCAATATTTAGACATATAAGTTGCTTCAGCGCTAGTTCTTATTGATTTATTTTGTGGACAGACCTGATTTCAGAGCCCTTTGCTCCAGGAGCATGGGAACCTGTGTGGGGGTGGGAATGGTGCTTTTCTGGAGAACTTGTCTTTAGGATGGATAGGCTAAGGTAACAGGAGACACCTCTCAGCTGAAGGAATTACCCTCCCTCCTTTAAAGAAGACACTGTACTTGCGACCAGCTGTCCAGGGGGTAGGACCTGCATTAGGAGCCCACCGACCCCGCTGAGAGTCTCAGGTCTGGTATTTCTGTTCCCATGACATCCTTCACCATCTCCTCATGGGTTTCATCTCTAGTCAGTTATTAGAAGCTGTCTTCCTGCTCCTATAAGTCCCTCTCTCCCACCCTCCCAGACCTAAACATGTGCCGAGAGAGAGTGACAGCTCCAGATGAAAGGAAAGCCCAAGCCGGAAGGACTCTGTGCTGTGTGGCTCTCTCTCAGCCTCTGTGGTACCCGACTTTAGTTCTTCCTGCTTCCAATTGTTAACATGTTTTCTCTCTCTGTGAGGGCCAGGTTTTATGTTTTCTTTAACAGCTTTATTGAGGTGTAATTCACATACCATGCAATTTGTCCATTTGAAGTGTACAGTTCAAGGGCTTCTAGTGTATCCATAGGGTTGTGTGACCCTCACCACAATCAGGTTTAAAACATTTTATTACCCCCCAGAGAAACCCCACATCCTTTAAACCAGCACTCCCCGGTTCCCCCATCCTCCCAGCTCTAGGAAACCACTAATCTAATTTTTGCCTCTATGGATTTGCCTGTTCTGAACATTTCATAGAAAGGGAATCAATGCTCATTTAAAACTCCCACTTTTCTTCCAGAGAACCTGGAAAAAGACTTTGAACCCAGTAGATGTTTGATTAAGGTTAAATTAGTTACTTGTATTAGGTATATTAGATTACCTGGTTTTAGGATTACTATAACCCATGGTGTGGGAAACTGGATAGTCTTAGTTAAAAAGCCTCAAATGCTGTACTCAGAGTGGGCTAATGGTCTGTATATCATTACAATGTAAAGACAGCCTAAGATTCATAGCTTCCCCTAGGTCAGCTCCCACAGACATGGCCTTCTGTGCTCCTCGCCTGTTCAGTTTTACAACAGAGACGCCATAAGCTCAGCAATTCAGAAATCGATTCCTTAGAAGACTGACGTTCTCTCATGAGCTGGCACACCGCTTTGCCTGTTAACAGGCAGTAACACGAAAATGCACTAAAGACCATGTAATTTATTCCCAACATGTTGTTATTCTTTCCAAAACATTAGCTTTGGAGCAGAATGTTTGCTAAATGTTGTCTGTGTTTCCAAAGCTTGGGGTAAAGATCATATGCAACCAATGACTGAGAAATAATTGGCCACGTTACAGTTTCCACCTCAGGTGAAGTCCCCCGTCTGAGTAAATTCCTCAGTTTACAGAATGTGAAAGCTTTAAGAAAGATGGAGCTTACAGACCACAGCATGGTCTGTTAGATAAATGACCAGGAGTAATCTTTCTTAAAACCACATCTTATAGACAGAGTTATCAGAAATCCCAGAAAAGAAAAAAATACCCAGTGGTTCAGCATTCATGCTTAAATGATGATAGCATGTGTGCCTTCAGCCCAAGATGTGCCCGGGCTTGGAGGGAAATTGGCGAGGACTAATACCAAGAGCCTTTTGGGGCTGTTAGGCATTGTCTTCCTGGGTCTGACCTCACAGCCTTCTCTTTGAAGAGAAAGCAAAAGGTGACTGCATTAAGGCTTTGCTCTCAGAGTTGTGATGAAGAGTCCAGAAATCTCTTCACTTGCAGCTGGCTTCTTTTCACTGAGTTGGCATTGGTTCAGAAGTAAAATGATCATTTTGCTTAATAGCTGGAGACATGAATGTCTTGTGCTTTTTAACCTAAAGATGGTCTCTGGCACTGACTCTAGATCCCTGGATGTTGAGAAGTATCTAAGAACGTTAGGGTGTTCTTACCCTGAGTTTAATGTTAGACCCATGC
Source organism: Delphinapterus leucas (assembly GCF_059928025.1). Lineage (NCBI taxonomy): Eukaryota > Metazoa > Chordata > Mammalia > Artiodactyla > Monodontidae > Delphinapterus > Delphinapterus leucas. The sequence goes on from NC_143147.1 coordinate 37,729,727, forward strand.
TTTCTTCCTTTGGATCATCATCTTTCCTGAGATCTGCCTCATGGTGACCTGATGACATTGACTTGTGTTTTTCAGAGTGGATAGGTGATTTTACTGTTTTAAGTTCAGCTTTCACAGACTTGAGCCCCATGGTTTAGGATTCAGATTCTGCACAGTGGAAGGAAACATGAAATGGTCCCAGCCCCTCATCTACCTGAATAGAGAGGTGGTTGAAATCACCTACCAGAAAGGGCATCTGTCAATAGGAGCTCATTTAAGATTAAATTAGTAATTCAAGAAACATTGGGCCTGGAACTATCCTGAGTCCTGGGAGAGAGGGGAGAACTAACCATGGCTACTGCCTTCAAGGTGCTTATGATTTATTGGTGATTGATTGTGGGGGAGAAGGTGGAGGACATGAATGTGGAGAACATTATGACATAGGTGGTATGGGATATGATGGAGCACAGCCTGGGGTGAGTCAAAAACTTCCCAGGGGAAGTGATTCCTCTATTGGGTCTTGAAGTAGGAGTAGGAGTTAGACAGGCATCTAGAAGTTCTCAGTTGAGTAGAAGAGACAGGCAGAGATACAAGCCTATGAAAAAGCACAGCAATAGAGATAGCCTGACATGATTCATTGTGTCTTGGGTGGATGGGTGTGTGTTTTTTGGAAGATGGGTTGGACAAGTTGGCAAAGATCAGAAAATAGAAGCCTTGTATTTGAAATGATACATAGTACTTTTCCTAGCTCTTCCTGGCTCCTCCAACATGGCAACTGTTGTCCTGAGTTCTATATTAGAAATTTTGACTCTACGCATGTCTCTCTCTTTTTCCCTAAACAGAGAGATCTGTAATCAATGTGTGGCTGTGCCAATTACTATGTACGTAATCTTAGACAAATTAGCCACCAGAGCCTCTGTTTTCCTCTTCTGAAAAATGGGACCAGGCTAGGAACAATATCATGGGACTATTGTATTATCAGACTCAAAAAGCACAACTTCTGGCATTAAAAAGTTCACATAAATTATTTGTGGAATCAAAATGGGCATATGAGTTAAAAGGAAACTCTACTGCCTGGAAAACAGCCTTTAGCTTTCCAAACACCAGTAGCTGCCAAAGCAGCCTAGGACACCTGGAAAGAGATAGAAAGAGGATCTGAACACTGAAGAAGAGTGACAGGAAACCAGGGATCCAGAAACAGGAGACAGTAGGCCAGAAAAACAGATCAAAGTGGGAGAGATGCAGCTTGCCAGAACAACAGGGCATCATTAGGTCAGGAGTGCAGACAGGAGGGAGGGGGTGGCAGGTACTTGCTCATAGGGCACTTCACGGAATGGATGCACAGCAGCCCGTGGCTTCCTCTTTCCTGATGTCATCCTGATGTCCTACCAGGTTCTGGAAAGTAACCAAAAAAAGGGGAAAAAAGGGAAAAAGAAAACAGGGGCAAAATAGAACACCTGCATTTTTGTGTTATATAATAATAATAAAATTCTTTCATGATAAATACACTCAACGAACTAGGAATGGAACTTCCTCAACCCTATAAAGACCATCCATGAACAGAAAACAGCTAACCTCATTCTTAATAATGGTAGATTCTTTCCCCCTAAGATCAAGAACCAGACAAGATTGTCTGCTATTGTCATTTCTGTTCAAAAATTGCACTGGAGGTTCTGACCAATTAGGCAAGAAAAAGGAAGAAAAGCCATCCAGATGGAAAGGAAGAAGTAAAACTATCTCTTTTTGCAGATGACATGACCTTCTATATAGAAAAACAATCTTGAAAAGAAGAAAAATTTTAGAAGATTCACAGCTTCTGATGTCAAAACTTACTACAAATCAACATTGATCAGGACAGTGAGATATTGGCATGAGGATAATCATAGATCAACAGATCAGAATTGAGCGTCAGAAATAAACCTTTTCAGTTAAAATCAGTTGATTTTCCAAATGTCCATAGAGACAAAGAGTAGACTAGTGGTCGCCTAGGACTGGGAGGTAATGCAGAGTGACTGTAGTGGGTATTCAGTTTCTTTTGGGGGTGATAAAATGCCCTTAAATTGATTGTGGTAATGATTGCACAACTCCTTGAATATACCAAAACCCACTGAAGTGTACATTTTAAATGTATAGCTTGTATGGTATGTGAATTATATCTCAATAAAGCTGTCATAAAAAATAACAACAACAATACTCACAGCTGTCACTAACTGAGTACTTTCCAAATGCCATATGCCAGGAAGGTTTTTATTATATTTATTTACAATGAAAACACATACGTTCCAAAATGTTAAGGAACTTGCCCAAGGTCATAAAACCAGTAAGTACCATAATAGTTAGGAGTTAGGACTCTGACCCATTTTTGTCTCACTCTGAGTGTCAGGGGCTTACTAAAAGGTCTTAGGTGGATCTTGTGAGCCTTTCTGTGCTCCAAGTCCAGTGTTTACAATATGACCAACTACCAAAGAGCAGGAGTTAGTGAAACCTCTGCTTCCCAACTTTCCCACCAGGGGACTGTGGTGAGGTGTTGGGTCCCAGTTGCTGCTGGATACGGGGTGGAGAGGACTCTGTGCTCAGTTAGCTGTGTTCTCTGGCCTTCTTAGGACACATTTGTTGTAAGACTCTCTTAACTACCCCTCAGATGTGTCACAGCTGTAATTCTGGAAGTGAGACTCTCGACCCCCCACCCCCAGCATCTGATTTTACAGATTATGTCTGGTGTTTGAAACTGAGTCCTGTTCCTATTGAATCTGTCTGCTTCCAAGTTCCAAGATACAAAACATGAGAAGGAAGGTGTTAGGCTCATGAAGACAAAGGCTTCAAATAGTTCTGACCAAGAAAAATTTGGATGAGTTTTGGGAAAATGACTCTGAAGCAGATGGATTACATTTTCTGTTTGCGCTCAGCAATTAAGGGGAAAAGGGAGACCTCAGCCAAATGTGCTTGGGATCTTGTCAAATTCCCAATGTCGGAAAACATTTCAGGATGTTTGACTGAGCTTGGCAAAATCAGTACCTTGACCTTGCCTCTTCCTTCTTAGATAAAGGTGACCGAACAACTTACAATGATCCAAGTCCAAGTTAAGCCACAGGCATGATCACCCTTTTGTGGGAAGTGGCACAATGGCACCTCCTGTCAATGGAAATTGCAATGGGGGGTATTAACTATGAACACAGTTATGATAACAGGGTTTTTGAGGAAGAGAGTGAAAATCAACTGAAGTAACAGAATTTAAGTCCTAAAGGGAAGCAATGTATCCTTCCATCCCACTCTTTGTGATCAAGAGCAGAGGCTGGAAGGGGAATTGTCTTTCCATGACTGTCCCCAATCTCTTACTCTGTGGATCCTGAAGTATTCTCAGGAATTTTTATGGCCTCATCTCATCCTTTGATTTTCCCACTGGATTCTTTAGACTCAGAGCAGAACAAAATGGGATGCTCAAGATCAGAGAGCCATCCTCTAGTTGTCAGTAAACCCAAACTCTCCATGATAGATTGAGTGGAAGGAAGGGGAAGGCAAGGATGATGTCATGAGAACAGCTGAGCCCCTGTTGAAACACTGAAATGGGTGTGAGGCTGTCCATACGCAGATATGCTTTCAAGTTGGTTTCTCTCATTTATTCACAGTATTTACTGAGTGTTCACTACATTCTATGCATTAGAAAGACAGCAGTAAATAAAATAGACAAAATCCCCTGTCCTCCCGGACTTCACATTCCAATGGATAAAAAAACATTGTCATGGGCTTCCCTGGTGGCGCAGTGGTTGAGAGGCTGCCTGCCGATGCAGGGGACACGGGTTCGTGCCCTGGTCTTGGAGGATCCCACATGCCGCGGAACGTCTGGGCCCGTGAGCCATGGCCGCTGAGCCTGCGTGTCCGGAGCCTGTGCTCCGCAACGGGAGAGGCCACAACAGTGAGAGGCTCGTGTACCACAAAAAAAAAAAAAAAAAAAAAATGTCATTTGGGACATATAATATTAAATTACTAAAGTTTTTAAAAGTCAGCTGCTGAGTTGGTCAAAGAGAGTTAGAACTTATTTTATTTCTCCTATAAGTAGCTCTAATACCCTGTTAGACATTTTACCCTAGTACTACAAATATTTATTCTACTTCACTGATAAATTTTAACTTTGACCCCCACTGTTACCTCAGATGGAACATGTTGTCTTTACCATTAATATAACATCTTATGCCCAAAGTTAAACTTTTGAGAAAGAGAAGCAACTAGATGCATCTCTTAATTTTTTTCCCAAATGACTAAAAAATGGAGATTGGGAAGTGATTACAAAAATTTGGAGCTAAAGCTTCCTCCATGGATATGTCTTTCCTTGTCCTTGTCTTCTCATCATCAGATGCTCTTTATTCACTGAGAAAGCAAAATTTGAAAGTAAATATATAAAAGAGAATCTTATGAAAGAAGTACCCAGGAGCTTTGTATTTTTGCTTCAACATGAAAGGATGGTTCCCAGTCTCTCCTTCCTTTCATTTCTGCATATCAATGTCATATATGAGTACTTTTTGGTAGGAAAACTCATTTTTAGTGGATTTCGGTCCAGGCAGTTATTAAGAGAGCTTCTGTATGGTTACTGCTGTGGACACGTTAAAATGTCCAACTTTTTCAATGCTAGATTAGCACCAGCTTTGCTTTCACTGCTTCTGAGTCCCCAGCTGCTCACAGCTTCTTCTGCTGATGCTCCCCAGCTAGAGTCTCAATCCCTTCACCTACTCCAGATGGAGATGAATAATTCAGCATGACTCCCATTCCAGGTTGGTATTATATTATCCCAGACCCAAGATTCATGACCCCGGAATACTGAGGGACTCCCACACTGCTTGCCACTAATTAGATCTGAGATCTTCTAGCAGGACTGGTTACCAGGAGGGATGGGTAAGACTTGGTTTGCAGCTCACTTCTACCTTCTTCCCCTATATTTACCCAGTCCACAGAGTAGGGCTGCAACCTTGATGCCCTCTCCTTTGTCCAATTAGTCTATACTTCTAGTTCTCTAGTCCAGATTCTATTGTAGTGACCCAGTTACTAACTTGGATATTTTCGTTTTGCACAAGACCTTGGAGAGTGCGTCCACCTGGTCTGTTAGACTGGTCAGTGTCCACCAGTCTAATTCTAGCTCCACTGACTGGATGCAAGTTGTTGGTACCGACATTTCCAAAATGATGATGGAGACAGGTACAGCCCGAGCTGCACTGGGCATGACCTGAGTTCTAGTACTCTGGAGCTGTCCCTTGTCTCCCAACTTAGTGTGCCTGTTTCAAGCTAACTCCCTCTCCAACCCCCAGCTCACCTAACAATACTGTAGGAAGCAGGAGTATCCTGGAAATTCTCTGGGACTAATCCAAGGCCCCATTAAACTCCTTCTTAGAACATCCTGGGATCCACAGTTCCAGATTCCTTGGTGTTCCCAGAGCATGACATGGATTTCAGTCATCACCAGCCCCTTTTAATGTTTCTACATTTTTCTTTCATCCCTACCCCAGTGAGTCCTTGCAAAAACCTGACTTTGGTTGTACAAATGAATTTGGGAGTGGGATGGAGGAATTTGGAAGAGAAAGTGCAGTTAAGAAGAAGCTTGTTTAGATAACCAGATGGCTCTTACCTTGGGAAAGTTGGCTACATTCACAACTATTCCAACTACATTCCACTACATTCCCAACTACATTCCCAAATATTCCCAAGATATTTTTTTAAAGTATCCTTTTTTCTTGCTTAAGAAAAATAACAATTTGGACAAGTATATGACTCGTCAAGTTTCATCCAAGTCCAAACAGGGTTTAAGTCTGCTAATACAAACTCTGAGAGCCTGTTCCTCATAGCTTGAGGAATGGACATTCCCTTCTTTTAAAAATTCTGTGATTCTCCAAGTCATGTGCAAAATAAGGATGAGACAAGCTCAAGGCCGCTTCTATTTTATGTTGAATAAATAAGCTTGTGTGACATAGAGAAGCAAAAGGAAAAAAACAAAGGTGAAATGGTTTGATGAGTTCCTAGAAAATTAATTGTTGGATGTTACTGTCATCTAGTGATGATTTAACACCTGGTTTCCAGGGGAAGGTGAAGAGTCATCTTTTGGCTACAAAGACAGTGGCATCGCCTTACAGTCTGTCAAAGCTTCACAGGCTCTGGAATGGAAGTGACATCTGGGCAAGCTACTAAAACCAGAGGAAGGTAGTTGGTGAAAAAGTCTGCTCTTTACAACTCTGAGAGCACTGCATGGCCTTATATTAAATCTTAAACCTCTGTCTATTATATTTCTGCTTTTGTTTTTAAACCATCATTGGAAAAAACCCGGCTTCTTTAAATACGACTCCACCTTCCCTAACACATTTCTCGTGTCGCCAGAGATCAAGTTCTATAGCACCCCTCCCTTTGTCTTTCCACAGCCTTGGCGCTTCCCAGAAGCATCATTAAATCTCTAATTCCAGGCACATTCCTCCTGTCTCTGTTGTACTCACATGGTACCTGGGTTGGGGGCAAAGAGGGAAGAAGGGAAATACTATGATTGTTTGCCTACCTTGTGTGAGGTGCTTAACTGTCATGGTGACTTTCACTTTAACCTCATAAGGTGAGGTCATCTCATTGTGAAAGATAAGGAAATTGAGGTTCAAAAAGTTTAGGCAACTGGCCAGAAGTCACACAGTTAACTGCAGGGGCAGAGGTAGTGTCTGAACCCAGCATGTCTGGTCTCATATTCTGGGGAGCTTTTTGTGGCTTGGTAAGCACAGCGAAACAATACTGGGAAGGACCACTGCTAATTCACTAGGTGGTATCAGCCAAGCAGCCACCTCTCTGGGCATCAGTTTCCTTCCGCATCAATGAGAAAGTTGAACTGGGTCAGAATTTCCAAAATCATGTTCCCTGGAACATTTTCTTTCAAGATACTTCTTACGAAAAATGGTTCTGTGGCCTTAAATAACTCAGAAAATGCTGTGTACCAAGCCTGCCTGTGGTGCATGTAATGGATTATCTTATTCAATGTCTTCCCCAACAGTTGTCTAGTTTACTACCTAAATACTTGTATTTCCCAAATGGCTTTGCACTAGAGTCCAGACAGGATTTGGGCTCCCGATAAGATGCATTTGTGCATCAGGACCTGAGGTAAGTGGCCAGGGAGACATCCATTTAACAGGCATGGTATATGGTCATGGTGGCAACTTCCTGATTGTAGCTGGGTTCCCTTAGCAAGCCAGTTCTCTGCCGTGGTTCTGAAAGTTGAAGGAATAGAACAGAAAATATTGCTACCCTTACTTAGATTTATCAGTTGTTTACATTTTGTCACTTTTGCTTCTCTAAAATTTACACAATTTTTAACTGAACGATTTGAGTGTAAATTGCAGGTATCATGCTACTTCACCTCTAAATTGAATGGTTTATGCTATATTGCATGCATTACACATATATGTACATATATATATGACTCATGCATATGCACACACACTTATATACACACATTTTAGACATTTAAAACTTTATTGCTGAGCAGTACTTCATGGATGGATATATCACAATTTGCTTTATCAGTTAACTCATTGAAGGATATTAAGTTGTTTCCAGTTTTTGGCTATTACAAAGTAAGATGCTATAAACATTTGTGCATACATGGACAGTGCTTTTTTTTTTTTTTCAGTACGCGGCCTCTCCCGTTGCGGAGGCCTCTCTGTTGTGGCCTCTCCCTTTGCGGAGCACAGGCTCCAGACGCGCAGGCTCAGCGGCTGTGGCTCACGGGCCCAGCCGCTCTGCAGCATGTGGGATCCTCCCAGACCGGGGCACGAACCCGTGTCCCCCGCATCGGCAGGCGGACCCTCAACCACTGCGCCACCAGGGAAGCCCGACAGTGCTATTTTTTTGTCTCTTGGGTAAATACCTAGGAATGGAATGGCTAGATTGTATTGTAGGTGTATGTTTAACTTTTTAAGGAATCGTCAAAGTTTCCCAAAGTATTTGTACCACTTGCATTCTGACCAGCAGTGCATGAGAGTTCTATTTCCTCCATATCCTTGCCAAGACTTACTTTGGTCAATCAATTTAATTTTTACTAATTTCAGAGCATATCATATCCCATTGTGATTTTATGTTACCTTAATGAGTAAGGATACTGAGTATCTTTCATGTTTTTATTTACCACCAGTATATATTCTTTGGTGAAATTTCCGTTTAAATCTTTTGCACATTTTTATTGGTTTGTTTGTTTTATTACTGCATTTTGAGAATTCATTCCATTAAATTTTAACATGCACAAGAGACTAAATTAATCAATATATCTTAGCTACCTTCTACACAAAACTGTAACTTTGCCCTCCGCTGTTTTTGTTTTTTGCTGTTTAGAATTTTAGTTCCACTTTGTTTCCATACGTGCATTTGTCTATTCCCTCCTACCCATCCACCTTGCCTCCTAACCTCTCTGTTCTCTTCTTTGGAACTCCAGTCAGAAATGTTTTACCTTTTCAGTGTATCCTTCATGTCCCCTTATTAGTCCTTCACGTTTTCCATTTCTTTATACCTCTGAAGAATTTCCTCATAGCCACCTTCTTATTTCATTCTTGAACTGTGGCAGGACAACTCTTTACCTCCTCTTTCAACTTTCTAATTTTAGTGACTTACAGTTTTCACTTGTACAAGGTGGTTTTGTTCTTTTGGTTCTTTTTCAAATTCATTTATCTTTTTCTTGGTTTTCTCTTTTCTAGACCTTCTTTTACCTCTTATATTATCACAAATACATGTTGAATAATTACTCTCATATTGGTCTGTTATCTGTGATTCTTTGGTTCTGATGGTCCTGTTTGCACATCTGCTAACTCTCTGACATGGAGAGCTGTTCCCTCAGGTCTCTGTAACTCACTTTTTTGTACACGCACCTACTTGTGGGTGTTGTTTTCTCTTGGATAATTGCACGTGTCCTAGTTGTGAAAGTGTCACTGGTTTTGATTCTGGCAGGGTCCCAGGCATATCAATGGTCCTTTGTGTTAATTTATCTCTTTATGTCTCCCATTCAGTTGCAGGTAATGTAAATTTAAATTCCATCTCTGGCATAGGCTTGGGGTGTGGTTTCTTCCAGTTGCCTTTTTGTTTCTTTCTACCTAAGGCTTCGGGAAAAGCATGAGTTTCCTTGAGGGCTCCATGGTCTACAAGCTGGGGATTTTCTGGTTTCATTGGAATGGAAGGGGCAGCTCTTAGGGGATCCAGGCTCCTTGAAGAAGTCCCTGGTCCAGCTTCCCACCAGCTATGGCCCAGCACCAAATCTTTAGTCCATGTTTGAGTATTAGAACTCCAACTCAAGCCCATAGAACTTTTGTCTATTGGAATTTTAGGAAACTCCAAATATATTATTCCTCTATTCACCACTTGCCATATTCTGCAAGTTCCTCTAGAGAGTTTTTCACAAAGGAAATAGGCTGGCCTATTATAATAGACAAGTCCTGAAGAACAGGTCTTTCTAGACCCCTTTCAAGCCCTTTTCCAGACTTTTGCCACAAAATAAAAATTATTTCCTAATATGATTCTTTCCTTCATTAGCTGTAATAAAATAAACATGGTTGTGAATCTCAACATACCTAAATACATACACATTTACCTTCTGAGTTTAGTATACTTTTAAACACGTGTAATAAATACAATATAAACTTCCTGCCTTATATCATATCTTTCATAATGCCATTTATACTCTCATGCTTGTCTTCATTAATCAACTGCTATAAAGTGATAAAGGTGCAGCTTTATCAAAGCTCACCTTTAAAATGGGATTCCTTTACAATATTTGAAAATACTTCATAGCCGATCATTTTTGATGAAATTGTTTTTTTAAGCAATTGAATTTTAAATACATTTTTATAAATAAGAGAGAAGCTAAAAGGCATTATAAAACTGTAGTCTCTAATCCCTTGTGCATTTAGTGTAGTGAACTACCCCATCCATCCTCCCATCCTCATAAAACAGAACAGAACCAGCCTTGAATTGAATACAGCCGTAACTTATCTATGCTGCCAAGTCTGATCATTTTCTCTTCTTGGAAACTGGCATAAATGCAGAGTTTGCCATCAACTTCAAGGCTTTCTTTCAAGTACAGAAGGAGAAACATTTCAGTATAGAAATGTAAAACAAGTGGACATTTTAATGAACATTTACTTTGATAGGCACTGTGCAAACACTTTCTATGTTTATTTTCTGTAGTCACCTCCTCAGTTTTAAAGTTCTGCACAATCCTTATACCATTTTACGTGTTTGAAAACATGGGTTGCCAGAGTTTACTGGCACCATGTGATGTTACACTGATTGATGTTTAAACTGTCTATTTTACTCAAACCTAAGTACAATCTGTTGGTAAGAAATATAGTAACAGCCAAGGGACTTGAAGGAAAGAAAAATGTTTGAGGTGCAAAAGATCTAAATTATGCAAGCTGCAGAAATCCTGGATGGATACCATGATACCTTCTTAGATCATCTTTCACCCTCCAGGTGGCAAATTACAATCATAGATTAGATTTCTTAATCCTTTTTGTGCCACGGACCCCTTTGGCCTTCTGGGGAATCCCACGGATCTCTTCTCAGAATAGCGTTTTAAAGTGCATAATAGAAAGAATGGAATATTGTTTTAGCATCTGACCCTTGAGATTTTCAAGCGTCTCGCCTCCCACGTCTTCCAAACCATTCAGAGACCTTCCCTAACCCTCTTCAGAGAAGGTAAAGGAGAGACATGCAAGCAGGTTTGGAGAGAATGGTGTTGGGGAAGAGACGCTTTTGAGATGACATTGGTGTCTTCCTTTTCCCTCCTTTGTAGAAGCCTCCCCATTTCTAGCACCTCCATCTTTCCCCAGATCAAGCCCCGTGTTCCTCTGGTTTTACTTCTTTTCGGTCCTCGCTCATCTCTTGCTCAGCCCAGTCCACTTCTCTAGACCCACCCCTCGCTGCCTCCTCACACTAGCTCCTTCTCCCCGCTAAGTCCCGCCTTCTACCCTGTCTCTCTTTGTGTTTCTGCCAATCATGCCGGATCACCCTCTCGCCCACATCTCTAACACACACCAAGCCTGTCCCCGGCCTCCCCTGCAGGCACAGTTGCTGTGGCAAATGAAGGATGGCCTCTGCTGCCTGCTGCTTCTCCGAGGAGCAGTTCCGGAATCTCTGCGCGGAGCTCCGGCCGCCCGGGGTAGGCGGGGCCAGCTGGGAGCTGCTGGTGAGGAGCATGGGCGTCAGCATCTATTGGCAGCTGAACCAAGTAGTGGTTGGTGGGCTAAAACCGCGTGAGGCAGCAGCGTGCGGGAGGGGAAGGGGCCCTGCCCGCGGGGAGTGTAGGGCTGCAGCCCGGTCCGGATCCCGCGGGTCTTCTGGAGCTCGGAGGAGTGAGAGCTGGAGGTGCCTCCAGCTGGCTTTACCCTTTTCGGGTCTCAGGGAGTGGGGAGGTCATCAGAATTTAGGCTCAGGTCTGAGGCCCGACAGGGCAAGTCGTTTGTTACAACTTACTGATAGAGTTAAAAGGTGGGTCTGCTGATTCTTAGCTCCGTGCACTTGCCTGCAAGGGACGTGGAGCCCCGCTCCCGGGTGGATGCCAGTGGTGTCTGTGTGGTGGGAAGTATTTTAGGATTGAATACAGGTAGAAAAGAGACTGGACTTTTCAGAGAGTGGATGTGCAGGGTGATACGTGTGGGGACAGGAGTGTTGCTGAGAAGGGATCTACTGTCATCTCTAGTCATTTTACTGACTTGCTCCGTTTGGATGCTCCCCACTTCCTTGTAAATTGGACTTAATAACTTGTCTGAAGCCTCCCGGGAGAAAGATTAAAAGGGTAGGAGGAATGGAGTTGGGGGCCTGCCTGGAGGCTTTTGGAGCCCCGTGGAATGATGGCCAGTCATCAGTTGCTCTGTGTGCGGGTAGCTGTATGGCAAGTAGCTTAAAAGTCACCTTTAGACAAGGTAAGTGAAGTTGAGGTTTCCTGGCAGAGGATCAGAAGATTAGAGTGTTAGAGAAGGGAGAAGCTCTGAATGTCTGTGAGTACCAGGGTCACTGGGTACAGCAGGATGAACAGGAAGCTTAGTAAAGAGCAGGCAGAATTAATTTCTTAGCGTCATTTCAGCAGTTACCTTAGGTAACCATTTTTGCAAAAATGGACATGTTTTCGGACAACATCCTTTTATCTTCTGACCATTTCATTTTCCACACCAGCCACGCCCAGTCATTTGCCAAGTGTTGTCAGTTCACTGCTCAGATGTATCTGATGTCTGGTCCATTTCCCTTCCAGTGGCACTGTTGATTGCAGAATTAATAATAATAATAACTACTGTAATAGCTAACATGCATTGCATGCTTTCTTAGGCTCCGGGCATGGTCTAAGTGCTTTGCACACACTGACTTACTCAATCCTCACATCAGCCCTATATTGTGAGGTACTATGTATCATGTTGTAAGGTCCTATGTGTGCATATGTAAGGTACTATGATTATCACCTTTTTACCATTTTGGAAATGGGTATGTAGAAAGGTTAAGTTGATTGCTGAAGACTCAAACTGGGATTGGAACTCAGCTGTCTAGGTCCAGACCTGTGCCACAAATACGTTCCTGCATTGACTCTTTGAAAGAGAGCAAGTGCTGGCATGTGGGCTATGCATGCAGAACTAGGCTGGTCCAGCTTTACCTCCCATGACTCATCCATACCCCTCCTGTCCTCCAGTCACACCAATCGCTCCCCCCACTTCCCCTCACAGGCTTTTTGCTCTTTTGCTTTTGTGCCTTTTATCCACAACGTCCACTGCCTGAGCTGAGACCAAGTGACTGGCTTTGTTTTGTATATTGTTTCCATTGTGTATTGTTATGTAGCAGGGCCCACCTTCCTCCTTTGGGGAGGATGTGAGTGGTATTCAGAATAGTTTGTATTGCTACCAACCTTATTATAAGATATGTCTTATTTCCACCTGTTCTGGGCATGAGGGCAGTCATGGTACTTTGATATAAGCTACAAGTCTTTACAGAAAATGTTCATAAGTTGGAGGGCAGACGATTACTATAGGTGTTGGCCTTGAGCCTCAGTAGCTAGGATGAGCTAGGACTGCCCACTTTGATCTCCATCTGTATTAAATGTCAAGAGGCCCTGCTGGGTCAGGGTACAAGCCCTTTCCTAGAACCTTTACTGGATTCTAGCATATTGAGCATTATTTGCTGCCAGACTCATTTTGCTAGAGCCTCATCTTCTTTCTAGGTTGACTCCCATCCTTTTTCTCCTTGAAGAAAATTTCCTCTCATCTCCAGTTAATAAATCTTGTCATCTGAATACCACTCTGCATCAAAAGTGAATTCAGCTTGTCCCACACTGCCTAGACCTGCACTTATCTCCCTTAAAGCCCTTTGCCCTTTTCTATCTTATGGGCCAGTATGATTTCATCCACCATGTATGTTGTTGCCATTATGCACCTCTTCTTTCTCTTCCACCCACTTCCCTGCTCATTTTACTTACGCATGTGCATGTGGCCTTGGGTCTCCAGGTCCCTGACTGGAGGTCAGACCAGAAAAGCCTGGCCCCTCTGGCAATCTCCAGGTCAGGTTTTTCATTGCAGTCTTTTCCTTACTATCACATGTTTTGAAAAGACTGAAATAAGTGTAGAGGCACTTAAAAGAGTTTGCAATGTAACAAATAAATTTTATTTTACAATAAAAAAGATTGTGGTTTCATTTTAGTAGAACCAAATATTTCTGAATCTTGTTCTTGGACAAATGGCTACTTTTGATATACACATTTTGATACTTTTTCCCTTTCTCTTTTTCTATTAAATCACAGAATTTTATTATTTTTAGTTAACTTTTATTGGAGTGTAGTTGCTTTACAATGTTGTGTTAGTTTCTACTGTACAGCAAAGTGAATCAGCTATACGTATACATATGTCCCCTATTCTTGGATTTCCTTCCCATTTAGGTCACCACAGAACATCGAGTAGAGCTCCCTGTGTTATACAGTAGGTTCTTGTTAGTTATCTCTTTTATACATAGTATCAAGAGTATATATATGTCAATCCCAATCTCCCAATTCCTTCCACCCAGCCCCTTCCCCATTGGTATCCATACATTTGTTCTCTACATCTGTGTCTCTACTTCTGCTTTGCAGATAAGATCATCTATACAGTTTTTCTAGATTTCACATATATGTGTTAATATATGATATTTGTTTTTCTCTTTCTGACTTACTTCACTCTGTGTGACACTCTCTAGGTCCATCCACGTCTCTACAAATGACCAATTTCTTTCCTTTTTATGGCTGAGTAATATTTCATTCTATATATGACCACATCTTCTTTATCCATTCCTCAGCTGATGGACTGTTAGGATGCTTCCATGCCCTGGATTGTAAGTAGTATTGCAATGAACATTGGGGTGCATGTGTCTTTCTGAACTGTGGTGTTCTCTGCGTATATTCCCAGTAATGGGATTGCTGGGTCATATGGTAGTTCTATTTTTAGTTTTCTAAGGAACCTCTGTACTGTTCTCCATAGTAGCTATATCAATTTACATTCCCAGCAACAGTGCATGAGGGTTCCCTTTTATCCACACCCCCTCTAGAATTTATTGTTTGTAGATTTTTTGATGATGGCCATTCTGACCCGTGTGAGGTGATACCTCACTGTAGTTTTGATTTACATTTCTCTAATAATTAGTGATGTTGAGCATCTTTTCACGTGTTTGTGGGCCATCTGTATGTCTTCTTTGGAGAAATGTCTATTTAGGTCTTCTGCCCATTTTTTTGACTGGGTTGTTTTGTTTTTTGCTGTTATGAGCTGCATGAGCTGTTTGTATATTTTGGAGATTAATCCTTTGTCAGTTGCTTCATTTGCAAATATAGTCTCCAATTCTGAAGGTTTTTTGTCTTGTTTATGGTTTCCTTTGCTCTGCAAAAGCTTATAAGTTTAATTAGGTCCCATTTGTTTAATTTTGTTTTTATTTTCATTACTCTAGGAGGTGGGTCAAAAAGGATCTTGCTGTGATTTATGTCGAAGAGTGTTCTGCCTGGGCTTCTCTGGTGGCACAGTGGTTGAGAATCTGCCTGCCAATGCAGGGGACGAGGGTTCGTGCCCCGGCCTGGGAAGATCCCACATGCCACGGAGCAGCTGGGCCCATGCACCATGGCTGCTGAGCTTGCGCATCCGGAGCCTGTGCTCCGCAATTGGAGAGGCCACAACAGCAGTGAGAGGCCCACGTACTGCGTAAAAAAAAAAAAAAAAAAAAAAACATAGAGTGTTCTGCCTATGTTTTCCTCTAAGAGTTTTATAGTGCCTGGCCTTACATTTAGGTATTTCACCCATTTTGAGTTTATTTCTGTGTATGGTGTTAAACAATGTTCTAATTTCATTCTTTTATATGTAGTTGTCCAGTTTTCCCAGCACCACTTATTGAAGAGGCTGTCTTTTCTCCATTGTATATTCTTGCCCCCTTTGTCAGAGACTAGGTGTCCATAGGTGCATGGGTTTATCTCTAGGCTTTCTATCCTGTTCCATTGATCTATATTTCTGTTTTTGTGCCAGTACCATACTCTCTTGATTACTGTAGCTTTGTAATATAGTCTGAAGTCAAGGAGCCTGATTCCTCCAGCTCCATTTTTCTTTCTCAAGATTGCTTTGGCTATTCAGGGTCTTTTGTGGTTCCATACAAATTGTAAAAATTTTTTGAAAAATGCCATTGGTAATTTGATAGGGATTGCATTGAATTTGTAGATTGCTTGGGGTAGTATAGTCATTTTCACAATATTGATTCTTCCAGTCCAAGAACATGGTATATCTCTCCATCTGTTGTTATCATTTTAATTTCTTTCCTCAGTGTCTTATAGTTTTCTGTATACAGGTCTTTTTTCTCCCTAGGTAGGTTTATTCCTGGGTATTTTATTCTTTTTGTTGCAATGGTAAATTGGAGTGTTTCCTTAATTTCTCTTTCAGAATTTTCATCATTAGTGTATAGTAATGCAAGAGATTTCTGTGCATTAAATTTCTATCCTGAAACTTTACCAAATTCATTGATTAGCTCTAGTAGTTTTCTGGTGGCATCTTTAGGATTCTCTATGTATAGTATCATGTCATCTGCAAACAGTGACAGTTTTACTTCTTCTTTTCCAATTTGTATTCCTTTTATTTCTTTTTCTTCTCTGATTGCCATGGCTAGGACTTCCAAAACTATGTTGAATAATAGTTGTGAGAGTGGACATCCTTGTCTTGTTCCTGATCTTAGAGGAAATGCTTTCAGTTTTTCACCATTGAGAATGATGTTTGCTGTGGGTTTGTCATATATGGCCTTTATTATGTTGAGGTAGGATTGCTCTATGCCCACTTTCTGGAGAGTTTTTATCATAAATGGGTGTTGCATTTGGTCAAAAGCTTTTTCTGCATCTATTGAGATGATCATATGGTTTTTATTCAATTTTTTAATATGGTGTATCACATTGATTGATTTGCATATATTGAAGAATCCTTACATCCCTGGGATAAATACCACATCGTCATGTTGTATGACCCTTTTAATATGTTGTTGGATTCTGTTGGCTAGTATTTTGTTAAGGATTTTTGCATGTATATTCATCAGTGATATTGGTCTGTAATTTTATTTTTTTGTAATATCGTTTTCTGGCTTTGGTATCAGGGTGATGGTGGCCTCATAGAATGAGTTTGGGAGTGTTCCTTCCTCTGCAATTTTTTGGAAGAGTTTGAGAAGGATGGGTGTTAGCTCTTCTCTAAATGTTTGATAGAATTCACCTGTGAATCCATCTGGTCCTGAAATTTTGTTTGTTGGAAGATTTTTAGTCAGAGTTTCAATTTCATTACTTGTGATTGGTCTTTTCATATTTTCTATTTCTTCCTGGTTCAGTCTTGGAAGGTTATACCTTTCTAAGAATTTTTCCATTTCTTCCAGGTTGCCCATTTTATTGGCATAGAGTTGCTTGTAGTAGTCTCTTAGGATGCTTTGTATTTCTGCGGTGTCGGTTGTAACTTCTCCTTTTTCATTTCTAATTTTATTGATTTGAGTCTTCTCCCTCTTTTTCTTGATGAGTCTGGCTAATGGTTTATCAATTTTATCTTCTCAAAGAACCAGATTTTAGTTTTATTGATCTTTGCTATTGTTTTCTTTGTTTCATTTTCATTTATTTCTGCTCTGATCTTCATGATTTCTTTCCTTCTGCTAACTTTGGGCTTGTTTGTTCTTTCTCAAGATCCTTTAGGTGTAAGGTTAGAGTGTTTATTAGATTTTTGTTGTTTCTAGAGGTAGGTTTGTATAGCTATAAACTTCCCTCTTAGAACTGCTTTTGCTGCATCCCATAGTTTTTGGATTGTTGTGTTATCATTGTTATTTGTCTCTAGGTATCTTTTGATTTCCTCTGTGATTTCTCCAATGATCTATTGGTTATTTAGTAACGTATTGTTTAGCCTCCATATGTTTGTGTTTTTTATGTTTTTTTCCCTGTAATTGATTTCTCATCTCATAGCATTGTTGTCAGAAAAGATGCTTGATATGATTTCAACATTCTTAAATTTACTGAGGCTTTACTTTTGACCCAAGATGTTATCTATCCTGGAGAATGTTCTGTGCACACTTGAGAAGAAAGTGTAATCTGCTGATTTTTGATGGATTGGCCTATAAATATCAATTAAATCTATCTGGTCTATTGTGTCATTTAAAGCTTCTGTTTCCTTATTTATTTTCATTTTGGATGATCTGTCCATTGGTGTAAGTGAGGTGTTAAAGTCCCCCACTATTACTGTGTTACTGTCAATTTCCTCCTTTATAGCTGTTAGCAGTTGCCTTATGTATTGAGGTGCTCCTATGTTGGGTGCATATATATTTATAATTGTTATATCTTCTTCTTGGATTGAGGCCTTGATCATTATGTACTCTCCTTCCTTGTCTCTTGTAACATTCTTTATTTAAAGCCTATTTTATCTGATATGAGAATTGCTACTCCAGCTTTCTTTTGATTTCCATTTGCATGGAATATCTTTTTCTATCCCCTCACTATGTGTCCCTAGGTCTGAAGTGGGTCTCTTGTAGACAGCATATAGATGGATCTTGTTTTTGTATACATTCAGCAAGCCTGTGTCTTTTCGTTGGAGCATTTTATCCATTCACGTTTAAGGTAAGTATCAATATGTATGTTCCTATGACCATTTTCTTAATTGTTTTGGGTTTTTTGTTTGTTTGTTTGTTTTAAAGAAGATGTTGGGGTTAGGAGTTTTATTACTTAATTTATTTTTGCTATGTTGGGTCTTTGTTTCTGTGCAAGGGCTTTCTCTAGTTGTGGCAAGGAGGGGCCACTCTTCATCGCTGTGCACAGGCCTCTCACTATTGTGGCCTCTCTTGTTGTGGAGCACAGGCTCCAGATGTGCAGGCTCAGTAATTGTGGCTCATGGGCCTAGTTGCTCTGCAGCATGTGGGATCCTCCCAGACCAGGGCTCGTACCCACGTCCCCAGCATTTGCAGGCAGATTCTCAACCACCGTGCCACCAGGGGACCCCCTGGGTTTGTTTTTGTAGGTCCTTTTCTTCTCTTGTGTTTCCCACTTAGAGAAGTTCCTTTAGCCTTTGTTGTAGACCTTTGTTCTCTTAGTTTTTGCTTGTCTGTAAAGCTTTTGATTTCTCCATCGAATCTGCATGAAATCCTTGCTGGGTAGAGTAGTCTTGGTTGTAGGCTCTTCCCTTTCATCACTTTAAGTATATTATGCCACTCCCTTCTGGCTTGTAGAGTTTCTGCTGAGAAATCAACTGCTAACCTTATGGGAGTTCCCTTGTATGATATTTGTCATTTTTCCCTTGCTGCTTTCAATAATTTTTCTTTGTCTTTAATTTTTGCCAATTTGATTACTGTGCGTCTCAGTGTGTTTCTCCTTGGGTTTATCCTGTATGGGACTCGCTGCACTTCCTGGACTTGGGTGGCTATTTCCTTTCACATGTTAGGGAAATTTTCAACTATAATCTCTTCAAATATTTTCTCAGGTCCTTTCTCTCTCTCTTCTCCTTCTGGGACCCATATAATGTGAATGTTGTTGTGTAATGTTGTCCCAGAGTTCTCTTAGGCTGTCTTCATTTCTCTTCATTCTTTTTTCTTTATTCTATTCTGCAGCAGTGAATTCCACCATTCTGTCTTCCAGGTCACTTATCCGTTTTCTGCCTCAGTTATTCTGCTATTGATTCCTTCTAGTGTAGTTTTCATTTCAGTTATTGTATTGTTCATCTTTGTTTGTTTGTTCTTTAATTCTTCTAGGTCTTTGTTAAACATTTCTTGCATCTTCTCGATCTTTGCCTCCATTCTTTTTCTGAGGCCCTGGATCATCTTCACTATCATTATTCTGAATTATTTTTCTGGAAGGTTGCCTATCTCCACTTCATTTAGTTGTTTTTCTGGGGTTTTATCTTGCTCCTTCATCTGGTACATAGCCCTCTGCCTTTTCGTCTTGTCTAACTTTCTGTGAATGTGGTTTTTGTTCCACAGGCTGCAGGATTGTAGTTATCCTTGCTTCTGCTCTCTGCCCTCTGGCGGATGAGGCTCTATATTTTAGTTTGAATCATATGTGGTTTACCATTTTAGCCCAGACCACCCTTCTAAGTAAATCTGCCAATCTTGAGCATGCATAGAAGATAAATACCAAAAAAATCTTAAATAAATCATATTCAAACTCAGAAAACCAAAGAGAAAAAGAAAATCTTGAAAGAAGCTGCAGCAGGAAGGATGGGGGAGTGCTTTAACCACAGCGGAATACAGATGAAAATTACAGCAGACATTGCATCAGAAACCACCCTGCAAAAATAGGGTGGAGTGAAATACAAAACGTTTTGAAAGGATAAACCACTGACCTAGAATTCTATATCCAAAGATGTCTTCTTCAAAAGTGAAGAAGAAATAAAAACTTTTTCAATCAAATAAAAATTGAGGGAATTCATCAGCAGCAGACCTGTTCTGGAAGAAATGTTAAAAGAAGCTTTTCAGGGAGGAAAAAAATGGTATAGGTCAGGAACTCAGATCTTCATAGCATGAAAAGTGCCTATTTTATTGTCTTAAAGCTTATGGAAGGCATGGACTTTGTCTTATTCTTCAGGCACCACCAGGGCTTACCAAAACGCATGCACACAATAGGTCCTGAAAGTCTGCTTGAATGGGTACATGAATGAATATTCTGGAGTTTTATTCTTACTAGGGTATATTCAGAAAATCCAAAGGTAGCTATGGAACGGTGTGTTTCCTAAACTAAAAGGAAAGATAAGTTAGCTATGTACATCTGTAAAATTTTTTGTGTCTTAAAAACACATTAAAAGGGACGGAGCTTCAAGATGGCAGAAGAGTAAGACATGGAGATCACCTTTCTCCCCACAAATACATCAGAAATACATCTACATGGGGAATAACTCCTACAGAACACCTACTGAATGCTGGCAGAAAACCGGAGACCCTCCAAAAGGCAAGAAAATCCCCACGTACCTGGGTAGGGCAAAAGAAAAAAACAGAGACAAAAGAATAGGGATGGGACCTGCACCAGTGGGAGGGAGCTGTGAAGGAGGAAAGGTTTCCACACACTAGGAAGGTCCTTCATGGGCAGAGACTGTGGGGGGGCAGAGGGTGGAAGCTTCGGAGCCATGGAGGAGACTTCAGCAACAGGGGCGCGGAGGGCAAAGCGGGGAGATTCCCACGCAGAGGATCAGTGCCGGCCAGCACTCATCAGCCCACGAGGCTTGTCTGCTCACCCGCCTGGGGCTGGCGGGGGCTGGGAGCTGAGGATCCGGCTTCGGAGATCCCAGGGCTAGGACTGGGGTTGTCTGCATGAACACAGCCTGAAGGAGCTAGTGTGCCACAACTAGCAGGGAGGGAGTCCAGGAAAAAGTCTGGAGCTGCCGAAGAGGCAAGAGACTTTTTCTTGCCTCTTTGTTTCCTGATGCGCAAGGAGAAGGGATTAAGAGCACTGCTTAAAGGAGCTCCAGAGATGGGCACGAGCCACGGCTATCAGTGTAGACCCCTGATATTGGCATGAGACGCAAAAGCTGCTGCTGCAGCCACCAAGAAGCCTGTGTGCAAGCACAGGTCACTATCCACACCTCCCCTCCCATGAGCCTGTGCAGCCCGCCACTGCCTGGGTCCCGTGATCCAGGGACAACTTCCCCGGGAGAACACACGGTGCACCTCAGGCTGGTGCAACGTCACGCTGGCCTCTGTCACCACAGGCTTGCTCCACACCCTGTACCCCTCCCTCCCCCTGGCCTGAGTGAGCCAGAGCCCCTGAATTAGCTGCTTCTATAACCCCATCCTGTCTGAGGGAAGAACAGACACCCTCAGGCAACCTATACGCAGAGGCGGATCCAAATCCAAAGCTGAACCCCAGGAGCTGTGCAAACACAGAAGAGAAAGGGAAATTTCTCCCATGAGCCTCAAGAGCAGCGAATTAAATCTCCACAATCAACTTGATGTACCCTGCATCTGTGGAATACCTGAATAGACAACAAATCATCCCAAACTGACGAGGTGAACATTGGGAGCAATGATACATATATTTTTTTTTCCCTTTTTCTCTTTTTGTGAGTGTGTATGTGTATTCTTCTGTGTGTGATGTTGTCTGTAGAGCTTTGCTTTTACCATTTGTCCTAGGGTTCTGTCTGTCCGTTTTTTTTTTTTTTTTTCTTTTTATATAATTTTTAGCACTTGTTAATCACTGGTGGATTTGTTTTTTGGTTTGGCTGCTCTCTTCTTTATTTTTTTTAATTACTTTAAAAAATGTAATATTTTTTTATTTTAATAACTTTATTTTATCATCTTCTTTCTTTCTTTCTTTTCTCCCTTTTATTCTGAGCTGTGTGGATGACAGGCTCTTGGGGCTCCAGCCAGGCATCAGGGCTGTGCCTCTGAGGTGGAGAGCCAAGTTCAGGACACTAGCTCAGCTCCATATAATATCAAATGGTGAAAATCTCCCAGAGATCTCCATCTCAACACCAAGACCCAGCTCCACTCAGCGACCAGCAAGCTACAGTGCTGGACGCCCTATACCAAACAACTAGCAAGACAGGAACACAACCACATGTTACCAGAGAGGGTGCCTAAAATCATAATAAGGCCACAGACACCCCAAAACACACCACCAGATGTGAACCAGCCCACCAGAAAGACAAGATCCAGCCACATCCACCAGAACACAGGCACTGGTCCCCTCAACCAGGAAACCTACACAACCCACTGAACTAACTTAGCCACTGGGGACAGACACGAAAAACAACAGGCACTACGACCCACAGCTTCTGAAAAGGAGACCCCAAACACAGTAAGTCAAGCAAAATGAGAAGACAGAGAAACACACAACAGATGAAAGAGCAAGGCAAAAACCAACCAGACCTAACAAATGAAGGGGAAATAGGTGGTCTATGTGAAAAAGAATTCAGAAAAATGATACTAAAGATGATCCAAAATCTTGGAAATAGAATGTAGAAAGTACAAGAAACGTTTAACAGGGACCTGGAAGAACTAAAGAGCAAACAAACAGTGATGAACAACACAATAAATGATATTAAAATTTCTCTAGAAGGGATCAATAGCAGAATAACTGAGGAAGAAAAATGGATAAGTGACCTGCAAGATAAAATAGTGGAAATAACTACTGCAGAGCAGAATAAAGAAAAACGAATGCAAAGAATTGAGGACAGTATCAGAGACCTCTGGGACAACATTAAATGCACCAACATTTGAATTATAGGGGTTCCAGAAGAAGAAGAGAAATAGAAAGTGACTGAGAACATATTTGAAGAGATTATAATTGAAAACTTCCCTAAGATGGGAAAGGAAATAGTTAATCAAGTCCAGGAAGCACAGAGAGGCCCATACAGGATGAATCCAAGGAGAAACATGCCAAGACACATATTAATCAAACTATCAAAAATTAAAAACATAGAAAAAATATTAAAAACAGCAAGGGAAAAAATACAAATAACTCACAAGGGAATCCCCATAAGGTTAAAAGCTGATCTTTCAGCAGAAACTCTGCAAGCCAGAAGGGAGTGGCAGGAAATACATAAAGTGATGAAGGAGAAAAACCTACAACCAAGATTACTCTATCCAGCAAGGATCTCATTCAGATTTGACAGAGAAATTAAAATCTTTACAGACAAGCAAAAGCTAAGAGAATTCAGAACCACCAAACCAGCTTTACAACAAATGCTAAAGGAACTTCTCTAGGCAAGAAACACAAGAGAAGGAAAAGATCTACAATAATAAACCCCAAACAATTAAGAAAATGGGAATAGGAACATACATATTGATAATTACCTTAAATGTAAATGGATTAAATGCTCCAACCAAAAGACAGACTGGCTAAATGGATACAAAACAAGACCCATATATATGCTGTCTACAACAAACCCACCTCAGACCTAGGAACACATACAGACTGAAAGTGATGGGATGGAAAAAGATATTCCATGCAAGTGGAAATCAAAAGAAAGCTGGAGTAGTAATTCTCATATCAGAGAAAATAGACGTTTATACAGAGACTATTACAAGAGACAAAGAAGGATACTACATAGTGATGAAGGGATCAATCCAAGAAGATATAACAATTGTAAATATTTATGCACCCAACATAGGGTTGCCTCAATACATGAGGCAAATACTAACAGCCATAAAAGGGGAAATCGACAGTAACACATTCATAGCAGGGGACTTTAACACCCCACTTTCACCAATGTACAGATCATCCAAAATGAAAATAAATAAAGAAACACAAGCTTTAAATGATACATTAAACAAGATGGGCTTAATTGATCTTTATAGGACATTCCATCCAAAAACAAAAGAATATAAATTCTTCTCAAGTGATCATGGAACATTCTCCAGGATAGAACATATCCTGGGTCACAAATCAAGCCTTGGTAAATTTAAGAAAATTGAAATTGTGTCAAGTACCTTTTCTGACCACAACACCATGAGACTAGATATCAATTACAGGAAGAAATATGTAAAATATTCAAACACATGGAGGCTAAACAATACACTACTTAATAACCAAGAGATCACTGCAGAAATCAAAGAGGAAATCAAAAAATACCTAGAAACAAATGACAATGGAAACACGATGACCCAAAACCTATGGGATGCAGCAAAAGCAGTTCTAAGAGGGAAGTTTATAGCAATACAATCCTACCTTAAGAAACAAGAAACACCTCAAAAAAACAACCTAACCTTACACCTAAAGCAATTAGAGAAAGAAGAACAAAAACCCCCAAAGTTAGCAGAAGCAAAGAAATCATAAAGATCAGATGAGAAATACATGAAAAAGAAAACAAAAGCAAAGATCAATAAAACTAAAAGCTGGTTCTTTGAGAAGATAAATAAAATTGATAAACCATTAGCCAGACTCATCAAGAAAAAAAGGGAGAAGACTCAAATCAATAGAATGAGAAATAAAAAAGGGGAAGTAACAATTGACAGTGCAGAAATACAAAGGATCATGAGAGATTACTACAAGCAACTCTATGCCAAAAAAAATGGACAGCTGGGAAGAAATGGACAAATTCTTAGAAAAGCACAACCTTCCGAGACTGAACCAGGAAGAAACAGAAAATATGAACAGACCAATCACAAGCACTGAAATTGAAACTGTGATTAAAAATCTTCCAACAAACAAAAGCCCAGGACCAGATGACTTCACAGGCGAGTTCTATCAAACATTTAGGGAAGAGCTAACACCTATCCTTCTCAAACTCTTCCAAAATATAGCCAAGGGAGGAATGCTCCAAAACTCATTTGAAGTGGGCACTGTCACCCTGATAACAAAACCAGACAAAGATGTCACAAAGAAAGAAAACTACAGGCCAATATCACTGCGGAACATAGATGCAAAAATCCTCAGCAAAATACTAGCAAACAGAATCCAACAACACATTAAAAGGATCATACACCATGATCAAGTAAGTGGGCTTTATCCCAGGAATGCAAGGATTCTTCCATATATGCAAATCAATCAATGTGATACACCATATTAACAAATTGAAGGAGAAAAAACATATGATAATCTCAATAGATGCAGAAACAGCTTTCAACAAAATTCAACACCAATTTATGGTAAAAACCCTCCACAAAGTAGGCAAAGAGGGAACTTTCTGCAACAGTATAAAGGCCGTATATGACAAGCCCACAGCCAACATCATCCTCAATGGTGAAAAACTAAAACCATTCCCCCTAAGATCAGGAACAAGACATGGTTGCCCATTCTCACCACTATTATTTAACATAGTTTTGGAAGTTTTAGAAACAGCAATAGCAGAAGAAAACAAATCGGAAACAAATCGGAAAAGAAGGAGTAAAGCTGTCACTGTTTGCAGATGACATGATACTATACATAGAGAATCCTAAAGAGGCTACCAGAAAACTACTAGAACTAATCAATGAATTTGGTAAAGTAGCAGGATTCAAAATTAATGCACAGAAATCTCTTGCATTCCTATACACTAATGATGAAAAAACTGAAATGAAATTAAGAAAACACTCCCAGTAACCACTGCAGCAAAAAGAATAAAATATCTAGGAAAAAATCTACCTAAGGAGACAAAAGATCTGTATGCATAAAACTATAAGACACTCATGAAAGAAATTAAAGATGATACAAATAGATGGAGAGATATACCATGTCCTTGGATTTTAAGAATCAACAGTATGAAAATGACTATACTACCCAAAGCAATCTACAGATTCAATGCAATCCCTACCAAACTACCACTGACATTTTTCCCAGAACTAGAACAAAAAAGTTCACAATTTGTATGGAAACACAAAGGACCCCAAATGCCAAAGCCATCTTGAGAAAGAAAAATGGAGCTGGAGGAATCAGGCTCCCTGACTTCAGACTATACTACAAAGTTACAGTAATCAAGATACTGTGGTACTGCCACAGAAACAGAAATATAGATCAATGGAACAGGACAGAAAGCCCAGTGATAAACCCATGCACATATGTTCAGCTTATCTTTGATAAAGGAGGCAGGAATATACAGTGGAGAAAAGACAGACTCTTCAATAAGTGGTGCTGGGAAAACTGGACAGCTACATGTAAAAGAATGAAATTAGAACACTCCCTAACACCATACCCAAAAATAAACTCAAAATGGATTACAGACATAAATATAAGGCCAGACACTATCAAACTCTTAGAGGAAAACATAGGCAGAACACTCTATGACATAAATCACAGCAAGATCCTTTTTGACCCACCTCCCAGAGAATGGAAATAAAAACAGAAATAAACAAATGGGACATAATGAAACTTAAAACCTTTTGCACAGCAAAGGAAACCATAAACAAGATGAAAAGACAACCCTCCGAATGGGAGATATTATTTGCAAATGAAGCAACTGACAAAGGATTAATCTCCAAAATTTACAAGCAGCTCATGCGACTCAATATCAAAAAAACAAACAACCCAATCCAAAACTGGGCAGAAGACCTAAAAAGACATTTCTCCAAAGAAGATATACAGATTTCCAGCAAACATATGAAAGAATGCTCAACATCATTAATCATTAGAGAAAGGCAAATCAAAACAACAATGAGATATCATCTCACACCAGTCAGAATGGCCATCATCAAAAAATCTAGAAACAATAAATGCTGGAGAGGATGTGGAGAAAAGGGAACCCTCTTGCACTGTTGGTGGGAATGTAAATTGATACAGCCACTGTGGAGAACAGTATGGAGGTTCCTTAAAAAACTACAAATAGAACTACCATATGACCCAGCAATCCCACTACTGGTCATATACCCTGAGAAAACCATAATTCAAAAAGAGTCATGTACCAAAATGTTCATTGCAGGTCTATTTCCAATAGCCTGGACATGATAGCAACCTAAGTGTCCATCATTGGATGAATGGATAAAGAAGATGTGGCACATATATACAATGGAATATTACTCAGCCATAAAAAGAAACAAAATTGAGTTATTTTTAGTGAGGTTAATGGACCTAGAGTCTGTCATACAGAGTGAAGTAAGTCAGAAAGAGAAAAACAAATACTGTATGCTAACACATATATATGGACTCTAAAAAACTAAAAGCAAAAAATGGTCATGAAGAACCAAGACGGGAATAAAGATGCAGACCCACTAGAGAATGGACTTGAGGACACGGGGAGGGGGAAGGTAAGCTGGAACAAAGTGAAACAGTGGCATGGACATATATACACTACCAAATGTAAAATAGATAGCTAGTGGGAAGCAGCTGCATAGCAAAGGGAGATGAGATCGGTGCTTTGTGACCACTTAGAGGGGTGGGATAGGGAGGTTGGTAGGGAGGGAGACGCAAGAGGGAAGAGATATGGAGATATATGTATATGTATAACTGATTCACTTTGTTATAAAGCAGAAACTAACACACCATTGTAAAGCAACTATACTCCAATAAAGATGTTTAAAAAAAAAAAAAAAAGAAAGAAAAGAAAAAAAAAATAAAAGTCCCAGGCTAAAAGTCAAACAGTGGTATTCACATGGATTCTCCCTTTCTTACAAAAATATATTCATTTGCATAGTTGCCATGAAGGGTAAACTAGCCTCCCAAAATAGTGTCCGGTAGTCGTGAGCTTGTGTCTCCCACTGGAGAGCCTGCTAGAGCTCTCCTCCTGCCCTTAGGTGGCAATTTTGATATTAAAGGCAGGTTGGAAGACCAGGCAAGAGCCATCCTCCATGTGGCCCAGTTCAGTCCCCGGCTCACCCAGGTATTGGTATGGTGTTATGTCTAAAGATCCAGAATGTCCAAGTCCTTCATTCCTCAAAGTGAGTTTACTAATGGTCCATATCTCATATTACCATTGGGTAGATGAAGTGGGATGACCCCTGTAAAGCACTCTGCCCAGGGCCTGGTATTCAGTAAGCACTCAATAAGCATTAGCTATCAGTGTTATCTTACCTAGCTCTCTGTAGTCCTTCAGGATTAAACCTGCCATCTGATTTTGGAGAGACCTCAAATATTAAATCAGATTTACTCAGCTGTCTTTCTTCATACAGACTTGGTACACACAGCCCAGTGGCACCTGCATCTTTGACACCTGCCATTTGGAGTGATTCTCCTCAGTGAAAAATGCTTACTTTTCATACCATCTGAGCCTGTTACTTGCCACAGAGTGTGGGAGTTGGACAGCTTCCACAATCATAGACTGGGGAGGCTTCCTGGCCCCTGAGAAATGGAAATGACCTCCTCTATGAGAAGCAAAGAAAATTCAGTGCCCACTCGAGGTGCATTTACAGGATTAGAGAGATGTGATTCATCGAGGCTGTCTTGTAGTTAGTGATGTAAATGCAGATAAACACTATAATTGAAGAGAAAGAGTACTGTTTTTCTTTTCTGCAATATTACAGGACTGAGGTCACGAAGGGCTGAAACTATATTCAGAGGGATGGGAACCAGGTCCAGAAAACTGTCTTAATTCATCCAGATAACCAAAAGTAACTCATTTGAAGTTAGGGAGATCATTATCTTTATACATAATTATCCCTTTTTCTCAGTATGTGTAGAAAATGGGGACCCACTATTCCTGAACAGAAGCTAATTGTCTCTTCTAAGACATTAAAATATGTGTGGGTGTAGATGTGTGGTGTGTACAATCCCTCACTCTCTCCCCATCTGTGAGCTTGAGGTGAGGAGACAGGAATGGAGGGAGTTGTTTCTCTTGAGTCCTGCCCTTCCTATGGGGCATCCATGGCACAGCACGTAAGGGGGTCACACCTACCAGCTTGTCATTTGCTGGTTGGAAACCCTTGGTATAAAGCCACATACTTTTAGAGCTGAAACCTCTTTATGAATTCAGTTTTGATTTCCTTCCATTTCCTGCCAGGTACTTTCATATATATCTGAGATTCCTAAACTGGGATATGCTTATCCCTGGGTTATGCCACCTGAGTCAGGAGACTCTTGAAGCCTCTGGATCTCTAGAAAGATTCCCCATGTCTAGCCAATAAGATTCTGTTAGCACATGGCAGTATGAGCACACCTAAAAGCTTCACTTTTGTTGGTTTTGTTTGCTTTTGCACTGAAATTAATCCAAGAGCCATTGGTTTAGTCTTAACAGTAGAGCCGTTAAGCAAGGTGAGGGCCAGGAACTGTTAGCTGCCATTGTATGGAGAGTAAAGTGTGTAGTGTCACCACCTCCAGCCCAGAACCCTCACAGAATAAGGCTTAACATGAAAACAGGGAAAATCTCTTGTACTTAGGAACCTAGAAAGTATATTTTTCTGAGTAAAAGAGACTAGTATGATTTGAATCTGGTGTTTCTTCCTCCTTTCATTCTTTTGTATACAAGTTGTTTACAGAACAAAGAAGCAGCTGGTGAAAACTTCTGTCTTGGAATTGGTAAAACGATGTGTTGGGTTTCATTATGCCCCATGTGTATCTAAAACAGTAGTCTGAACCCTGAATGCTAGCTGCCTAGATGACACCCCCACATGGATGTTTAATAAGCCCCTGAGACTCAACTTGCCCAAGGTAGAACTCTTGGTTACCACACATCCCAAAAATGGATCTCCCATCTACCTGGTTGTTCAAGAAAGGTTCCAAGAGTTATCTTCAATTCTTCGCTTTCTGTCTCCCCATGCCAGTCTGTCAGCATTCCTTTTGACATTACTTCTAAAATGTGTCCCTAATTCACCGACTTCTCCCCATCACTGTTGTTACCTCCCTGTCCAATCACCATCATATCTTATCTGCACAATTGCCCTGGTCTTCTAACCCATCTCCTTGCTCCCTTATGATCTATTTTCTATAAAGCAGCAAGAATCACCTTTAAAAAAGTCATTCTCCTGTTTAAAGTCATTCATTGGTTTTCCATAGCAGTTAGAATAAATTTTTACATCTTTATCCTGGCTTACAAAGCCCTTTGGGCATGGCCTCTACTACCTCTCTGACCTCGGCCCTTACCACTCTCCCCCAACACAGTTCTCTGGACTCTCTGACTTTCTTTTCTGTGAGTAAAGCCATCCATCTACTTTAGGGCCCCCTCCCAACAAGGAATGGGCTTTCCTCATCTTCCCATGGCTGGATCCTTCTAATATTTAGACCAAACTGTTCTGATGCATATTATCCCTCATAGAGGCCATTCCCGACCACCTGACAGTATTGAGCCCCTGCCCTCCAAACCCAGGCACCATTTATCACATAACCCTCTTTTATCCTACTTGAATTACCTGGATAGTATTTAGAGCTGTCACCACCACCAGAGCCTAAGGCCAAATATAAGACCCATGAGAGCAGTAGTCTCATCTGTTTTTTCACCATTGTGTCACCAAAACCACAGAGGAGGCGCTCAATAGTGGTGCTGCATGAACAACTGTTTCTTCATATGCTGTGTAATCTCAGCTTGGAAATCAATGGATTGTTTCTGCCTGCTCTGTTTTTACAGCCAACTGGACATTATAAGGCCTTTGGTGTTCTGGATGATTTCCCACCGGATCTACTTGCAGATGTCTCTATGGCCTTCAACTATAGAAAAGAGTGGGACGAATTTGTTAAAGGTGAGTGACACCTACAATTTTTAAAATCAGTTATAGAGTAGAATCTATTGGCATTTACTCTAGCCAATAGAAAGCAATAGGCTTAATTTCTACAGTGTTACATTTCATTTTAAATTTTGGCTTAAATATCTGGAGTTTTGGGCTGAAATGTGACTTGCTCCTTGCATATTCTTAGATTTACTCGCCAGTTTGCTCTGAGGGCTACTTAGCTCTTACTGTAAATTCATTGTCATCGCATGCACCTGGGTGGCCATGGAAGTCTTCTTGGAGGAGGTGGTGTCCAAACTTTGTTTTAGAAGTTGAATCAGAATTTTACAGACTTGACACATGTGGGGAGGTGAGAGGGTGAGGCGGTGAGTGGTATAAGGACATTCCAGACCCAGGGAACAATATGACTAAAGTGTGGAAGGCATGAAACAACATGGAATGTTAAAAAACTGTGATCAGGGGCTTCCCTGGTGGTGCAGGGTTGAGAGTCCGCCTGCCCATGCAGGGGACACGGGTTCGTGCCCCGGTCTGGGATGATCCCACATGCTGCAGAGTGGCTAGGCCTGTAAGCCGTGGCCACTGAGCCTGCGCATCCGGAGCCTGTGCTCCGCAACGGGAGAGGCCACAACAGTGAGAGGCCCGCATACCGCAAAAAAAAAAAAAAAAAAAAAAAAAGAAACAAAAAACTGTGATCAGTTTGGTGCTGTTGAGTTGCTGGGGTAGCAGAATCTGGAACTAGAGTGGGAGGAGGGTCCAGAGCCCCAAGGGCCTAGGCTAGCCACTCAGCTACACTTAGATTTTCCCTAGAAGTGATGGAGCGTTATGAGAGGCATTAGATAGGGGCTCTTCCTGCCACTTAGAGTGGGGAGTGGCCTCTGCCATCCCAGTCACAGCGAGATAGATACGCAGCAGCTAGCCCAGGGGCACAGAAACCCTGACAGACCCTTGCTGCGGTCGGGACTCTTGGTTGCAAGTAACCAAGCACTAACAAATGCCAGTGTAAGAAAAGGAAAAAGTGTTTTTGGTTCATGACACTGAAAATCCATGGGTGTCTGGCTTCCAGGACAGCTGCATCCAATACTTCATTTCCAGCTTGACTCTTGTTTTCTTCTGTGTTGACCTCATTCTCAGGCAGATTCTTGTGTCATGGCAGAGATGCCATGCAGGCTTACATTCTAACGATGTACATAACCCCAGAGGAATAGGAACTTTCCTACTGATGCAGCCAGAGTCCTAAGGTTGGCTTTCGTAGCCTCAACATGGATCATATATTTACTTCCTGGGGATGCTTATCATGGTTTTGGGTCACTTAGTGTTTTCAAATACCCTTCCTATCTAGAGGGAATTGTGATGCCACCTATTCAAGGGAGAAGCCAGACATTCTCTGTCCACCTCCCTAGCAGCCAGGTTCAGATTCTCTGTCCACCTCCCTAGCAGCCAGGTTCAGTCGTGTGCTACAGACATTGGCAGAGTCTCTGATGTGTGGTACTTGGCATCAGCAGTCCACACTCTGGAGTACAGTCCAGAGACAGCGGTAGTTTGGCTTCTCTGGAGCCATCCTGAGGTTCTAACCTAACTCTGGTCCTCCTAGATCTTCTGCAAGCTACCTGAGAGCCTTTACTAAACCACTTTTTGGGCTAAACTTGCTAGAGTGGCAAGCCAAGAGTGTCTACAACTGCCTTCCCTAAACTAATCACTGTGGCCATGTCTGGCTCAATTTCCCAGCCCTGAAATTAATGCTGAGTCAGTCCTGCATAAACCACATAGTGGAGAAGTAGGTGAAGGGTGATGCCTTGGAGAAGAATGAGATGCTGGTCCAAGAAGGGGAGAGTCAAAGCTGAGCAGGAGAAAGCAACAGATGTCCACTCCTTCCCTTCCTTTCAAGGGCATCTTCAGCCTCTTGTACCAATGGGCTGGCAAGCTCTTTACCCCGTGGTCTGCTTCTAATAGACTTTTTTTTCAAAAGCTAAATTAATTAACACATTTCCACAGCCAACATCTCCTTAAGGGACTCTCTTGGTTACTTCAGCAGCCTTAGCTTGGCTCCTTCCCTAAATGGTTAGTTATAAGCTTCCCACACAGCTTGGGGGGCAGAGGCTGCGCACTTCTTAGAATTTCTTTGCTATCACCCTTTGAGAGCTAATGCTATTTGCATTCAATAGGATGGTGGATATTAAGGAGATTTGGTCCCTATAGCTGTGATATAATGTAACATGGGAGAAAGGCAAGAAACTTAGGGTTAGCATGGTTAAGCCACTTTCTAGCTGTTTAGGAAGGACACTGCCTTCTCTGGAACATTTTTTTCCCAACTGAACACACTAGGCTGGGTGGCTCAGTCTCAGGACACCTGTAATATATAGAGAAGTCTAAAGAGGGGCATAAGGACGCAACAATAGTAATATATAGAGGAGAAGTCTAAAGAGGGGCATAAGGACACAACAGTAAAACTATTGGTACTCTAGTGACATCTGGTGGTTTCTCTGATTTTTAAACCTGAAAATTTATTTTTTAATGCCTAATTTTATTTCACTGCAGTTTACTTGAGAGTGTTGTTTGTGCTATATGATGAACAACTTTTGTTGGGTTCTTTTATTTTTACTGTGTTTTTATATCTGCTAGACACTGTCCCTGGGCCACAAGTTTTCAGTGGTAATGAATCTGACTTTTTCTAGAATTCTGTGCCTTATAAGTCAGTGGTTTATCATTCTCTATGAGATCATCATATCAAAGCTTCTTGTTAATTGAAGCCACATAGGTTTCCAGATGCAGTAACTTCTTTTGTTCTCCTTAGAACTTTATGAAAGAGAATGCAGCAGAGAGACAGTGGTCTACTGGGAAGTGGAGAGCCCTTCTCCCAAGTTCAACAGAGATGTATCCTTTCCAGAGAGGCACCATTACTCAGCTTTCAAAGTGTTTCTGTGCCCTGTGACCGTCACCCAATGGTGGTATGTCCAGCAGGTGTGGACAATATCGTCTTTGACTCTTGCAGAGGCATCTGCTAACAGCTGTTGCTTCCTGTGTGGCTTTCAGAGACCTCAGAGTGTGATTTCCACGTGCAGCATCTGTAATTGTGGTCATGCGAAGGCAGATAATACCTTCCTGAGAAGTTTTCTAGGGATTGAAATTGTTGGGACACAGAATTGGGGACCTGAAAGCAACTTTTCATAAAGAGTATTCAATACACTCTCTCAATCTATAGTGGAGGAAGTAGGAACCCAGAGATGCAATGTGACAGAGGCTCACACTCAGGTGGTCAGCAGCAGACTGGGGGCTGGGACACAGGCTCCACATTTCCAGCTCCCTCCACCTTCCCTCCTCCTCAAATATTGGATCTGGACACTGTGTGTATGTTTCTTCCCCTCAGTTTCCTTGATTACGATATGAAGCAGTTGAATGGATGTAAGGAGTCTTAGCTGACACTCCAAGGCTCTATGAGGCCCCCTTAGGGCCAGCCTGGGGATGTTTGATGGACATTTGCTGGGGGGGCAGATGGGGTAGAATATAGGCGGGGACAGGTGAGATTTCCACTCCACTGTTCTCTTCAATCTTAGCGTCTGAATGTTCTACACACTGAATTTCCATAAAGGATCCTTTTAACAAAGGGTCTGTGGAATTAAAAAAGAAAAGCTTGGAAACCACTGAACTGGATGATCACCGGAATCTTTTCTAGCTCTAATATTCTGTAAGCCTGTATGTTCCTAAATAATTGTTCTTTAGATAGAGAAGGGGCATGGGGGTGGTTTGTGGGTATTACTTCTGTGTGTTTTGTGTGTATGTGTCTGCCCTGGCCCAGCTAGATTACAGACTCCATAAGGGATTATTTTTGGCCAAGTTCCCACAGACTGCTAGATACAGGTGGTAGGTAATTCAAGATTGTGGTAGATTTTATGTGGTTTTCTCTCCTCCTTCCAACAACTGTGCAGGGTAGGAGCCATCATCCCCATCAGTCAGGGAAGGAAACTGAGGCAAAGGGAAGTTCAGAGCCCTGCTCAGGTTCTCCTCAGGTTCTCACCACTAGTGGGCGGCAGAGGGAGGCCTGGGCCCAGGTCCAGCTGTGACCAGAGTAGGTGATATGGACCAGGGCAACACCCCTCTCTGACCTCACAGGGACACTCCTGGGGGGTGTTCTCAGTGGACACTTGGGTCTGCTCGAAGTCTATGTCATTGGCTTTCCAATGCCACACAATCCCATAATGAGTTTCTTAGTCTTTGTATGTACACACGTGTCACATACATGCGCAGTAGACTAGCTGCAGTGCCTGGGGGAGGGGCAGCCCACCGTGGGTGCTGTAGCGGCTCCGCGCTGGCCTGGGGCTGTGGTCGCGGCTATTGTAGTAAGTGTAACTGTGTTAAACTTAGAGTGAGTTTTTGGATTATTTTAGGCTTTAATTCCTTCTACTGTGAAATCTAAAATTCTGCCACTGAAAAGTTTAATGAACACATTAAAGAGTTGAGCCCTGTACAGCCGTGAAAGTCTCACCAGGTTTTGGAGCCTGATCTGAGTTCAAATTCAGGTTACATCACTTCAGCTGGGTTATGGGATCTTTGGCAAGTTTCTTTACTTCTCAGAGCCTCAATTTTGTCATCTGTAAGATGGAGATACTTAATGGAGGATTCACAGGGACTTTCTCAGGATCAATACTGATGCTGCATGTTAAACACATGAAGTATGTACATGGTAAGGGCTCGGTAAGTGGTGACTCCTGTCATTTCTCAGGATCAAATTATCTTCCCTATAATAGTACCATAGACATAGTGGTCATTCTGTGAGTATTTATTGAGATGAAATGGCTTTGTTATTCTTGGTGACCCAGAACAAGTGAGGATCTCTGCCTACTAAATATTCAGGTATTCATGTGTCTTCCTGTGATCTCCAGGTGTAAGTAACCTTGCCTGACCATCCTCTGTGCATAGAGGTCAGTGACTGGGGCTTAGGGGGAGGACAGAGAGAAATGGCCCCATTGGGGCAGTGTGACGCCCCCTTCCCTGGGTAAGGACTGAGTCTCAGAAGAGTTGAGTAACTTACCCAGGATCACACAGCTGATAAGTTACCAATCCTCTGAAATCTCATTGCCATCTTGGAGAAAGGAGAAGTGGGTTCCCCACATAATTAAAGCAGCAAGGAACCATTCACAGTTGGGTAACACATGCTCTCAAAAGAGAACACCAGGTGGGAGGAGCCACAGTTTTGCAGAGCAAGTAGGCAGACAGGGCAGGAAGTGAAGTAACAGTGCAAGGGAGCAAATGCCAAGTGGAGGAACAGAATCATTTCCCTTTGCTTCTGGCTTGTGGGCTTTCCTTCTGCCCATCTGAAATGCTGGCCTCAATGTCATGCCTTGACTGGCGGTGTGGTACGTTTATGTGCATCAGTGGCAGAAGCTGGACTTTAAG
This sequence comes from Delphinapterus leucas, assembly GCF_059928025.1. Lineage (NCBI taxonomy): Eukaryota > Metazoa > Chordata > Mammalia > Artiodactyla > Monodontidae > Delphinapterus > Delphinapterus leucas. The sequence goes on from NC_143147.1 coordinate 37,765,571, forward strand.
GGTAGAAGATCCATGTGATCCTGGCCCAGAGCACCTCCATGCCGCAGTTTTCAGAGAAGTTGTGTGTGATCCAGGTGAGGCAGTTCAAACAGAGGCTGGCGATCCAGAGCAATGGCAAGAGGGGAAGCAAAGGTAAAAAGGGGGCACGTGTTGGCGCACCAGCCAGGACCACCCATGTGAAGGCCAGGCTGACTGCAAGACACATAAAATGCAGGATGCTTTATTCCCTGGGGTCAGGGACTGGGCATGGGTGCAAAAAAGCAAGGGAGACTCAATTCACCCCAGAAACTTGGCTACAATGCAAGGTGGATGTTTAAATCTGATCAATTCATTCTTTACCGACTCTTGCATTGTTCAGATGAAATCAGAACATCCAAGTGAACTAGAAGGTTTAGAAGCTCACTTCAGTCTGGTCCTGTCCATGCACACACTGGCCAAGGCGGGGCAGGAGGGCTGGTGGGACCATCTCTGAGGAGGCAGCTCCTGCTCAGCAAAAACCCAGGGACTCAGAACCTGCCTGCCTTGAGTTCCAGCCTCTGGAGAGAGGCTGGGAGGGGTCCATGTGGCCACCTGCTGGACTGGAATCAGTGTGGCCTTAAGGCTGCAGCAAAATCTGAACTTAGTGGTGATGTGTGTTAGATCTGCCACCTTGGGCATGTCACCCCACTCTTCTGAGTCTCCATTTTATCATTTATAAACTGGGGTTCAATTTTATCAGCTCCTCAGGACTGAGATGATTAATGAGAGAAATAATTAAATGAGAGATATATCCAAGTGTCTAGTACTTGTCAGGCATTTAATAAATAGCAGTAGAATGTTCTTTGGCTGTTTTCCAAAATGTTTACATGTAAGTCTCCCATAAGGCAAGGCAGAGGGGCGAGTTCACTTGAATTCCGTGTTACCTCCCTCCTTACTTTCTGGGCCTGGATATAAAGATGGAAGGTTTGCAGTGTTTGTACTGTATCTTTCTAATATTTTTCTTCCTTCTGAATTGTCCTTCTTTTCCCTCTCTAGTTTTCATGTATTACCTTGATAACCTGGATTGCCCAGTTCCGAACTGGCTCTTTAAGTGGGCTGCCAAGGTGAGATCCCAGGAGGCAGGAGGGGAAGTGTGTTTGACCAATGTTGACTTAATCTGTGGGGCTGTCAGCCTGAAGAGATGCACTGTCTTAGCCTTCATGATGCTATTTTATGAAGCTACTCTGTTGAGTGACTATGGTTAGGACTGGGATTGCCAATACCCAGCACAGAGGCTGGGACAAAAGACAAATAATCTTTAGGAGGAATGCCAGCCCCTCCTTGCTTTGCCCAAAGACTCTACCAGGATCACTCTCTGGAACCTCCAGAGCAGTGGTACTCAGATCACTAGGGACTGCCTAGGACCTGGAATCATGGTGACCATTCCTTCTGCTTTCTAAGGTCCTACTTACTGGCTGGAAGGCTCACCAATTCCCTGGGAGAGTGGAAAAGCACATAGGCTTTGAGTCAAACATCATATATTGAATCCTGGCCCTGCTTCTAACTGGGTAATCTAGGGAAGCCATCAATTTTTTCCCTTTTAAAAATAGAGATGGATATTCTCACCCTGTAGAGAAGGAGTAAATAGAACTATGTTTGGGGAAAGTCTTGGGCAATGTTCAACACTGATTAAAGGATGACATATCCTGCCCCTTGCTCCCAGTCCTTACCATTTTCTAAATCTGTAAAGCAAGTCCTTTCTCTCATTTCTTTGGAAGAATCCCACAGCCCAAGCCAATCTCATTTCCTGTTTTTAATTTTTTCTTTTCCAAAAATGGTGTCTTAAAAATATCTTAGATTTTTACTAGCAAAAGCCAAAATATACAGCAAGGTCTTATAACAGTGGCCCCTACCATCCAGCCTTACCTGTGCCCTGCATCTTACCTTTTGTCACTATCTATAGCAACATTCTATTGAAATCTTGTCAGGGGCCCTATTGTCATATGTATTATTCCCAAAGCCATCTTCCTTTACCTTTGCCACATCCCAAAGAATCAGGAGTAATCACTGTGAGGACATAGAAGTGACAGTCTTCTTTCCGTGGCAGAAAGGAGTTCCTACCTACTTGAAAAACATGGTGAATACCTGTGATAACTATCCCAGGAGATCCTAAGAGAGAAAATTGGGAGCTCTGTGTCCATGGAGTGATGTCTCTGGAAGTGCCACAACTACTGATGCTCAGCCTGCCTTTCCCTTTTCAGTCCTCAGAGGTCTGCTTCACACTCTCCATCACCTTATCCCCAAGCATGTTTGCCTGACTCCTGCCTTCCTTTCCCACTCTCCCCACCCCAGGACCCACTGCCTTCTTCCAATGTTGAATGTGGCTCAAAATAGGGAAACTTTGCTTGTTTATTTTTTTAAAAGGGAGTCCTCAGTAGGGAAAAAAGTCATTTCATTGTGCCATTCTTGGGGGGTCATGTGTGGAGGACTGGCAACACCACCTAAGACTGACTGATCCCAGCAAGCTGGCTCCTTCCCACATGTGAGTTCTTGTAACCCAGGAGGGTGAGTCCCTGCTGAAGTTGCTTTGCCTTCAGAGCTGACTCTCAGTGCACCCAGACTTGGAAGACTCATGTCCATTTGCCTTATGCTTTGCTGACTCGATTTGCATGATTTGAGATGATAATCAACTGTCTCTCCCCATTCCTATTTGTGGAGGATCATGAGTTGTTTTGATATGAAACTATTTTGAAAAACATTGCAGGCCTGACCAAGCACACAGTGTGATAACATTTTTTTCTCATTATCCATGTCTGGGTTTTTCTCTTTCCTATATGCCCCTGGGGAAGTCTGTCCGTACCCCACTAGCTCAGCATTTTACTGGACACTGAGGCATCAAGACTGCTCTGGCAGTTACCAGAAGCAAATAAAATATTACTTTTTATTCAAAAGATAATAACTGAGTTTTACTTCAGTAACAGGTATGCGTGTATTTTTTTTTACTTGTTTAGTTCTCTCCTGTTAGAATCTTTGTCTACATAGGGTCTGGCAGTCATCATGGGCTTGTTCTAGGTTCTCCATGTTCAAATTATTGCTAATCATTCCTGGCTATTCTTACTCTAAAAAATGATTCAAGGAGGAAAATTGTTCACCAGTAGTCACCTCAGCTGACATGTTGATGCCTGTGCTCTCCTGTGGCTGCTTTGCTCCCACCAGCACCTGAGGTGGCCAAGTTTGGTGAGAGGCAGAGATGGGATTCAGCCCTAAACAGTGGAATCTCAAGGTCTTACTCATGGACGTGAACATAAAAAGGAATCTCAGGCTCACTTACATGCAAGGCCAGGTGTAGAGTAGTCGCAGGTAGAGAATGGTACAGGTGCTTAACTTGACATTAGGAATCAGCTCTGTTCTTCTTCAAGTTATCTTTGATATTAGGCTGTGTTTGATTGCAGGATGGCTGCTAAGAGAAGAAAGTAGGCCTGCATCTTCCCAGGTTCATGCCAAGTCAAAAAAAGGCAGCATTTCTTTCCAGTTGATCCCAAACTATCCCATGGTTCCCTCAAAACCATGTGGCAATCCCTGCCCCAGTCATTGTGATCACATGTATAGAATTATGCAAAAAAGTGAATACTTCATAAATTTATCATTAAAATATCACTATCAGTAATATAGCTGGAATTTTAGGTAAACTAAATCTAAATGTCTCATGTAATAAAGGTCATGTTGACATTTTATGTATGGAGTCATTGAAACACAAGCACTAGGATTACAGTCTTTGAGCAAAGAACCAACATAAAATAATGTCATGCAAACCATACCTTTAAACACTGTTTGATAATCTGCTAAGAACACTGAGAATAATAAGAATTCTGAGTTTTTAGCTAAGGCAGTTTACAAAGTCACGTAGCTTGCTATAATTAGTAGAGTTAAGACCCTTTCACATTCACGCTTGCTAATTTGGAGAAAATAGTCCTACATAGCATTGATATATGAGATTACCTGGGAAACTGAGAACCCATGAGTCAATAGTAAGTGTCAGAGGCCCAAAAAACATAGAACTGTTACTTTGGAGGTTGTGCTGAATTCTTCAAGGTCTGCCTCTCCACAGGGGCTGAAAGTATCATTGGAATTTGAAAGGTATAAATATATTCTCATTATTCTAGCACTTTGTTTCACTTATTTCCCCATGTCTGTCTCTCTGAATAGACAATAAAATCTTTGTGGATAGAAACCCTTCTTTCACTTTTATTACTGCCCCCTAAGGGAATGTATCTTAGGCACTCAAATGGTAACTAAATGAGTGCCTTTAATGATTTGGAGAAGATTGACCAAATGACACACACCCAGAAGACTCAACCCATCCAAATATAGAGGTTTGAATTCATTACATTAAATATTACTTTAATGTTTAATAACTTAATTCAATCCAAATTATTTCGCCAAGTCATTTTAGGGGTTCAAGATTCCTCAGGTTCCCATTGGTCTTTCCATGAGAGCACCAGGTCCTTTATTTGTTAAGGGGTGGCTTTGCTGGTGTGGCTATGGGTTATACTTCCCTGTTATGGAAATGGCACTGTCTGGACTGAGTTCCACTGTGATTAGTCAGGATTTCAGGATTTTCATGATGAAAGCAGTATTATTGTTAGTGCTAAATTTTTTCCACAGGCAAATTATTCACGCTGCATAACAGTTCAAAGTTAATGACCACCTTGGAACTGAGGAATTCCAGCAGAGGGTCACTTCCTTGAAAATGTTCCTATTTCACAATGAGGGTCCTGGCCTGGCTCCCTGGCTGAGATTCCTCACCCAGAATCCCCACCTCTACTGCCTGCCCTTCAATCCTCCTGCTTCCCAGCTGGGTTTGAAAGAGAAAGAAAGCAGGCAGAGCCCATTTGGTTCTCATGTTTCTGGTAGCACCACCCAGTCGGCTGAGAGAATTATCTTTAAAAGTTTTAAGATGTGTGTTCACTTCACAGATATTTCTTAATGGTCTGGTGTCCATCTGACAAGGGGACAGGCATGGCAGTTCCTGGGATGAGTGAGACAGACTTGGTGTTCGCTCTCATGGAGCTCATCCAGTGAAGAAGACACAATGGACAAGCTGTTGAAAGGTGATGAGTTGTGAGAAAGGGCAAGTAGAGGGGGCTAGAATCTAAACCTGGGGGCACTAACCAAATTTGAGGGATCAGGGGAGTGCATGTTGGATTTAGCTGGATGAAGGTTGGAGAAGAAAACTTCCGCATGGAAGCAACCATTTCCACAAAACGCCTCAGGCAGGAGAACCAGTCACATCTGAAGAACTACCAAAGGCCAGTAGGTCTGAGCAATGAAAATGAAGGAAGGCATCTCACATGTGGCTGAAGAAGGAGGCAGTGAGGCCGTGGGAGACCCTGAGAACTATGGCAAGGATTTTGAACTTCATACCCAGAAAACCAGTAAGCTTTGAAGGATTTTAGGCTGAACAGTGAGCTGGTAAGACATATTCATTCCTAACAGCAGCTCATTTCCCCCATGGTTCTTCACCATCTCTAACATCCCTCCAACATGGCATGGGGGTGCTCTCCAAGGTGCTCTAAGCCTTGTCACTTTGAATCCTCCTCACTCTGAGGCAGCGCTCTGAGTATCCCACACCCAAACCTAGTTTCCAAAGTGGAGCATCAGCCTCTGAAGTTTGACCAGAGACAAAGGGGAGCAGGGAACACCCATGGACACAACTTCTGATGCTCCTGGCCCACACTATTGTCAACATGCCCTTCAGTGTGACTGCATCATGCACCCTGTCAGAGCAGAGCCACTGCAGGAGCCAGAAGTGGCAGAGAGAAAGGAAGGGCATACAAAATGTAAGCAGGTCTGCCTCCCCAAAGTTTATGTTTCTACACTCCTCCCCAACTACAAGGAAGAATATATATATATATATATATATATATATATATATTTTGTTTTTCTTGAGAACACAGAAGCACATTGTGTTCTGAGGTTCTCAGAGTTTAGAACCAACAAAATAAGAGGGCTTCATAAAATTATTTATATTGCTAATCTATTTATATGTATTTTTGTGTATGTCTGCTTGGATACATATGATATATGCCCCATTTCATAAGATATAATAATGGAACAACAACTAGGCAGCATGTTATGTGAGTAACTTTGAAAGTTCTCTACATGATGTGCCAGGCTCAATGCTAGGCAGTGGAGTTCATAAAAGTGAACAAATTTTTCCCTTAGGGAATTAGCAGACTACAGAGGACATGGAATATGTGCCCAGTTTATAATGAGAGAATGAGATTACCACCTTTTATATGGAAAATATATAATATTTTAAGAGTCTGTGGCTAACTGCCCTTAAAAATAAGACCACAGGCCCCAGATGGAGTCACTTATGCTAAGCCCCACATCCAAAGCAAGACAGACTTACATACAGTTTCAGCTCTCCCAGAAATGGAATCTCAAACCAGTCAATCAGGAATTGTCTGATCAGCACTAGTTAATCTTCCTGATAGACCCCTGCCCTCTTCTAAAGGAAAGTAACTTTGCAATAACCAACCTACTTTTTTAAAATATAACTTTCTATTCTTGCTCCCTTCTGCCTATAAAGCTCTCTCATTTTGTACAGCTCCCTGAAGCTCCTTTCTATCTGACAGGTTGTGTGCTGCATGATTCAAATTGATTTTTAATATGTCTCCGTTTATCTTTTAACAGTTCTGGTGTCAGAAAAAGGAGCTGAAGGAGGCCCTTGAAGACCCCCTGGAGCAAAAGGAACCAGACTGTTCTTTGACACTTCTCAATCTTGAGGAGAACAGGTGCTGGTCAAGAGAAGGAATAATCGTTTGATCATAAACTTGGCAGACAAGCTGTTTTAGTGGGACTTGGATTCAAGCCCCACCCCTGTTTCAACCTTCCTCAAATCTTTCAGGGAACAACAGGCCAACTGCTGTGGCTACTTCCTGCTGAAACGGGGCATAATCCTGCCTCAGTTTGGAGAATGGACACCAAATTGAAAATATTCTTGACTTCCAGGTCCTGGGATCTTGTATGATCAGGATCTCAGTCCCTTGATCTGCCATTTTGGTGCAACAGGCCCAATAAGAAGTAGGAGGAATGACAACCTGAACGTTAATGGACAAAATAGATCTCATTACCATATGAATTCAAGAGAATAAGCCTGAAACCCAGTCTGGATCTATCACTTCAAGGAGACTTTTAGCCGGGTATCCAGTTGTCTAATTTTATCTAAGTAGGTCTAAACTTCTGATGTGGTATTACACGTAACAGGAACTATTGGCCACTACACATATATCTCTCTTTTTCTGCTAATCTAAAGCAATTATATTGTCTAAAATTTAATAGTTACAAGGGGAGACCTTGAAGCCATAAAGTTGCAGCTTCCACCTGCCAGCAGAAACTACCTTGAGAATGGTTAGTGGCATCCTGAATCTGTCACAGCTCAGAAAACTCTAAGTTCCCAGCAATATAGGAACATGTCTAAAATCACATCTGGGACTTCCCTGGCTGTCCAATGGTTAGGACTCTGCACTTCCACTGCAGGGGGCATGGGTTCGATCCTTGGTTAGGGAACTAAGATGCCACATGCCGTGTGGCGCTGCCAAAAATTTTTTTAAATAATTAATTAATTTAAAAATAACACTGGAACCAGCTCAACCACACCCAGGCCCCAGACACACTGAAATCCTGAGATAAGAAATGTTATTTTTAGCCAATAAGTTCTGGCGTAATTTGGTACAGCGTTAGGTGACTAATCCTCTACCTCACTTTACTCAGGTCTCTGCTCAAATGTCTCCCGTTTCACCTCCAAAACTAAGCAAATCAACAAAAGTGATCACACATTATTCTCTATCCCCTTACCCCCATCGGCATTATTCCTTACGGAAATTATCACTACTTACTTATATATTATGTATTTATTTATTAGCTAGCTTCCCTACTAGAATGAAAATTGAATGGAAACGATGTCTGTCATTTTGCTGGTAAATAATATGAATATATATTCGCCCTGATGGTGCTTAGGTCTATTTGACAAATACTTATTTTAGGGCTACTATATACCAGGTCCAGTGACCATAGGTTATTTCTTCCTGTTCCCTGGTGTCTGGGCTGTTTAATTTTAGTCTCTTGGCTAATTATTGTTTTTCCTTGTTATCGCTGTTAAATTGCTCTGTTTTGATAATGCACCTTTCTGTGCCTTTAACTGAGTATTTAAGTAAAATACAAACATTTTGTCAAGGCTAGAGCTTGTATGTGCTCGCTTGAAGTCCCATGATGGATGATCATAATTATTTGAAAATTTCTTACTTCACACTGTACTGAAATCTAACTTCCTATTACTTTCATCTATTGACCTTTCCTTTCCTTTCAGAAATAATAAAGAACATATCTATTCTGTTCCACAAACCTGGTTCTAATTATTGTACTAATATTAACTCTATTTCTTTGGGTATAAGGTCTGTTTATTGAATTTATTGTCTCTTTTTTATGCTATAGACTTTTCTTGGATGTTTGGTATTTCCTCATTTGGTGCTCACCTTTGCAATTGAGATTCCAATTCAACTTTCTGCTTCCTTAGAGGAGGTGTGGGAGCTACTCCTGAGGCTCACTGTTCCCCAGTTTCCACTGAGAGTGGGAGGGCCCATAGTGCCATTATCCAGGCAAAAAACATTCAAGGTGGGAAAAGTCACATGAATCAAGGTATCAAAAGAAAATGTCACATTCCTTTATTTTTCCCAAGAAGTTTTTACCATTTTGACCCCTTGTGTGAGTTCGAATGACAAATTCCAGGTCCTGCCAAGTGACTACAAGGTATTTCTCAGTCCCTCTCTTTATCCTCCCTCCTGTCCCTTCAGTGAAGTCCCTGGAGGGTAAACACTTTTATTAGTAATCTTACCACTAAAAACTGTGAAAAACCAATGTTTTCTGCCCTTTGGTTTTCAATCTTAATGACTCCTTACCCCACACAGACCACTCCTTGTGCTATACACTTTGCAGGTGAAACCAAAGCCTTGATTCAACTGTAGTCAAAGAAAAGGAATTCTACACAATTCCACACACGTACATACACTAACCCTCCACTTTCCACCAGCAATTGAAACTTAAAACTTAATGATCATGACATGAGATGTTTCTAAAGAGCTATCCCCTTTGTTTTCAATTTTATTAAAGGCACAAATGTGCAGTTGCGCTTAATGGTGTTTACTTGGAAGTGTGCATGTTTACCCTTGAAAACATATTATGCATCTTCTACCTTACAAATGGGCATTGTAATTTCATGTACTCTGACTGCTTACTTAAATTTAGGTCTGCACTCAAATGAGAAAATGCTTGAGTATCAGTCATCTTTGAATCCAAGGGACTTATTCATAGAGCATGTGGGGCTCTATTCATTAATGATTTATGTCTTTGCATAGAAGGGAGTGGGGGCTGTGTGTGTGTGTTGTTCAGGGAACCATTGACCGCCTCTCCTGAGTAATTTATACAAGATCAATATTTATCAAATTGAGTCAAGAATTGTGCCATAACTCTCTGAAAGCCAAATACTTCATTTCAGTTCCTTCATCCATGGAAAGGAGCACAACAGATTGAAATGTTAGTTTAAAAACTACTTAGTAGTTTCTCAATTGGTTCCTGTTGCTTAAGGTGCAGTGTGATGCTTTGCTTGAGAAGACAGATTTCTGTTATGTATGTGGCTCAATGAATAACACATAGTAGATATTCAAAAATGTATTTGTTGAATAAATGAGTAAAGAGAAATAAGCAAACACTGTTGACACTGTTCCTAAAGAAAAAAGAGGGTTGCCTATTGAATTTACTATTTTAACATACATTGATTGAGCCCCTGCTAGGCATTTTGTGTTGAGTGAGGACACAGTTGTTAAAGGGGATGCTCTCCCAGACATATGTATAACTAATAAAAAAACATAATAATGAAAAGTGCTATGTTCACTATTAAAGATTTTAAAAGTGTTCTGGAGATCCATAGAAACGATCAACTAATTCTGCTCAGAGAAATTTAGGAAAGAATAAGACTATAGGAGTTAAACAGGCTTGTAATGAATAGGGAAGATAATTTTAGGAAAAAATTATGGCATGAACAAAAGAAACATAAATTATTCCTTTATGACCCACCTCCTAGAGAAATGGAAATAAAAACAAACAAACAAAAAAAAACAAATGAGACCTAATGAAACTCGAAAGCTTTTGCACAACAAAGGAAACCATAAACAAGACCAAAAGACAACCCTCAGAATGGGAGAAAATATTTGCAGATGAAGCAACTGACAAAGGTTTAATCTCCAAAATTTACAAGCAGCTCATGCAGCTCAATATCAAAAAAACAAACAACACAATCCAAAAATGGGCAGAAGACCTAAATAGACATTTCTACAAAAAAGATATACAGATTGCCAACAAACACATGCAAGAATGCTCAACATCATTAATCATTAGAGAAATGCAAATGAAAACTACAATGAGATATCATCTCTCACCAGTCAGAATGACCATCATCAAAAAATCTACCAACAATAAATGCTGGAGAGGGTGTGGAGAAAAGGGAACCCTCTTGCACTGTTGGTGGGAATGTAAATGGATACAGCCGCTATGGAGAACAGTATGGAGGATCCTTAAAAAACTAAAAATAGAACTACCATACGACCCAGCAATCCCACTGCTGGGCATATACCCTGAGAAAACCATAATTCAAAAAGAGTCATGTACCAAAATGTTCATTGCAGGTCTATTTACAATAGCCAGGACATGGAAGCAACCTAAATGTCCATTGACAGATGACTGGATAAAGAAGATGTGGCACATATATACAATGGAATATTACTCAGCCATAAAAAGAAGTGAAAGTGAGTTATTTGTAGTGAGGTGGATGGACCTAGAGTCTGTCATGCAGAGTGAAGTAAGTCAGAAAAAGAAAAACAAATACCATATGCTAACACTTATATATGGAATCTAAATCAAACAAACAAAAAAATGGTCATGAAGAACCTAGGGGCAAGATGGGAATAAAGACACAGACTTACTAGAGAATGGACCTGAGGATACAGGGAGGGGGAAGGGTAAGCTGGGACAAAGTGAGAGAGTGGCATGTACGTATATACACTAGCAAACGTAAAATAGATAGCTAGTATGAAGCAGCCACATAGCACAGGGAGATCAGCTCAGTGCTTCATGACCACCTAGAAGGGTGGGATAGGGAGGGTGGGAGGGAGGGAGACGTAAGAGGGAAGAGATATGGGGACACATGTATATGTATAACTGATTCACTTTGTTATAAAGCAGAAACTAACACACCATTGTAAAGCAATTATACTCCAATAAAGATGTTAAAAAAAAGAAACATAAATGACCTCCAGATTACAGAAATGGGATGTGTTTCCATGAAAGTGTAGAATACTTGTGTCAGTAACAAGTAAGTCTGAACTTTTCCATTAGAATTGGATTGTAAATGACTTTATACACACAAACAGTGAGCTGTTACCTTCTTTTATAAGCAAGAGGAGACCCTCATTGATTTTTTAAACATGGAAGTGGCATGATCAGTTCTCCCTTAGTGATGTATCTCTGGTGGCACTAGCTATACTAGCTACATACCATCTGTATGTATGAGAAAGATAGAAAGATGATGACAAATGAGACTCCACTCTCTTATCAAGTCTACTAGTGTCTGTATGGAATGCTGCTTTGAGAAGGACTTCAGAACTGTACCTGGACTCAGCAGGAACATATCCAATAATAAGGAAGTGATGCTTGTCATTAATGTAAGAAGAGAAATAAGAGAGAGCGGCAGCAGGCACGACTTAAGCTTTTGCCATCCCTGAATTAGCAGGATGTTGGGAAAGCCTAGGTGGAAATCAAAATCCTAACTTAGGGCAATCTCAGTGTGTACGTGGTAGGTGAGGGGATCATATTTAAATATTTTATACTATATATACTAAATATGTTAAATATGCTATTATATCATATATCATATATACTCCTGCATATAGAGGACTTGATGAAACATGTGAGGCTTAATATAAAAGAATAGAGAATGACTTTATAAAGTTTGTAGTTTAAGATAAGATCCTGGGGAAACAACGATCATTAATTAAGACAGGAAATAGAAGAAGAAAGATACGTTGAGAGAATAAGGAGGTAGAAAGGAAGATGATGATTTCATTATTGGCCATATTGAGTTCTAGGAGCACAGAAGATATCCAGAGAGAGGTATTCCATGAAGTATTTGAAGTCTGGGGTTGAAGCCCTGACGAATGTTCTGGGATGGGTTTATAAACTTGAGATTCATCAGAATGTGGGCAGCATTTCATGCCTTGTATGTATAGTACCACTCAAGGAGAAAAGCTGAGGAACACCAACATTTAAATAATGGTCAGAAGAAAATGAAGATCCATGTGGATGATTTAAAACATCCACAAGAATATTTACAATTTGAAAAATGTGAAATTGTCTCTCAACCTGTTATTATCACACACATATAGAAAAACAGAAAGGATTTCCATTTCTGGCCATGATAGACTAGCTTTTTTCCACCAGCCATTCTTCAGGGAATAACTGGAAAAGGTAGATTAAATTTTTAAAAATCTGCTTGAAAGCATGGGAGAACTACAGAGAAAGTGGTGACTTAGGGGGGAAAAATCCAGGGAGAAGTACAGGTAGATGAACCTGATATTAAAGGTTTTCATATTCCCTGGTGTTCCAGTAGTTAAGACTCCCAGCTTCCACTGCAGGGGGCATGGGTTCCATCCCTGATTGGGGAACTAAGATTCCACATGCCCATGGCACAGCCACAGAAAAAAAAATTAAAAATAAAAAAAACTTTATATTTCCTCTTGAGGTTTTTGCTTATTTATAAGTCAAGGCAAAGAAATTGAGAAGCTAAGCAGAGCTTAGGAAGTCTTAAGGCATCTGAGAAGCTAAATCTGGAATTTAGAACATGTCAAGGAAAAAATGCTTGGTAAATGCCACAGATTTTCAGTTCGTACCAAAGCCAGGACTAGGATGAAGCAAATTTGGTGTGTATTGTGCAAAATTTTAGGAGGCACCCACTTATTAAATCATGGGCTTTACTTGCCTCATTTGGCTCACGCTACTCCTGACTCTTTTAGGACACTTGAAGAGTTATCTACAAACAGTAAAATAAATCTGGAACTAGATCATCCTTCACAAATTCCAGCTTTAAAATAGATCAATCCAGAATTGTATTGTGACCTACCTCTACTATAGATAGAAGCAAAATTTTATCCTCTCTGGAGTAAAAGCATATCATCCAGAAACTCATATTATCACTACATCTTTTTCTGACAAAATACCTTTCAAAATAATTTACCAGCTATGCAAGGATATAAGACTTAATGACTGAAAAAGAAGAATAAAATCAGATAAGAGTAGAAGGTCTGTATGATATTCAGATCTTCTATTTATAAGACTTAGACTTTTTTTTTAAATGGGGGTTTGTATGTTCAAAATATTAGATGAGATGAAAAATTTTAGCTGAGAACTAGAATATATTTTTAAAAATCAAATAAAATCATGGAAATTAAAAAATAAAACTGAAATTAAGGACTCAATATAGGAACATAACAACAGATTACACACAAGTAAGAGGAGAATTAAAGAATGTGAAAATATACAGAATCACTGAGATAACAGAAGAATGGGAAATACTGAATAGTCTAAGAAAGATATGGAACAAGAAGAAAACATCTAAAATACATGTAAGTGTGATACAATAAGGATGAAAAGAGATGGTAAGGCAGAGGCAATAGTTAAAGAGATAGTGGTGGAAAATCTTTTAAAATTGCTGAAGGACATCAAGCTATAGATTCGAAAAGTGTTACACACAGGAAAATAATACAAATAAAACCACATTTTAATTCATCACAGTATTAACTGATGAAATAAAATAAAGTATTAAAAGCTGTCAAAGGGAAAAAAGAAATACTTAACTGAAATTATGGAAGCCAGAGATAACTGATAGTCATTTTCAAAATATTATAAGAATAAAAATAAAAACCTGCCAATCTAGAACTTTGTACACTGAAAAATATTCTTCATAAATTTGTTATATTAAAAGCATTTTCAAAAGCACAATCCTAGGGAGTTCATCAAACTCATAGTAGATAGAATATTAAAAGGATATATTTGCATAGAGGTAAAATGATTGCAGATTAACAAAGGAAAATGCAGAAAAGAATGAACAGCAACAGAAAGATTAAATTTGTGTTTAAATTTCAGTGACTGTTGACTGGATAAAACAATAATAACAATGCCACATGGGATTTAAAATACGTGTATAATTAAAATAAATTATAAAACTAGCACAAAAGAGAGCAGGAGGTAAACTGTTTTAATTTTTTTGCATTGTCTTAAAGTGATAAAATGTTATATTTATATTAGACTAATAAATCAGGTATTCATGTTTTATTATAAAGGAAACACATTAAAGAATTTCTTAAAGAATGTATAATTAATAAGATAATAGATGGTAGAATTGGAATAATAATGAGTGAAATGAAAAAATACATAGATAATTAGTTAATCACAGGTATGTGTATAATCACTTGAAATATACATGGATTAAATATTCAAACTAATACATAAAGATTTTCAGAGTAGAAAAATAAAAACTAACAATATGCTGCTTACAAGAAACACAGTTTAAATATAGAAAGGTTGAAAATAAAAACCTAGATAAAGAGAGATGGCAAGGAATATCATACAAAATAGACCTTAAGGCAAAATCGCTAATTTTGATTTTTAAAAAACATTTCGTAGTGATAAAGGGGTCAATCCACCAGAAAGATAGCACAATCATAAATTTTCATGCACCCAGTAATATCACTTCAAAATTTATAATGAAAAAATTGACAGAAATAGAAGGAGACCTGGCATCATAGTGGGAAACTTTAATATACCTCTTTCAGGACGTGTAAAACAAGCAGACAGGGGCTCCCTGGTGGCGCAGTGGTTGAGAGTCCGCCTGCCGATGCAGGGGACGCAGGTTCGTGCCCTGGTCTGGGAGGATCCCACATGCCGCGGAGCGGCTGGGCCCGTGAGCCATGGCCACTGAGCCTGCGCGTCCGGAGCCTGTGCTGCGCAACGGGAGAGGCCACAGCAGTGAGAGGCCCGCGTACCGCAAAAAAAAAAACAAAAAAAAATCAAGCAGACATGTTCAAGAATAATATAGGTCTGCGCTCTACAATCAGGAAATTTGTGTTCTTTTGGTACCAGATTTGACTGTGTTTGATTTTGTTTTTGAGACAGGATAAGTCCAGGTGCATTTGTTGTTTCGTTCTCTCTCGGTGATTTTACAGAAATCTCTTTGGTCTTATTGGAGAGTAATACATCTGGAAGAATGAAAACATTTTTATTCTCCTCTAAATAAAGGCAAGCAGGCTACAGTGTTTCTAGGCAAGGGGTTCTCCTTTTCATTCTAGAAGGATAAATAAGAAACCAAGTGCTTGGATTCTTTTTCAAAGTGCCATTAACTTCTTTAAAATGGACCACTGAGTCCTATTATTAAAAATAGAAGCACAAAGAGAGATTTTGCATTCAGAAAGCCAAGTGAGAAAGGAGAAATAAGAGACTGGAACTCAAACATCTGGATACCTGGATGCCATACCTGAGAGGGGACCCCCTAAGGCGAGTGCAGATGTAGCATACCAGGAGAAGGATATTATCACAGGATTATGCTGGAGCTACTGGTTCATTCTGGCTCCCAAGAGCCTTTTGTGTGCATCTCTTCCCAACTCTAAGTTCAGTAACATCGCATTAGTAGGTTAAAATCACCTGTGTTAGGATTATTCACACCACAGAAATTGGCAAATGTTACAAATCAGGACTTTTTTGAGGGAAGCTATTTTATAGATACCACTATACCACTACCTGAGGAATACTGTCTGATGCCCAGGGACTACACAGGATCAGGAAAAAAACTCCATCCTCTCAGTCACATGACTGTTTGCCAAGGTAGATTGCCTATTGGAGACACAACCCACTGGGGAACCTGACTCCATTACTGGAATTCAGCCACTATTTTATTCAGTCATTGTGTAATTGTAAACATCATTCTACCTGTGCCCACAGTGGACCCCAATCTATTATTCTGTTCTGCAATAAGGTAGGAAGCAACACCCAACCCTATGGAGATAACTCCCTTTAGTACTTGAAAATTCTCTCATGTCTCAGGAGGATCACTGTACACCTACTGAGGGCAGTGGGGAATAAGAAAGCAAGGCTCCTACCTAAGCCTGAGGATGGACAGGAACCTGTGAAGATACTCTGAGGTTTATTTTTTTGTTTGTTTTTTGATGGGTGGGCAAATTCTTTAGAGCAGCCTCTTTCACACTTTTTTTTAAAGATTTTTTTTTTGATGTGGACCGTTTTAAAAGTCTTTACTGAATTTGTTACAATATTGCTACTGTTTTATGTTTTGGTTTTTTGACCATGAGGTATGCAGGATCTTAGTACCCTGACCAGGGATCGAACCCGCATTGCCTGCATTGGAAGGTGAAGTCTTAACCACTGGCCCTCCAGGGAAGTCCCAATACTCTAATATTGGGTTAAGTTTTGGATGGCAGTGTTAATATTCCGCTACAACGTTTTTGTTTGTAGAAATAATATAAATAATATAAATATATATATTTATATAAATAATATGAATAGTCCCTTCCATTTTGTATATTTTAAGGAACATGAAAATATTTTCATCTTCATCATAAAAAAATAGGTTTGTGGAAGAGACAGGGATTCCCAAGTTGAGTCCCAGAAGTAGTGACATTTGCAGAACGTATATTCTTACGTTCCATACAGGTCAGGGATGAATGTTACTCTGTTAATGACTCAGGAGGCATTTGGTACACTTTTCCCTGTGTTTAAAATTAAATTTACATACATGTATAGGAAAACAAGGTATATCAGAACATGTGAAGAACAGCCATGAGGGGGAGAGTGATTTTGATGATGGTAGTCTTTCATTCTTTTCCAGAAATTCCCTTTGATGTTCGAGTTAGGCCATAATGGAGTCTACAACAATGAGCTGTGAACAATAGTCAAAGCTTTAGGGCAATAAAATCATGCTGATGGGTTATGATGATTTTTTTAATCACCAGTATCATCATCACCATGACTGTTACTTGGAAACCACTAGGTTTACAGTAGCTGTGTTCATGAAGGGCTGAGCTTTCACATGTTCATAGAACTAATACAACTCAGAGATTTCTACTGGAAGAAACTAGTTATCAGCATTCTGGGGTGTCCTAGTCTCTCTATTCTTTTCTCACTTGGAGCCTGGAAGGACTGACATAAGTATCAGAACTGTATCTACAATTTTGGTTGAAGATGGGCTCTCTTCTTTTCCTTCCCATCTCCTCTGGACACAAAGAAAATCCTTGGATACTTATGACTTTTATCCCTATTTGTAAGTTTAAGAAAACCCTGTCTTGTATAAGATAGTAAATCTCCTCCTGCTACCCCATCCACGTTGATAAAATGCACTGTAGGAGATTGAACTAAGCTTCTGCATGAAGCCAGTGATTAACTGAGCAATAAGTATACAGCTGAACTTTATAAAGACAAATATTATGGCCTGGTGAGATTGGTGAAATGTCTTTGTTTTTTCACTTGAAATCATCTTTCAGCATTCTCAGGAGTTAAGACCCTGGAAGAGATGATTTTCAAGAAATTTGTGAAATGTACAATTACCTTAAATTCAATTTATTCCATTTAAAAATATATTTTTCAACTCATAGTAAAATAAATGTCAACACTTTTAAGCTATTTATAACTATTTTTTTTGGCAAGAATCATTCTCATATCCATTATCTTATTGCAAACTCTTAAAATGCTAATAGTAAATAAAGTAGATATTAGTGATAATGATACATACATTGTTGGTTAGAGTAATGGATTTATAATGATGATCCTGATAATGCTTCCTGGGTTCTAGGTTTTGTGATAGTTTCTTGACATATACTACATTATTTAATCCTTCCAACAACCTTACGAGGTGGAGAACTACAACTTAGACATGATCATGTCAGTTTTGTTTTTTCTTTTCTTGATGTGATTTATCACATTGATTGACTTGGATATGTTGGACCATTCTTGTGACACTTGATCCAATCCAGCTTGGTCGTGGTGTATGAACTTTTTAATGTATTGTTTGATTCAGTTTCCTAATATTTTGTTGAGAATTTCTGCATCTATATTCATCAAAGATATTGGCCTGTCATTTTCTTTTATGATAGTGTCTTTGTCTGGTTTTGGTATCAGGGTGATAGTGGCTTCATAGAATGTCTTTGGGAGTGTTCCCTCATCTTCAGTCTTTTGAAAGAGTTTGAGAAGAATTGGTATAAGTTCTTCTTTGTATGTTTGGTAGAATTCCCAAGTGAAGCCATCTAGTCCTGGACTTTCATTTGTAGGGATTATTATTATTATTACTTTTTTATTACAGATCCTATTTCACTTCTAGTGATCTGTCTATTCAAATTATCTCTTTATGCTTGATTCAGTTTTGGTGGGGTGTATGCTTCTAGAAACTTGTCCATTTCTTCTAGGTTGTCCAATTTGTTGGCATATAATTTTTCATAGTATTGTTTTATGGTTTTTATCTTTCTGCAGTATTGGTTATTATTCCTCTTCTCTTGTTTCTTATTTTGTTTATTTGGGTCCTCTCTCTCTTCTTCCTGGTGAGCCTGGTCAGATCTTTGTCAATATTTTTACCCCTTCAAAGAGCAAGCTCTTGGTTTTATTAATTTTTCTATTGTTTTAAAATCTCTATTTTATTAATTTCCTCTCTAATCCTTATTATTTCTTTCCTTCTGCTGACTTTAGGTTTTGTTTGTCGTTTTTTTTCTAATTCTTTTAGGTGTTAGGTTAGGTTGTTTATTTGAGATTTTTCTTGATTTTTGAGGAAGGCCTGTGTCTCCATGAACTTCCCTCTAAGAACTGCTTTTTTGCATCCCATAGATTTTGTATGTTTTCATTGTCATCTGTTTCAAAGTATTTTCTTAATTTCCTCTCTAATTTCATCACTGACCCATTGGTATTTTAGCAGCATGTTGTTTAGTCTCCATGTAATCATTTTTTTCTCATTTCTCTTTCAGTTGTTGATTTCTAGTTTCATGTCCTTGTGGTCAGAAAAGATGCTTAAAATAATTTTTATACTCTAAAATTTGTTGAGGCTTGTTTTGTATCCTAGTATGTGGTCAATCTTAGAGAATGTTCCATGTGTACTTCAAAAGAATGTGTATTCTGTTTTTTCTTGTTTTTTTGTATTTTTTGGATATAATATCCTGAAAATATCAACTAAACCTAACTGTTCTATTGCTTCATTTAGGATCTCTTTTGCCTTATTGATTTTCTTTCTGGAAGATCTGTCTGTTGATGTCAGTGTGGTGTTAAAATCTCTTACTATTATTGTATTCCCACCAATGTCTCCCTTTATGTCTCTTAGTATTTGTTTTACGTATTTGGGTGCTCCTATATTGGGTGCATATATGTTAACAAGTGTAATATCCTATTCTTGTATTGATCCTTTTCTCATTATATAGTCCTCTTCTTTATCTTTCTTTATGGACTTTGTTTTAAAGTTTATTTTGTCTGATATGAGTATTGCTACCCCCACTTTCTTGTCATTTGCATTTGCATGAAATATCTTTTTCCATCCCCTTTCAATCTATGGATGTCCTTCACCCTAACGTGAGTCTCTTGTAGAAGGCATATTGTAGGCTCTTGGTTTATTATCCAATCTGTCACTCTATGTCTTTTCATTGGAGCATTTAATCCACTGACATTTAAAGTAATTATCGACAGATACGTATTTATTGCCATTTTAAAGCTTGCTTTCCAGTTGATTTTGTATTTCTTCTTTGTTACTTTCTTTTTCTTTTTGTTTTTCCTTTTGTGGTTTTCTTTTGTATTATGCTGTGTTCTTTTCTTTTTGTTTCTTGTGAATCTATTGTATGTTTTTGATTTGTAGTTACCCTTTTTCCAAGCATATTAACTCCTTACTATATCTACTTGTTTTTGACTGATGGTCATATAGGTTCAAACACATTCTAAAAAAAAAAAATCTACATTTTCTTACTCTCCTCCCCCATACTTTATGATTTTGATGTCCTCTTTTACATCTTCATGTTTATCACTTTGCTATTCATGTGATTATCACTGCTTTCATGGAATTTTTTTTATTTTTAAAAAATCTGTGTACTGGCATATCTAAATGATTTAATTTCCAATTTTGATTTTCTCTTTCCTATAGATTCTTATTTCTTTTCTACTTAGAGAAGACCCTTTAATCTTTCTTTTAGGATAGATTTAGTATTGCTGTATTTTTTAGTTTTTGCTTGTCTGAAAAATTCTTTATCTCTCTTTTTAATCTAAATGATAATCTTGCTAGGTAAAGTATCCTAGCTTGCAGGTTTTTCCCTTTCAAGTATTTGAATATATCTTGCCACTCCCTTCTGACCTGCAACGTTTCTGTAGAGAAATTAGCTGAGAGCCTTATGGGGGTTCCCTTGTAATTAACCCTTTCTTTTTTTTCTCTTGCTGCCTTTAGAATCCTCTCTTTATCGTAACTTTTGACATTTTAATTATAATATGTCTTGGTGTAGGTCTGTTTGGGTTCTTGTTTGGGACTCTCTGTGAATCCTGTACCTGGATGTCTATTTCCTTTTATAGGTTTGGTAAACTTTCAGCCATAATTTTTTCAATTACACTTTCTATCCCCTTTTCTCTTTCTTCTCCTTCTGGGGTCTCTATTATGTATAGGTTGGCACACTTAATATTATCCCACAGGTTTCTTACGTTGCTTTCCTTTTCTTTCCATTTGGCCTTCTGTCTGCTGTTCTGATCAGGTGATGTCCATTATTCTAACTTCTAGATCCCTTATTCATTCTTCTGCATTATTCAATTTGCTATTTATTGGCTTCAGCTCAGTTTTCATACTGGCAAGTGAGTTTTCTAATTTTAATTGGCTCCACTTTATAGTTTCTAGTTACTTTTTATAGTAATTTGCATTTTTATCAGTAGCCTTTCTTAATTCCTTCAGTATTTACATTACTTCCTTTTTGAACTCAGTGTCTATTAGACTGAAGAGGTCTGTTTCATTGTTTGTTCTTTCAGGGGAATTCTATTGATCTTTTAATTGGGAGTGGTTACTCCGCTTCTTCATTTTACTTATATTTTTCTTACTTCATGTGTTTAGGAGAAACAGTTGTCTACTGTGGACTTGGAGGGCTATTTTTATGTGGGGACATCCCTGTCTAGCCTGTGTGAGTATAATATTTTTGGTGCGAGGACTGATTTTAGTATGGATGCCTGCCACATCTTTCCTCATGATTCTGGTCATTATTCCTTTGATGGGGATGTGACTGGTGTTGTGGTGACCAAAGACTGCACTGGATATTGAGCCGGGTCTCCTCTTTGCTCTGTGGTTGTCACAGCCCTGTCTGGGGCAGGATCTTCTCCTCAGTTGTTGGAGTAGAAGCCCCCAGATCTGTTTCTGAGCTGCGTTGTGAGTTAGGTTGTATTGGAGCACTCCCACTGGGAGAGGAGCCACCGAATATTCCTCTGCCAGAGTTGTCTACAGGAGAGTGAGCTCTGTGCTGTGACCTGTCGCTCACTGCGGGGGCTCACAAAGTACACTATTGTTGGCATCACAGTCGGCCCTGCCTCAACTGTGGGAATGCAGGCAAACAGCTCTGGTGTCCCTCAGGTGCTGCGCTAACAAAGCCACCAGCACAGATCAGCCAGCGCAGATCCACTGAAGTCAGGTACCAGGACCACAATAGTCATGGACCTTCACCTGCTGTGGGAACTATGGAAAGAGCCCAGGCTCTGTCCCATCCTCCATATGTGCATGCCCACACAGCCCACGGCTGCTAAGGCTGGACCCATCCCAGCCATGGGAGCACTTGTAGTCCACTCTGATGTCCCACAGGCACTGAGTTTACAAAGTCAGCAGCAGATTGCACAACCATGGGGAAAGGGCTCAGATTTCATTCCTGTTTCCGAAGTGGCATGGCCCCTGGGGATCAGCTCTATTTTCAGCCCCACCTCAGCATGTGAGCAGCGTGCTGGTTCTTGTGCACTCCCAGATATTGTGAAGTCATGCTGGGCCAGCTGAGAGCACACTGAGAAAGAGGCTGCTATGGCAGGCCCTGCCCCTCTGTTCACACCCTCTTTAATGATGGCACTTTACTTCTCTGGCAGGCCCAGGCTACTTCTGCTTCCCATCCCCACCCCTACCCACCACCTAGCTGCAGTCGCACCACACTCCAGCCCCTTCAAGCTGTCTCCTCACGGCCAACCCCAGTCCTCTCTCCAGATCTGTCCTACAGAGCCTGAGTTTCAGCACTCAGCCTCCATGTGTACCAGCAGACATTCATCTCAGCCTGAGGAGTGCTGGGCTGTGGCACGGACAGTCTGTGCAGGCCCCTCTCTGTTCTGCCTGCCACAAAACATCTGCTGCACTCTTCTCCAAGCCTCTGAAGCTCTCTTTCCATCTTGGCTGATCTCCCAGCTGGTGAGGGGGCTTCCCAGGGTGCAGGTGTATTTTCTCTTTCACAGCTCCCTCCCAGAGTCACAGGTTCTATCCCAATTCCCCCTGCTTTTTTTTCTTTTGTCCTACCCAGTTATGTGGAGATCTTACCTGCAAATTTGGGTGTCTGAGATATTCTGCCAACGTTCAGTAAGTATTCTGTGAGAATTGTTCCACATGTAGGTGTATTTGTGACATATTTGTGGAAGGAGGTGAGCTTCACATCCTCCTTTTCTGCCATCTTTATTGGAGCCCCCTTTAATGAACTTTTATTACCGCTACTGTCTTGATCACAGGAGTGAATTAGACCTATTCATTGTCCTTAAAACATGAGAGGGCCTAGGACAGCTTACCCCCATCTTGCTCATGAGACTTGTAGGGGCTCCCTGTGGATGTGATGTTGAAAAAGTGTTCTACTGGCCTGGATCAAACTTCTGGGATGCTTCCCCAAGAGTCAACTAAAGGAAACCATACTCTGGAGGGAAACTGGGATCAAAAACTTAAAGATGGAACTATGTGTTGATCTCATGGGGCAACTAGGACAAAATGATAGATATGCCAGGAGAACTGGTGGCCAAGAGGTTAGGAGAATGAAAACAAGTTCTGATTCATGAAGCAGAGGAAACCACGTGGCTTAAGCAAACACTGAAAATCTTGTGTGTGTGTGTGTGTGTAGTTGCAAAAAATTGGTCAGAATTCATCAGGGCAGCCTGGACATTTTTACCAAGTTATTCACCTTTCTTTCCCTCCTATGCTTTACTACAGTTTTTAAATTTCCTGCAAGGGTTGGTTCTAATTATTTTCTTCTGCAGAGAATTATTCCCAGCCACGCAGACTATAGGAAACTTGCTCAATTGTCATGTATTTTAAACAGCTCTGTATCTTCATTTCATTTGTTATGTACAAAGTCTTTTCTCCGAAAAGAATATAAAATTATTAAAGTAGAGGTAAGAATGTGATGCTTTTTGAAAGCCCCAAAGGCCTTAGTACAATAATCATTTTCATTATAGCAAAACACATTTCATTACATGTGCCATGCTCTCCTCAAGCACTTTTCACACATCTCATTTGGTCATGATAACAACAACCTATGTAGTATTTCCTATTATCTTCCTATTTTATGCACGAGGAAACTGAGTCCTAGAGTGTTTAAGTGATACTCCCAGGGTCTCCTTGATTAAAACACTGAGATGTTAACCCCTGATATCTCCCCAGGCCCAGAACAATTTTTCCTAAATGCTTTTGCCTTGCTTAGGTGTCAAGGAAGTAGATGTTAAGTGCAATCTGAATACAGCACCTGGATGGAGAATGTTGCTTGTCTGATGATTCACACTTTTAAATAAAATAATAAAAATCCTTATCTGGACAACTTCACTGCCCCAATCAAGCTGGGATGTGGCCACCGCAGTTCTAAAACATACTTGGATGATACTCCAGCTTGAATAGCATAATTTACACATTCTTTGGGAAGTTCTGCATGGTGGCCTTGTGATCACAGTCCTTGTTCCACACCTGCCAAAAGCTGGCTCCTGCTTTGGCTCCCTGTCCTGCTGCTCTTTGCTGGAAGGAGCATAGTGGACGGTGGGGTGACTTCTTCTTTAGTTGCAAATCTGAGCTAAAAAGAGACAAGCTGTGTGGGTGGCCCAAATCTATGTCCTGATTTAACCATTATTTACTGAGCACTTGGTATATATCAAGCATTTCTCTGCATCTTGGTACAGTGGATCTTCCCAGGGACCCAATGAGGTGAGCATTGCTATCCATGTTTTACAGATGGGTCAGTAGATTCAGATGTGCTAAGTACTTCTCAAAGTCATTCAGCTACTAGAACAGAAGGGATCTGATTCCAGGTTCCCTGCTCTTGTTGTCATATCAAAATGCTTCTAGCCCACTTTGTGATGATTAAAGTGAAGAATGGAGGGGAAATATAATAAAATTGGTGATCAAAATAACAAATATCACTACTAACATTTTTGAGTTCTCACCATGTTCTGGGCACTATGGGAACACGTTACAAGCATCATTTCATTTCATCCTCACTACATCCATGTGAAGTAGGCATCAGTACTTCCTTCGTGTTACAAAGGAGGGAAAAGATGCTCAGAGATGTTAAGTCATTAGTCCAAGATAACAAATGATAGCACCAAGATATGAGCCCAGGCATTTTGTCAGTATAGCTTGTTATAACAGCTATACATAAACATACAATGTGTCCATTCTGGATTCGATTCAGAACCCTGCCCTGGATCTTCAGGGTGAGAACCAAGAGGAAGGGGGAGACAGGCCTTTGAAAAATAGGTCCGACTGCCAACATTGCCAACAGAACTCAACCAATCCAAGTCACAATTCTCAACCTTTACCTCCATGTTCTAACACTGACTTAGGAAAACTGCCAGCAGACTCCGGGGCAGACGATGGATCTACTGAGATGCAGATTCACCTAGCGTAGAGGTCAGGATGCCCAGGCCAGTTACCTGTGTCAGAAAGACCATCTTATCCCATCTGATTGTGAGTCAGCTGGAGTGGAATTGTGGGTGCCTTGTCAAGCCTTTGAAAATACACCACCCTGTCACTGAGATATGAGAAGGACCCTTAGGTTAGTAGCGTTATGACACCACTTCTGGAAGAGAATCACTCACGTGTCTCTGCAGCCATGGGGGTTGTCACTCCCCCTGGTGAAGGCAGTGGAACCTCTTTGCAGAGTGATTGAGAACAGAGTCATTCCCGGCAAGGGAGAAAGGGAAAAAGAAAAGGAAAGTCAGATTGAAGATTAATGTTATATCTAGTTATTAATATAGCAAAGCTAAAAGGAGCAAGGCTGTTTTGTGTCAGTGCATTATTTGTTACACACTTTCCTTTTCCTCTTCATTAAAAAAAGACATAAGTTAAACAATATCATAACAACATTAGAAGAAATTAAAAAAATATTCACATTCTGCTTTAGTTCTTTATGATCCTTGTTAGTCTTTGCTCATATATTGTCCACTTTTACATGACTGTGATTATAGGCTACAGTCAGTGTTTTTCTTAAAAACAGTTGTCCCATATTCTTAAAAACAGTTCTTATCAGAAGATAACTTAATGTGTGGATTACCCAGGCCTATTACTTTTTCCTGTCTTCTCTTCATTAATATCTTTGATATCTGTATCTCCATTCTATTTTTTTTTTTCCTGTGGTACGCGGGTCTCTCACTGTTGTGGCCTCTCCCGTTGCGGAGCACAGGCTCCAGACGCGCAGGCTCAGAGGCCATGGCTCACGGGCCCAGCCGCTCTGTGGCATGTGGGATCCTCCCGGACCGGGTCACAAACCTGTGTCCTCTGCATCGGCAGGCAGACTCTCAACAACTGCGCCACCAGGGAAGCCCTGTATCTCCATTCTAGAGTGTAAGCTTAGTCATATCCATCCCAGAGGGTGCAGAAGGCCTGAAAATCCAGGGAAATGTAAATTTGGCTATTATGTCATGTATTCATGATTCCCATTAAAAATAAGATAGCTGTTAGAAAGGAGAAGGGAGAAGGGAAAAAAGGGTCAAAACAGGTTTTTAAGATGTACTTTCATTTTAGTTATTTTCAAGTTAGGGAAACCAAAGGTGAAGAAACTCACCAACAAGCTGAGGAGCAGCTCTGCACTCTGCAGCCTTGGAAGTGGCCCAGCAGCTACTCCCAGGGGAGGGCACCTCTGGCTGCACCAGCAGACATGCCAAGGCTAGCCAAGGGGAGGGAAAGAAATGCCTCACATACCTTTGTCTGTGTTTAGTCACTGACTCAGGAAGTATGTCTGTGTCACTCAGCTGGTAGCATCATTGCCTTTGTCTGAGAGGCCAAGGGTTCAGGTCCCACCCCAGAATCTTGGCAGCTTCCCAAAGGCAATGCTTGTCTTGTCATGGAAGGTGGATGGAGGCACGCACCGGAAAAGGAAGCTCTTTCTCCTTGGTTCTTCCAGGGAAATGGGAATCAGAGGAGCAAGAGTGACAACACATCACATTAGTTTGACCCACAAATTCCAAAGAACTCCAGTATGAGATTCGCACAACTATAACCCAGTTGCAGGCACTTCCAAGAGGAGAGGAAATATTGGGTTCCCTGCCCCACCATCTCCTTAACTCAACACTCAGCTCAGCCTTTCTTCCAACCACAAGATTGTAGAGACAAGAATAGCACAAAATGGTGGCAGGTCCTCATTGCCAGAGTGAAGAAGCAGAGGTCCATATGTACAGACGACACCAAACCTGGAACTCAGGGTCATATTCATGCAGAATAAACTCTTGATGAACTTTTTCTTTAAAATGCTTATGCACAGCACTGCTTGACAGTTTAATATTATTTATGAAAACAACTTATCATATTTCAATCAGTTTAAAAATTTTAAAGTATCACATTTGAAGTTATTTGGAATTATTTCTATTAAGTATAACTGTTACTTTTGCTTTTGACTAAATGCTGGAAATTCAGGGAAAAAACACAAAATGATGGCAGAGAGGGGGTATGGAGAAGGTGAAGATGGTGATGGATTTTCTTAAACAAAATAAACCCACTCCAATAAAATAATAATCTCTTAATCATGCAATAAAATTTCTTCTTTTGCCTGAAGTTTTTATGGCAGCCTGCAGAGCCTGAAATATAGTTTGTATTGTTTGTGTACAGGGTACTATTTAGACTTATAAATTGTGATAAGTATAGTTCTTGTTGATTAATTTTTTGGGCAGTCCTGATTCCAGAGCCCTTTGCCCAAGAGATTGGGAGGCTGAGTAGGAGTGGGGATGGTGGTCTTATGGAGAAATTTTCTTTGAAATAGAGAAGTCACTGTAAGAGGAGACACCTCTCAGCTGAAGGAATGTCACCCTCCCTTCTTTCCCCCTTTAAACAGACACTGTACTTTCAACCAGCTGTCCAGGAGGTAGCAGTTACTTTGGGACCCCACCAGGATGTTCAAGTCTGGTGTTTCTGCTCCCTGGACACCTTTCTCCATCTTCCCATGGGTTTCATTTCTAGTCAATTATTAGAAGCTCTCTTCCTGCTCCTGTAAGTCCATCTATCCCACCCTCCCAGGCCTAAACATGTGCCAAGAGAGAGGGTGACAGCTCCAGATGAAAGGAAAGCCCAAAGCCAGAAGGAAGCTGTGCTGTGTGGTACCTGATTTTAGTCCTTCCTGTTTCCATCTGAAAGTATTAACATGTTTCCTCTCTTTGTGAGGGCAAGGTTTTGTGGTTTTCAAAGAAGCTTTACTGAGGTATAATTCATATACCATACAATTTTCCCACTTAAATTGTACAGTTCAAGGGCTTTTAGTGTATCCACAGAGTTGTGCAACTCTCACCACAATTAATTTTAGAATATTTTATTACTCCCCAGAGAAACCCAACAGTCTTTAAGCCAGTACTCCCCAATCCCCCCATTCTCCCTGCTCTAGGAAACCACTAAGCTAAATTTTGTTATCTATGGACATTTAATAGAAATGGAATCATTGATCTGTTAAAGCATCCCACTATTCTTCCACAGAGCCTGGCAAAATACATTTAACCTGGTAGGTATTTGAGTAAGGTTCAATTAGTTACCTGTGTTGGGTATATTAGATTACCTAGTGTTAGGATTAATATAACTAATGGTGTGGGAAACTAGATAGTCTTAGATGAAAAGCCTCAAATGCCATTACTCAGAGTGTGCTAATGGTCTGGATATTACCAGAATGGAAGGACAACCTATGGTTCATAGCTCCCCTAGGTAAGCTCCCACAGACATGGCCCCTTGTGCTCTCTGCATACTCACCTTTAACAGGGATGCCGTAAGTCCAGGAATCAATTCCTTAGAAGACTGGCTTTCTCTCATGAGCTGGCACACCACTCTGCCTGTTAATAGGCAATAGCACTAAAGACCATATAATTTTTTCCCAACATGCTGTTATTCTTTCCCAAACATTAGCTTCGAAGCAGAACGTTTGCTAAATGTTGTCTTTATTTCCAAAACTTGGGATAAAGATCATATGCAACTAATGGCTGAAGAGACAATTGGCCACTTTACATTTTCAGCCTCAAATGAACTCCCCTGCTTGAGTAAATTTCCCATCTTATAGAATGTGAAAATTTCAAGAAGGATGGAGCTTACACATCATAGTATGGTCTGTTAGATAAATGACCAGGAGTAATCTTTCTTAAAACCACATTTTTGTAGACAGAGGTATCAGAAAACCCAGAAAAAAAATACCCGGTGGTTCAGCATTCATGCTTAAATGAAGGTAACATTTGTACCTTCAGCCCAAGATGTGCCAGGGCTTGGAGGGAAATTGGTGAGGACTAATACCAAGGGTCTTTTGGGGCTATTAAGCATTGGCTTCCTGGGTCTGACCTCCAGCATTCTCTTTGAGGAAAAAGCAAAAGGTGACTGCATTAAAGCTTTGTTCTCAGAGTTGTGATGAAGAGTCCAGAAAGCTCCTCTCTTGCAGCTGGCTTCTTTTCACTGAGCTGTCATTGAGTCAGAAGTAAAATGATCATTTTTGTTTAATAGCTGAAGACATAAACAGCTTGCACTTTTCAATCCAAACGTGGTCTCTGGCACTGACTCTGGATCCCTGGGTGTTGAGAAGTATCTAAGTAGGCTGAGTGCTCTTGCCCTGCATTTAAAGTGAGACCCTTGGTTCCTTCCTTTGGATCATCATCTTTCCTGAGATCTGCCTCATCTTGACCTGGTGACTCTGAGTTGTATTTTGTAGAGTAGAAAGGAGGTTTTACTCTTTTAAGCTTATATTTTTCACAAGCTTGAGCCCTTTGTTTTAGGATTCAGTTTCTTCACAGTGGAAGGAAACATGAAACTGTCCCAGCCCTTCATCTACTTGGGTATAGGTGTAGTTTATATATCCTACCAGAGAGGAACTCATCCTGAAGATTAAATTAGTAAATCAAGAAGTATTGGGTTAGGAATTATCCTGAGTCCTAGGAGACAGGGGAGAACTAACCATGACCACTGCCTTCAAGGTGCTTATGATTTATTGGTGATTGGTTGTAGGGGAGAAGGAGGAGAACATAAATGTGGTGAGCATTATGACATAGGTAGGTATGGGTTATGATGGAACACAGTCTGGAGTGGGTCAGAAAGATTTTCCAGGAGAAGTGATTCCTTTATTGGGTCTGAACTAGGAATAGGATTTAACCAGGCATCTAGAAGTTGGCAGTTGAGTAGAAGACAGGCAGAGATATAAGCCTATAAAAAAGCATAACAATAGAGATAGCCTAGCATGGTTCAGTATGACTTGGGTTGGTAGGTGTGTGTTTTTTGGAAGAGGGGCTGGATAAGTTGACAAAGGTCAGAGAAATAGAAACCTTGTATTTGAAATGAGACATAGGAATTTCCTAGCTCTTCATGGCTCTTGCATCATGGCAACTGATGTCTTGAATTCCATATTGGATTCTAATTTCAACTTTATGCATATCCCTCTCTTTTTCCCTAAACAGACAGATCTGTAACCAAATCTGCCACTTACTATGTATGTAACCTCAGACAAATTAGACGCGTGAAGCCTCTGTTTTCTCTTCTGAAAAATGGGAAACTGGAAAAAACATTGTGGGGTTATTGTGAGTATTACTAGGATAAAAAAAGCACCAGGCCTGGCATTAAAAAGTTTTCATAAAATATTGGTGGAATCAAACTGGGCATATGAGTGAAAAGGAAACTCTACCACCTGGAAAACAGCTTTTAGCTTTCCAAACACAGTAGCTGTCAAAGCAGCCTAGGACACCTGGAAAGAGGTAGAGACAGGATCTGAACCTTGGAGAAAAGTGACAGGAAGCCGAGGACCCAGGACCAGGAGACAATAGGCCAGAAAAGTCAAGTGGAGGGATGCAGCTTGTGCCAGAACAACAAGGTCACCACTCAGTCAGGAGTGCAGACAGGAGGGAGGGGGTGGCAGATACTTGCTCTAGGGCACTTCAGGGAATGGATGCACAGCAGCCCATGGCTTCCTCTTTCCTGATGTAGTCCTGATGTCCTGCCTAGACTCTGGAAAGAAATCAAAAAGGGGGGAAATAGAGAAATAAAGGGGGAAGAAGAGGAAAGAAAGGAAAAAATAGAATACCTGCATTTTTATATAATAACAACCAAATTCTTTCATGATAAATACACAACACACTAGGAATGGAAATGCACTTCCTCAATCTGTTAAAGACCATCCATGAACAGCCAACAGCTAACCTCATTCTTAATGATGAAACGTTCTTTCCCCCTAAGATCTAGAACAAGACAAGGTGGTCTGCTCTTACCATTTTTAATCAAAAATTGCACTGGAGGTTCTGACCAGGGCAATTAGGCAAGAAAAAGAAATAAAAGACATCCAGATTGGAAAGAAAGAAGTAAAATTATCTCTGTTTGCAGATTACAGGAACTTGTATATAGAAAAACATTCGTGAAAAAGGGTAAAAAAGAAGATTCAGAGATTCTGATTTCAAAACTTACTAAAAATATACATTAATCAGGACAGTGCAGTATTGGCATGAGGATAATCATAGATCAATTGATCAGAACTGAGAGTCAGAAATAAACTTTCACAGTTAAGATCAATTGACTTTCCACAGAAAGTGACAAAAATTCCAATGAGGAAAGTATAATCGTTTCGACAAACGGTGGGACAATTGGATATCCACGTACAAAAGAAGGAAGTTGGACTCCTACCTCACATCACATACAAAAATTAACTCAAAATGTATCAAAGACCTAAATATAAGTGCTAAAGCCATAAGATACTTAGAAGAAAATCGGGGGTGGGGTGGGACATCTTCATGACACTGGTTTTCACAATGATTTTTTAAATATGACAACAAAAATACAGGCAACAAAAAAATGGTAAATTGGGCTTCATCAAAATAAATTTTCTGCTTCAAAAGATATCATCAAGAAAGTGAAAACAACCCATAGAATGAGAGAAAAGTTTTTCAAATTATATATATATATAATATATATATAATTAGATGAAGTACTAATATATGTTACAACATGGTTGAACCTTGAAAATATTATGTCAAGTGAAAGAAGTCAGTCACAAAAGACCACATATTACATCATTCCATTTATATGAAATGTCCAGAATAGACAAATCCATAGAGACAAAAATTAGATTAGTGGTCACCTAGGATTAAGAGGTAATGGGGAGTGACTGCTATTGACTATGGAGTTTCCTTTGGGGTGATAAAATGCCCTAAAATAGATTGTGGTAATGGTTGAACAACTCTTTGAATATACCAAAGGCCACTGAAGTGTTCACGTTAAGCACATAAATTTTATGCTATGTGAATTATCTCAATAAAGTTGTTATAAAAAATAACAATAACGATACGCATAGCGGTCATTAACTGAGGGCTATCCAAATGCCAGGCACTGTGCTAAGCTCTATAATCTTACCTAAGTCTCACTATAAATATGTCAGGAGAGTTTTATTATATTTATTTACAAAGAAAAAACATAAGTTCAGAGACATTAATGAACTTGCCCAAGGTCACAAAACTAGTAAGTACCATAATAGTTAGGAGTTAGGACTCTGACCCATTTTTGTCTCACTCTGAGTGCCAGGGGCTTATTAAAAGGTCTTGGGTGGATCTTGTGAACCTTCTTGTGCTCCAAGTCCAGTGTTTACAATATGACCAACTACCAAAGAGCAGGAGTTAGTGAAACCTCTGCTTCCCAACTTCCCCACCAGGGAACTGTGGTGAGGTGTTGGGTCCCAGTTGCTGCTGGATACGGGATGGAGAGGACTCTGTGCTCAGTTAGCTGTGTTCTCTGGCTTTCTTAGGACACATTTGTTGTAGAGACTCCCTTAACTCCCCCTCAGATGTGTCACAGCTGTAATTCTGGAAGTGAGACTCCCAACCCCCAGCATCTGATTTTACAGATTATGTCTTGTGTTTAAAACTGAGTTCTGTTCCTTTTAGATCTGTCTGCTTCCTAGTTCCAAGAAATAAAACATGAGAAGGAAGGTGTTAGGCTCATGAAGACAAAGGCTTCAAATAGCTCTCACCAAGGAAAATCTGGGTGAGTTTCAGGGCAATGACTCTGAAGAAGATGGATTATATCTTCTGTTTGGGCTCAGCAATGAAGGGGAAGAGGGGGACCCGAGCCAAATGTGATTGAGATCTTGTCAAATTCCCAATGTTGGAAAACGTTTCAGGATGTTTGACTGAGCTTGACAAAATCAGCACCTGACTGTTCCCCTTCTTCCTTAGACAAAGGTGACCGAAAAACTTGCAATGATCCAAGTCCAAAAGAAGCCACAGGCATGATCACCCTTCTGTGGGAAATGGCACAATGGCACCCTCTGTCAATGGAAATTGCAATGGGGGTGTTAATTATGAACACGGTTATGATAACAGAGTTTTTGAGAAAGAGAGTGAAAATCAACTGAAGTAACAAAATTTAAGTCCCAAAGGGAAGCAATGTATTCTTTTACTCTCTTCTCTGTGATCAAGAGCAGAGGCCGGAAGGGGAATTGTCTTTCCATGACTATCCCCAATCTCTTACTCTGTGGATTGTAGAGTGTTCCCAGGAATTTTTGTGGCTTCATCTCATCCTTTGATTTTTTCCATTGGATTCTTTAGAATCAGAGCAGAAAAAAAATGGGATGCTTAGGATCAGAGAGCCATCCTCTAGTTGTCAGTAAACCCAAACTCTCCATGATAGGTTGAGTGGAAGGAAGGGGAGGGCAAGGATGATGTCATGGGAACAGCTGAGACCTTATTGAAACACTGAAACATGTGTAAGGCTGTCCATAGGCAGATATTAGTTTCAAATTGGTTTCTCTCATTTATTCGCAGTGTTTACTGAGTGTTCACTATGATCTATGCATTAGAAAAACAGCAGTAAATAAAACAGGCAAAATCCCCTGTCCTCCTGGAGTTTGCATTCAAATGGATATAAAACTATTGGCATTTGGGAGATACAATATTAAAGTACTAAAGTTTTTAAAAGTCAGTTGCTGAGTTGGTCAATGAAGGTTAAAACATAACTATTTCTCCTTTAAGAAGCTCTAATCCCCTGTCAGACTTTTTACCCTGTACTAAAAACAATTATTTTCTTTCGCTGATAAATTTTAACATTGACTTCCACTGTTACCCTGAATGGAATACATTGTCTTTACCATTAACATAACGTCTTATGCCCAAAGTTAAATTTTCAAAGAAGAGGAAGCAACCAGATGCATCCTTTAAAATGTTTTTCCCCCAAATAACTAAAACATACAGATTGGGAAGTGCTTACATCAATACGGAGCTAAAGCTTCCTCCATGGATATCTCCTTCCTTCTCCTTGTCTTCTCATCATCAGAAATTTTATGTTCACTGAGAAAGTAAGATTTGAAAGTAAAGATATAAAATAGAATCTTATGAGAGAAGTGACCAGCAGTCTTGTATTTTTGCTTCAAGGCAAAAGAATTGTTCCCAGTCTCTCCCTCCTTCCACTTCAGCATATCAATGTCATATATGAATTCTTCGTGGTAGGAAATGTTGTTTTTAGTGGATTCTAGTCCAGACAATTATCAAAAGAGCTGTTGTATGGTAATCACTGTGGACATGTTAGTAGGTCCAACTTTTTCAATGTTGCATTAGCCCCGGCCTTGCTTTCATTGCTTCTAAGTCCCCAGCTGCTCACAGATGGTTCTGCTGATTCTCCCCAGCTAGAGCCTCAGCCCCCTCACCTCCTGCAGATGGTGATGAATAATGCAGCATGACTCCCATTCCAGGTTGGTATTATATTATCCTAGACCCAAGATTCTTGACCCCGGATGACTGAGGGGCTCCCACACTGCTTGCCACTAATTAGATCTGAGATCTACTACCAGGATTGGTTGCCAGGAGAGATGGGAAAGACTTGGTTGTCACTCACTTCTTCTACCTTCTTCCCCTACATTCACCCAATCCAAAGACTAGAGCTGCAGCCTTGATGCCCTGTCCTTTGTCCAATCAGTTTACTTGCCTAGTTCACTAGTCCAGATTCTAGCTATAGTGACCCAGTTCCTGACCTGGATATTTTTGCTTTGAACAAGACCTTGTAGATTATGTCCACCTGATCTGTTAGACTCTCAGTGTCCACCAGTCTAATTCTAACTCCATTGACTGGATGAAAGTTTTTGGTACAGACATTTCCAAAGTGAATATGGAGACAGGTACAGCCCGAGCAGCACTGAACATGACTTGACTTCTCGCACCTTTAGATCTATCCCTTGTCTCACCTCAGTGTGCATGTCTCAGGCTAACTGCTGCCCCATTCCCAGCCCACCTGACAATACTGTAGACATCAGTGCAAAGTTTCTAAGGCCCAAATATCAAGCAGTGGTAATTTATTATTGGAACTACCTCATGGTAAGGAGGGAAGTTTTTGGTGCCAACATTTTTTAGCTGTTACATATTCTGTAGGTCACTTGGTTCCTGATCATAGAAATAGACAGACCTGGGTTTCATATTTATCCCAGTTCCCTGAAGGAGGTCAAGACTTTGGAAGCTGAGCATCCTGCAAGTTCTCTGGGACTAATTCAAGACCCCATGAAACTCTCTCATGGAACATCCTGGGATCCACAGCTCCAGATTCTTTGGTGTTCCTAGAGCATGGCATAGATTTCAATCGTCATCAGTTCTTTTTAATGTTTCCACATTTTTCTTTCACCCCGGCTCTAATAGTTCATTAACAAAACCTGACTATGGATGTACAAATGAATTTGCAAATGGGAAAGAGGAATTTGGGAGAGAAAGTGAAAGTGAAGTTAAGAAGAAGCTTGTCTAGAAAACCAGATGGCTATTAACTTAGGAAAGTTGGCTATATTCGCAGCAAATGTGTAAATATCTTTTTGTGTCTTTTTTTTTCTTATTTAAGAAAAAGAGCAGTTGGGCCAAGTATGTGACTTGTTAAGTACAGATGACACTAGATACTTATCTTTTCATCCATGTCCAAACAGGATTGAAAGTCTCTTAATTTGAGCTCTGAGAGCCCAGTGAGAAGCATTTTGCCCATAGCTTGAATAGTGGCCATTGCCTTCTTTTAAAAATTCTATGTTCATCCAAGTCAAATGCAAAATAAAGATGGGACAGACCTAGGGTTTTTTCTATTTTGTGTTGAATAAATGTTTGCTTGACATAGAGAAGCAAAGGGAAAAAAAAGCTGAAGTAGTTTGACAAGTTCATAGAGAAGTAACTTTTGGATGTTACTGTCATCTAGTGATGATTTAATACCTAGCTTCCAGGGGAAGTGAAGAGTCACCTTTTTGCTACACTTATAGCCTATCATCACTTTGCAGCCTCTGGAATGGAAGTGACATCTGGGCAAGCTTCTAAATACCTGGTGAAAAAGTCTATTCTTTACAACTGTGGGCACAATGCATGGCCTCATATTAAATCCTAAACCTCTCTGTCTATAATATTTCTGCTTTTGTTTTTAAAACTTCATTGGAACAGAAAAAATGGGCTTCTTTTTAAATATCCACATTCTCTAACACATGGTCACATGTTGCCAGAAACCAAGTTCTATATCACCTCTTCCTCTGTCTGTCCACAGACTTGTCTCTTCAAAGGAGCATCACTAAACCTCTGTCTAATTCCAGGCACATCCCTCCTCTCCTTATTCACTCACATGGTACCTGGGGTGGGGGCAAGGAGGGGAGAAGAACATACTCTAATTGCTTGCCTACCTTGTACTAGGTGCTTTATTGTCATGGTGGCCCTCACTTAAACCCCATATGGTGGGATCATTTCAGTGTTTAAGATGAGGAAACTGAGGTTCACAAAGGTTAGGCAACTGGCCAGAGGTCACACAGGTAAATGCAGTGGCAGAGGTGGAGTTTGAACCCAGCACATCTGGTCTCATAACCCTGGGAGCTTTTGTGTCTTGGGAAGCACACTGAATTTGGCTCCCAGTAAGATTAATTTGTGCATCGGGAACTGAGGTAACAGGGCAGAGAGGCATCCACTTAACTGGAATCGTATATGGTTCTGATGGTAACTTCCTGAATGCCTGGCTTCCTGACTGTGGCTGGGTTCCCTTAGTGAGCTGGTTCTCTGCTGTGGTTCTGAAAATTTAAGGAATAGAACAGAAATATTGCTACCTCTACCTAAACTTATCAGTTGTTTATATATTGCCACTTTTGCTTCTCTGTTTATAATTTACACAATTTTTAACAACGATTTGAGTTTAAATTGCAGGTATCATGCTACTTCATTCCTAAGTTGAATGATATATGCTATATTGCATGCATTACATATATATGTAATATATTTATATATGACATGCACAAACTCATATACACATATTTTAATCATTTAAAAGTTTATTACTTAGTAATTCATTGATGGATATATCACAATTTGTTTTATCAATTTGCACATTGAAGAACATTAGGTTGTTTCCAGTTTGGGGCTTTTACAAATTAAGATGCTATGAACAAACCCACAGTCAATATAATACTCAATGGTGAAAAGCTGAAAGTCTTCCTGCTAAAATCTGGAAGAAGACAAGGATGCCCACTAACACCACTTCTATTCAACATAGTATTGGAAGCCTTAGCCACAGCAATCAGACAAAACAAAGAAATAAAAGGTATTTAAGTTGGTAGGGAAGAGATAAAAATATCATTACAAGCAGATGTCATGGTACTATATACAGAAAACTATAACAACTTCACAGAAAAACTACTAGAAATGATAAATGAGTTCAGCAAGGTAGCAGGATACAAGATTAACATACAGAAATTGGTTGAATTTCTTTACACTAATAATGAAGTATCAAAAGGGAATGTAAACAAACAATACATTTAAAATCATTTCAAAAAAATACTTAGGAATAAACCTCACTACGGAGGTGAAAGACATATACTGAGAACTACAAAACATTAATAAAGAAACTGAAGAAGATTCAAAGAAATGGAAAGATATCCCATGCTCTTGGATTGGAAGAATTAATATTGTTAAAATGGTCATATTATCCAAAGCAATATACAGATTTAATGTTATCTCTATCAAATTACCCATGACATTTTTCACAGAACTAGAAAAAATAATCCTAAAATTTATATGGAACCATAAAAGACCCAATATTGCCAAAGCAATCCTGAGGGAAAAGAAGAGAGCAGGAGGCATAACCCTCCCAAACTTCAGATAATACTACAAAGTTACAGTAATCAAAACAGCATGACACTGGCACAAAAACAGACACACTGGCACAAAAACAGACACACACACATCAATGGAACAGAATAGAGAGCCCAGAAATAAACCTTCACATGTATGGACAATTAATTTCTGACAAAAGAGGCAAGAATATACAATGGGAAAAAGACAGTCTCTTCAGCAAGTGGCCTTGGGAAAGTTGGACAGCCGCATGTAAATCAATGAAGTTATAACACACCCTCACACCATACGCAAGAATATACTCAAAATGGCGTAGAGACTTAAATATAAGACAAGACACCATAAAACTCCTAGAAGAGAACATAGGCAAAACATTCTCTGACATAAATCATTTTCTTAGGTCAGTCTCCCAAAGCAATAGAAATAAAAGCAAAAATAAAGAAATAGGATCTAATTAAATTTATAAGCTTTTGCACAGCAAAGGAAATAACAAACAAAATAAAAAGGCAACCTATGGATGGGGAGAAAATATTTTCAAGTGATTCGACCAACAAGGGCTTAATTTCCAAAATATACAAACAGCCCCTATGATTCAATAACAAAAATACCAACAACCCAATCGAAAAACGCATAGAAGACCTAAATAGACATTTCTCCAAAGAAGACATACAGATGGCCAATAGGCACATGAAAAGATGCTCATCATTACTAATTAGTAGAGAAATGCAAATCAAAACAACAATGAGGTACCATCTCACCCCAGTCAGAATGGCCATCATTAAAAAGTCTACAAATAATAGATGCTGGAGAGGGTGTGGAGAAAAGGGAACTCTCCTGCACTGTTGGTGGCAATGTAAATTGGTGCAACCACTATGGAAAACTGTATGGAGGTTCCTCAAAAAACTAAAAATAGAGTTTCCATATGATCCAACAATCCCACTCCTGGGCATATACCCAGACAAAACTTAATTCAAAAAGATACATGCACCCCTATGTTCATAGCAGCGCTATTTACAATAGCCAAGACATGGAAGCAACCTAAATGTCCATTGACAGAGGAGTGGATAAAGAAGTTGTGGTATAGATATACAATGGAATACTACTCAGCCATAAAAAGAATGAAATAATGCCATATGCAGCAACATGGATGGACTTAGAGATTGTCATACTAAGTGAAGTAAGCCAGAAAAAGAAAGACAAATACCATATGATATAATTTATATGTGGAATCTAAAATACAACATAAATGAACAAATCTATGAAACAAAAACAGACTCACTGATACAGAGACAGATTTGTGGTTGCCAAGGGGGGGGGATGGGTGGAGCAGGGAAGAATTGGGAGTCTGGGATTAACAGATGCAAACTATTATAAAAAGGATGGATAAACAACAAGGTCCTACTGTATAGCCCAGGGAAATATATTCAATAACCTGTGATAAACAATAATGGAAAAGAATATGAAAAAGAATACGTATGTATAACTGAATCACTTTGCTGTACAGCAGAAATTAAATAGAACATATTTCAATAAAAAATTTTAGAAAGATACTATGAACATTTGTGTATATACAGAAAATGCTGGGTTGTTTTTTCTTTCTTGTGTAAATAGCTAGGAATGGAATGGCTAGATTGTATGGTAGATGGAAGTTTAACTTTTTAAGAAATTGTCACAGTTTCCTGAAGTGTTTGTAACATTTTCATTCCTACCAGCAATGCATGAGAGTTCTGTCTCTTCCACATCCTTGCCAAAACTTGCTCTTAACAATCAATTTAATTTTTACCAATTTCAGAGCATACCATATCCCATTGTGATCTTAATTTATGTTACCTTAATGACTAAAGATATTGAGTATATTTTCACGTTCTTATTTACCACCAGTATATAGCCTTTGGTGAAATTTCTGTTTAAACCTTTTTCTCATTTTTATTAGTTTCTTTGTTTTATTATTGAGATTTGAGAATCCATTCCATTAAAATTTTTTTTATTCAAACAGTAAGTCACAAAAATTATAATCATCCGCATCAGTTCACTCAGTCCCGTGTAATTAATTTTCTTTTCATCTTGATCTTTGTTAACCCTTTTATGAATTCATCAGTCTTCCATTAGAGTTCTGAAAGTGCTTATTCATTCAGTTCAACAGTATAGTCAGTTACCAGAAACCTGTACTTGTCAGAGTCTTTTCCATGAATTCCTTGAAGATGAAACACTTTTATAGGAACATTTTTGCTGAAGCATCAGAGTACACCCAGAACTGTCTGTAAATGACAAAAGACTTAAAAATGACCATGGTTAAAGATTTGATGAAAGTTCATAATAATGCAATTGACAAGGAAATTTAGTTATTACTGATATATACATTCTAAAGTAATAACTAGACTTATGACTTATAACATTATACCAGAACATATAAGATTTTTAGAAATTTCATATAATGTCTGAAACATTTATATTAACATATTTCTATACGAATAACCAAAAGAAAGCTTAGTATTAGTTTTTTTTATTGTTGTTGTTGTTTTATACAGCACGTTCTTATTAGTCATCAATTTTATATGCATCAGTGTATACATGTCAATCCCAATCGCCCAATTCAGGACACCACCATCCCCAACCCACCACGGTTTTCCCCCCTTGGTGTGCATATGTTTTTTCTCTACATCTGTGTCTCAACTTCTGCCCTGCAAACCAGTTCATCTGTACCATTTTTCTAGGTTCCACATACATGCTTAATATACGATATTTGTTTTTCTCTTTCTGACTGACTTCACTCTGTATGACAGTCTCTAGATCCATCCACGTCTCAACAAATGACTCAATTTTGTTCCTTTTTATGGCTGAGTAATATTCCATTGTATATATGTACCATATCTCCTTTATCCATTTGTCTGTCGATGGGCATTTAGGTTGCTTCCATGACCTGGCTATTGTAAATAGTGCTGCAATGAACATTGGGGTGCATGTGTCTTTTTTGAGTTATTGTTTTCTCTGGGTATATGCCCAGTAATGGGATTGCTAATCATATGGTAATTCTATTTTTAGGTTTTTAAGGAACCTCCATACTATTCTCCATAGTGGCTGTATCAATTTACATTCCCACCAACAGTGCAAGAGGGTTCTCTTTTCTCCACACCCTCTCCAGCATTTATTGTTTGTAGATTTTTTGATGATGGCCATTCTGGCTGGTGTGAGGTGATACCTTATTGTTGTTTTGATTTGTATTTCTCTAATAATTAGTGATGTGGAGCAGCTTTTCATGTGCTTCTGGGCCATCTGTATGTCTTCTTTGGAGAAATGTCTATTTAGGTCTTCTGGCCATTTTTGGATTGGGTTGTCTGTTTCTTCAATATTGAGCTGTATGAGCTGTTTATATATATTGGAGATTAATCCTTTGTCTGTTGATTTGTTTGCAAATATTTTCTCCCATTCTGAGGGTGGTCTTTTCCTCTTGTTTATGGTTTCCTTTGCTGTGCAAAAGCTTTGAAGTTTCATTAGGTCCCATTTGTTTATTTTTGTTTTTATTTCCATTACTCTAGGAGGTGGATCAAAAAAGATCTTGCTGTGATTTATGTCAAAGAGTGTTCTTCCTATGTTTTCCTCTAAGAGTTTTACAGTGTCTGGTCTTACATTTAGGTCTCTAACCCATTTTGAGTTTATTTTTCTGTATGGTGTTAGGGAGTGTTCTAATTTCATTCTTTTACATGTAGCTGTCCAGTTTTCCCAGCACAACTTCTTGAAGAGACTGCCTTGTCTCCATTGTATATCTTTGTGTCCTTTGTCATAGATTAGTTGACCCTGGGCTTTCTGCCTTGTTCCATTGACCTGTGTTTCTGTTTTTGTGCCAGTACCATATTGTCTTGATTACTTTAGCTTTGTAGTATAGTCTGAAGTAAGGCAGTCTGATTCCTCCAGCTCCGTTTTTTTCCCTCAAGACTGCTTTAGCTACTCAGGGTCTTTTGTGTCGCCATACAAATTTTAAGATGATTATTTCTGGTTCTGTGAAAAATGCCATTGGTAATTTGATAGGGATTGCATTGAATCTATAGATTGCTTTGGGTAGTATAGTCATTTTCACAATATTCATTCTTCCTATCCAAGAACATGGTATATCTCTCCATCTGTTGGTATCATCTTTAATTTCTTTCATCAGTGTCTTATAGTTTTCTCCATACAGGTCTTTTGTCTCCCTAGGTAGGTTTATTCCTAGGTATTTTATTCTTTTTGTTGCAATGGTAAATTGGAGTGTTTCCATAATTTCTGTTTCAGATTTTTCATCATTAGTGGATAGGAATGCAAGAGATTTCTGTTCGTTAATTTTATACCCTGCAACCTCACCGAATTCATGGGTTAGCTCTAGTAGTTTTCTGGTGGCATCTTTAGGGTTCTCTATGTATAGTATCAGGTCATCTGTAAACAGTGACAGTTTTACTTCTTCTTTTCTGATTTGTATTCCTTTTATTTCTTTTTCTTCTATGATTGCCGTGGCTAGGACTTCCAAAACTATGTTGAATGATAGTGGTGAGAGTGGACATCCTTGTCTTGTTCCTGATCTTAGAGGAAATGCTTTCAGTTTTTCACCATTGAGAATGATGTTTGCTGTGGGTTTGTCATATATGGCCTTTATTATGTTGAGGTAGGATTGCTCTATTTCTGGAGAGTTTTTATCATAAATCGTTGTTGAATTTTGTTGAAAGCTTTCTCTGCATCTATTGAGATAATCATATGGTTTTTATTTTTCAATTTGTTAATATGGTGTATCACATTGATTGATTTGCATATGTTGAAGAATCCTTACATCCCTGGGATAAATCCCACTTGATCATGGTGTATGATGCACTTAATGTACTGTTGGATTCTGTTTGCTAGTATTTTGTTGAGGATTTTTGCATCTATATTCATCAGTGATATTGGTCTGTAATTTTCTTTTTTTTGTAGTATCTTTGTCTGGTTTTGGTATCAGGGTGAGAGTGGCCTCATAGAATGAGTTTGGGAGTGTTCCTTCCTCTGCAATTTTTTGGAAGAGTTTGAGAAGGATGGATTTTAGCTCTTCTCTAAATGTTTGATAGAATTCACCTGTGAAGCCATCTGGTCCTGGAATTTTCTTT
The DNA here is from genome assembly GCF_059928025.1 of Delphinapterus leucas. Taxonomy (NCBI): domain Eukaryota; kingdom Metazoa; phylum Chordata; class Mammalia; order Artiodactyla; family Monodontidae; genus Delphinapterus; species Delphinapterus leucas. The sequence goes on from NC_143147.1 coordinate 37,808,284, forward strand.
GTTGGACGGATTTTTAATCATGGTTTCAATTTCATTACTTGTGATTGGTCTGTTCATATTTTCTATTTCTTCCTGGTTCAGTCTTGGAAGGATATACCTTTATAAGAATTTTTCCATTTCTTCCAGGTTGTCCATTTCATTGGCATAGAGTTGCTTGTAGTAGTCTCTTAGGATGCTTTGTATTTCTGCAGTGTCTCTTGTAACCTCTCCTTTTTCATTTCTAATTTTATTGATTTGAGTCCTCTCCCTCTTTTCTTGATGAGCCTGGCTAATGGTTTATCAATTTTGTTTATCTTCTCAAAGAACCAGATTTTAGTTTTATTGATCTTTGGTATTGGTTTCTTTGTTTCTATTTCATTTATTTCTGCTCTGATCTTTATGATTTTTTCCATCTGCTAACTTTGGGGTTCGTTTATTCTTCTTTCTGTAGTTACTTTAGGTGTAAAGTTAGATTGTTTACTTGAGTATTTTCTTGTTTCTTGAGGTAGTCTTGTATAGCTATAAACTTCCCTCTTAGAACTGCCTTTGCTACATCCCATAGGTTTTGGGTTGCCGTTTTTCATTGTCATTTTTCTCTAGGTATTTTTTTATTTCCTTTTTGATTTCTTCAGTGATCTCTTGGTTATTTAGTAACGTATTGTTTAGCCTCCATGTGTTTGTGTTTTTTACATTTTTTTCCCTGTAATTCGTGTCTAATCTCATAGTGTTTTGGACAGAAAAGATGCTTGACATGATTTCAATTTTCTTAAATTTATTGAAGTTTGATCTGTGACCCAAGATGTGATCTATCCTGGAGAATGATCCGTTCCCACTTGAGAAGAAAGTGTATCTGCTGTTTTTGGATGGAATGTCCTATAAATATCAATTAAATCTATCTGGTCTATTGTGTCATTTAAAGCTTCATTTCCTTTTTTAGTTTCATTTTGGATGATCTTTCCACTGGTGTAAGTGAGATGTTAAAGTACCCTACTATTATTGTGTTACTGTCAATTTCCTCTTTTATAGCTGTTAACAATTGCCTTATGTATTGAGGTGCTCCTATGTTGGGTGCATATATATTTATAATTGTTATATGTTCTTCTTGGATTGATCCCTTGATCATTATGTACTGTCCTTCCTTGTCTCTTGTAACATTCCTTATTTTAAAGTCTATTTTATCTGATATGAGCATAGCCACTCCAGCTTTCTTCTGAATTACATTTGCATGGAATATCTTTTCCCATTCCCTCACTTTCAGTCTGTATGTGTCCCTAGGTCTGAAGTGGGTCTCTTGTAGACAGCATATATATGGGTCTTGTTTTTGTATCTGTTCAGCAAGCCTGTGTCCTTTGTTTGGAGCATTTAATCCATTCACGTTTAAGGTAATTATCCATATGTATGTTCCTATGATCATTTTATTAATTGTTTTGGGTTTGTTTTTGTAGGTTCTTTTCTTCTCTTGTGTTTCCCACTTAGAGAAGTTCCTTTAGCATTTGTTGTACAGCTGATTTGGTGGTGCTGAATTCTCTTAGCTTTTGCTTGTCTGTAAAGCTTTTGATTTCTCCATCGAATCTGAATGAGATCCTTGCCGGGTAGTGTAATCTTGGTTGTAGGTTCTCCCCTTTCATCACTTTAAGTATATCATGCCACTCCCTTCTGGCTTGTAGAGTTTCTGCTGAGAAATCAACTGTTAACCTTATGGGAGTTCCCTTGTATGTTATTTGTCATTTTCCCCTTGCTACTTTCAATAATTTTTCTTTGTCTTTAATTTTTGCCAATTTGATTACTAGGTGTCTCAGTGTGTTTCTCCTTGGGTTTATCCTGTCTGGGACTCACTGCGCTTCCTGGACTTTGGTGGCTATTTCCTTTCCCATGTTAGGGAAATTTTCGACTATAATCTCTTCAAATATTTTCTGTGGTCCTTTCTCTCTCTCTTCTCCTTCCAGGACCCCTATAATGCGAATATTGTTGCGTTTAATGTTGTCCCAGAGTTCTCTTAGGCTGTCTTCATTTGTTTTCATTCTTTTTCCTTTAGTCTGTTCCACAGCAGTGAGTTCCACCATTCTGTCTTCCAGTTCACTTAACTGTTCTTCTGCCTCAGTTACTCTGCTATTGATTCCTTCTAGTGTAGTTTTCATTTCAGTTATTATATTGTTCATCTCTGTTTGTTTGTTCTTTAATTCTTCTAGGTCTTTGTTAAACATTTCTTTCATCTTCTCGATCTTTGCCTCCATTCCTTTTCCGATGTCCTGGATCATCTTCACTATCATTATTCTGAATTGTTTTTCTGGAAAGTTGCCTATCTCCACTTCATTTAGTTGTTTTTCTGGGGTTTTATCTTGTTCCTTCATCTGGTACATAGCTCTCTGCCACTTCATCTTGTCTATCTTTCTGTGAATGTGGGTTTTTTTCCACAGGCTGCAGGATTGTAGTTCTTGCTTCTGCTGTCTTCCCTCTGGTGGATGAGGCTATCTAAGAGGCTTGATGGGAGGGACTGGTGGTGGGTAGAGCTGGGTGTTGCTCTGGTGGCCACAGCTGACTAAAACTTGAATCCACTTGACTGTTGATGGGTGAGGCTGGGCTCCCTCCCTGTTGGTTGTTTGGCCTGAGGCAACCCAACACTGGAGCCTACATGGGCTCTTTGGTGAGGCTAATGACAGACTCTGGGAAGGCTCACACCAAGGAGTTCTTCCCAGAATTTCTGCTGCCAGTGTCCTTGTCCCCACAGTGGGCCACAGCCCCTCTCCCCACCCCGCCTCTGCAGAAGACCTTTCAACACTAGCAGGTACGTCTGGTTCAGTTTCCCCTGGGGTCACTGCTCCTTCCCCTGGGTCCCGATGCGCACACTACTTTGTGTGTGCCCTCCAAGAGGGGAGTCTCTGTTTCTCCCAGTCCTGTCGAACTCCTGCAATCAATTCCCACTAGGCTTCAAAGTCTGATTCTCTAGTAATTCCTCCTCCTGTTGCCAGACCCCCAGGTTGGGAAGTCTGACGTGGTGCTCAGAACCGTCACTCCAGTGGGTGGACTTCTGTGATATAAGTGTTCTCCAGTCTGTGAGTCACCAACCCACCAGTTATGGGATTTGATTATGCTGTGATTGCACCCTTCCTACCATCTCATTGTGGCTTCTCCTTTGTCTTTGGATGTGGGGTATCTTTCTTGGTGAGTTCCAGTGTCTTCCCGTCGATGATTGTCCAGCAGCTAGTTGTGATTCTGGTCTCCATTAAATTTTAATATGCATGGGACACTAAATCAATATCTCTTAAATACCTTCGACAGGTAATTTGCCCTCCCCTGTTTTAGTTTATTGCTATTTAGAATTTTACTTGCACTTTGTTTCTGTACATGCATTTAACTATTTCTTCCCCACCCATCCACTTTGCCTCCTAACCTCTCTGTTCTCTTCTGTGGAACTCCAGTCAGAAATGTTTTACTTTTTCAATGTGTCTTTCATGTCTCTTAATTAATCATTCATGTTTTCTATTTCTCTATTTTTCAGTGTTGCTTTCTGGGGAATTTCCTCATAACCATCTTCTTATTCCTCTCTTGAACTATGGCAGGGCAACTATTTTACCTCCTCTTTTAAGCTTTTAATTGTAGTGACTGTTACAGTTTTCATTGTAGAAGATGGTTTTGTTCTTTTTGTAAATTTTAAAATTCATTTATCTTTTTCTTCCACTTCTAGACCTTCTTTTACCTCTTATATTATCACAAATACACATTGAATAATTACACTCATATTGGTCTGCTATCTGTGGTTCTTTGGTTCTGATAATCCTGTTTGCACATCTGCTATCTCTCTGACATGGTGAGTTGTTTCCTCAAGTCTTTGTAACTTCCTTTTTGTACATGCACCTTCTGTGGGTATTGTTTTTCCTTGGATAATTGCATGTGTCATAGCTGCAAAACTGTCACTGGTTTTGATTCTGACAGGGTCCCAGGGGTTTCAATTGTCCTTTGTGTTAATTTATCTCCTTGTGGCTCCCATTCAGTTGCAGGTAATGTAAATTTAATTTCACTCTCTGGCATAGTGTTGGGGTGTGTTTTCTTACAGTTGCCTTTTTGTTTCTTTCTACCTAAGGCTTCGGAAAAGCATGAGGTTCCTTGAGGGTTCCATGGTCTACAGTCTGGGGATTTTCTGGTTTCATTGGAATGGAAGGGACAGCTCTTAGAGGACCCAGGCTCCATGAAGAAGTCTCTGGTCCAGATTCCCACCAGCTATTGTCCAGTACCACATCTTTAGTCCACGTGTGAGTATTAGAACCTTAATCTCAGCCCTAAGAGCTTTCATCTGTTGTGATTTTAAGAAGCCCCCCAAATACCTTACTTGTCTCTTCACCACCTGCGATGTTGCTAGAAGTTCCTCTAAAGAGTATTTTTCACAAAGGAAACAGGCTGGCCTATTATAATAGACAAGTCCTGAAAGAGAACAGGTCTTTCTAGGCCCCTTTCCAACCATTTTCCCGACTTTTGCCCCCAAATAAAAATTATTTCCTATATGATTCTTTTCTTCATTAGCTGTAATAAAATAAACATGGTTATAAATCTCACCATACCCAAAAATATACACATTTACCTTCTGAGTTTGGTACACTTTTAAATGCATGTAATAAACACAATTTAAATTTATTGCCTTACGTCTTATATCTTGTATGATGCCATATATACTCCAATGCTTGTCTTCCTTAATCACTTGCTATAAAGTGATAAAGCAGCAGCTTCATCAAAGCACACCTTTAAAATGGGATTCCTTGACAATATTTGAAAATACTTCTTAGCCAATGTTTTTTGAGGCAATTGCTTTTTTTCCTCAATATATTTTGTTTTATTTATTTATTTATTTATTTTTTAAGCTTGTCAACCAGGTCATTCTTTCTTTTTTTTTTTTTTAACATCTTTATTGGAGTATAATTGCTTTACAATGGTGTGTTAGTTTCTGCTTTATAACAAAGTGAATCAGCTGTACATATACATATTATCACCATATCTCTTCCCTCTTGCATCTCCTACCCTCCCAACACCCCTATTCCACCTCTCTAGGTGGTCAAAAAGCACTGAGCTGATCTCCATGCTATATGGCTGCTTCCCACTAGCTATATATTTTACGTTTGGTAGTGTATATATGTCCATGCCACTGTTTCACTTTGTCTCAGCTTACCCTTCTCCCTCCCCGTGTCCTCAAGTCCATTCTCTAGTAGGTCTGCCTCTTTATTCCCGCCTTGCCCCTAGATTCTTCGTGACGATTTTTGTTTTTAGTTTTTTAGATTCCATATATATGTGTTAGCATATGGTATTTGTTTTGCTCTTTCTGACTTACTTCACTCTGTATGACAGTCTCTAAGTCCATCCACCTCAATACAAAAAACTCAGTTTTGTTTCCTTTTATGACTGAGTAATATTCCACTGTATATATGTGCCACATCTGCTTTATCAATTCGTCTGCCGGTGGGCACTTCAGTTGCTTCCATGTCCTGGCTATTGTAAACAGAGATGCAATGAACATTGTGGTACATGACTCTTTTTTTTCTTTTCATTTATTTTTTTAAACATCTTTATTAGAGTATAATTGCTTTACAATGGTGTGTTAGCTTCTGCTTTATAACAAAGTGAATCAGCTATAAATATACATATATTCCCATATCTCCTCCATCTTAAATCTTCCTCCCACCCTCCCTATCCCACCCCTCTAGATGGTCAAAAAGCACCGAGCTGATCTCCCTGTGCTATGTGGCTGATTCACACTAGCTATCTATTTTACATTTGGTAGTATATCGAACTCCATGCCACTCTCTCGCTTTATCACAGCTTACCCTTCCCCCTCTGCATATCCTCAAGTCCATTCTCTAGTAGATCGTTGTCTTTATTCCCATCTTACCCCTAGGTTCTTCATGACCTTTTTTTTTCTTAGATTCCATACATATGTGTTAGCATACAGTATTTGTTTTTCCCTTTCTGACTTACTTAACTCTGTATCACAGATTCTAGGTCTCCCACCTCACTACAAATAACTCAATTTTGTTTCTTTTTATGGCTGAGTAATATTCCATTATATATATGTGCCACATCTTCTTTATCCATTCATCTGTTGATGGACACTTTGGTTGTTTCCATGTCCTGGCTATTGTAAACAGAGCAGCAGTGAACATTTTGGTACATGACTCATTTTGAATTATGGTTTTCTCAGGGTATATGCCCAGTAGTGGGATTGCTGGATTGTATGGTAGTTCTATTTGTGGTTTTTTAAGGAACCTCCATACTGTTTTCCATAGTGGCTGTATCAATTTGCATTCCCACCAACAGTGCAAGAGTGTTCCCTTTTCTCCACACCCTCTCCAGCATTTATTGTTTCTAGATTTTTTGATGATGGCCATTGTGACCGGTGTGAGATGATATCTCATTGTAGTTTTGATTTGCATTTCTCTAATGATTAATGATGTTGAGCATTCCGTCATGCATTTGTTGGCAATCTGTATATCTTCTTTGGATAAATGTCTATTTAGGTCTTCTGCTCATTTTTGGATTGGGCTGTTTGTTTTTTTGATATTGAGCTACATAAGCTGCTTGTAAATTTTGGAGATTAATCCTTTGTCAGTTGATTCATTTGCAAATATTTTCTCCCATTCTGAGGATTGTCTTTTCATCTTGTTTAAGGTTGCAGTAATAAATGGGAGTGTTTCCTTAATTTCAATTTCAGATTTTTCATCATTAGTGTATAGGAATGCAAGAGAGTTCTGTGCCTTAATTTTCTATCCTGCCACTTTACCAAATTCATTGATTAGCTCTAGGAGTTTTCTGGTAGCACCTTTAGGATTCTGTATGTATAGTCATGTCATCTGCAAACAGTAACAGCTTTACTTCTTCTTTTCTGATTTGGAGTCCTTTTCTTTCTTTTTCTTCTCTGATTACCATGGCTAAAACTTCCAAAACAATGTTGAATAATCGTAGTGAGTGTGGGCGACCTTGTCTTGTTTCTGATCTTAGTGGAAATGGTTTCAGTTTTTCATCATTGAGGATGATGTTGGCTGAGGGTTTGTCCTATATGTCCTTTATATGTAGAGGTAAGTTCTCCCTATGCCTACTATCTGGAGGGTTTTTATCATAAATGGGTGTTGCATTTTGTTGAAAGCTTTTTCTGCATCTATTGAGATGATCATATGGTCTTTATTCTTCAATTTGTTATTATGGTGAATCACATTGATTGATTTGTGTATATTGAAGAGTCCTTGCATTCCTGGGATAAACTCCACTTGATCATGGTTTATGATCCTTTTAATGTGCTATTGGTTTCTGTTTACTAGTATTTTGTTAAGAATTTTTGCATCTATGTTCATCAGTGATATTGGCCTGTAGTTTTCTTTCTTTGTGACATCTTTGTCTGGTTTTGGTATAAGGGTGATGGTGGCCTCGTACAATCAGTTTGGGAGTGTTCCTCCCTCTGCCATATTTTGTAAGAGTTTGAGAAGGATAGGTGTTAGCTCTTCTGTAAATGTTTGATAGAATTTGCCTGTGAAGCCATCTGGTCATTTGCTTTTGTTTATTAGAAGATTTTTAGTCAGAGTTTCAATTGCAGTGCCTGTGATTGGTCTGTTTATATTTTCTATATCTTCCTGGTTCAGTCTCGGAAGGCTGTGCTTTTCTAAGAATTTGTCCATTTCTTCCAGGTTGTCCATTTTATTGGCATAGAGTTACTTGTAGTAATCTCTCATGATCCTTTGTATTTCTGCAGTGTCAGTTGTTACTTCTCCTTTTTCATTTATAATTCTATTGATGTGAGACCTCTCCCTTTTTTTATTGATGAGTCTGGCTAATGGTTTATGAATTTTGTTTATCTTCTCAAAGAATCAGCTTATAGTTTTATTGGTCTTTGCTATTGTTTCCTTCATTTCTTTTTCATTTATTTCTGATCTGATCTTTATGATTTGTTTCCTTCTGCTATATTTGGGCGTCTTTTGTTCTTCTTTCTCTAATTGCTTTAGGAGTAAAGGTTAGGCTGTTTATTTGAGATGTTTCTTGTTTCTTGAGGTAGGATTGTATTGCTATAAACTTCCCTCTTAAACTGCTTTTCTGCATCCCATAGGTTTTGGGTCGTCGTGTTTTCATTGTCATATGTTTCAAGGTATTTTTTGATTTCCTCTTTGATTTCATCAGTGATCGTTTGGTTATTAAGTAATGTATTGTTTAGCCTCCATGTGTTTGTATTTTTTACAGATTTTTTCCGGTAATTGATATCTAGTCTCATAGCATTGTGGCCGGCAAAGATACTTGATACAATTTCAATTTCCTTAAATTTACCAAGGCTTGATTTGTGACCCAAGATATGATCTATCCTGGAGAATGTTCCATGAGCACTTGAGAAGAAAGTGTATTCTGTTGTGTTTGGATGGTATGTCTTATAAAGATCACTTAAGTTAATCTTGTTTAATGTATCATTTAAAGCTTGTGTTTCCTTATTTATTTTCATTTTGGATGATCTGTCCTTTGGTGAAAGTGGGGTGATAAAGTTCCCTACTATGATTGTGTTACAGTCGTTTTCCCCTTTTATATCTGTTAGTACTTGCCTTATGTATTGAGGTACTCCTGCACTGGGTGCATAAATATTTCCAATTGTTACATCTTCTTCTTGGTGATCCTTTGATCATTATGTAGTGTTCTTCTTTGTCTCTTGTAATAGTCTTTGTTTTCAATTCTATTTTGTCTGATATGAGTATAGCTACTCCAGCTTTCTTCTGACTTACATTTGCATGGAATATCTTTTTCCATCCCCTCACTTTCAGTCCATATGTGCCCCTAGGTCTGAAGTGGGTCTCTTGTAGACAGCATATATACGGGTCTTGTTTTTTTTATCCATCAGCCAGTCTATGTCTTTTGGTTGGAGCTTTTAATCCATTTACAATTAAGGTAGTTATCGATATGTATGTTCCTATTACCATTTTCTTAATTGTTTTGGGTTTGTTATTGTAGGCCTTTTCCTTCTCTTGTGTTTCCTGCATAGAGAAGTTCCTTTAGTATTTGTTGTAATGCTGGTTTGGTGGTGCTTTATTCTCTTAGGTTTTGCTTTTCTGTAAAGGTTTTAATTTCTCCGTCAACTCTGAATGAGATACTTTCTGGGTAGAGTAATCTTGGTTGTAGCTTTTTCCCTTTCATCACTTTACATATGTCCTGCTGCTCCCTTCTGGCTTGCAGAGTTTCTGCTGAAAGATCAGCTGTTAACCTTATGGGGATTCCCTGGTACGTTTTATGTTTTTTTTCCCTTGCTGTTTTTAATAATTTTTCTATGTACTTAATTTTTGATAGTTTGATTAATATGTGTCTTGGTATGCCTCTCATTGGATTTATCTTCTATGGGACTCTCTGTGCTTCCTAGACTTGATTAACTATTTCCTTTCCATATTAGGGAAGTTTTCCACTATATTCTCTTCAAATATTTTCTCAGTCCCTTTCTTTTTCTCTTCTTCTTCTGGGACCCCTATAATTCGCATGTCAGTGCTTTTAACATTGTTCCAGATGTCTCTGAGAGTGTTCTCAATTCTTTTCATTCTTTTTTCTTTATTCTGCTCTGCAGTAGCTATTTCCACTATTTTATCTTGCAGGTCACTTATCCGTTCTTCTGTCTCAGTTATTCTGCTATTCCTTCTAGTGAATTTTTAATTTCATTTTTTGTGTTGTTCATCATTGTTTGTTTGCTCTTTATTTCTTCTAGGTCCTTGTTAAATGTTTCTTGTATTTTCTCCATTGTATTTCCAAGATTTTGGATCATCTTTACTCTCATTATTCTGTATTCTTTTCCAGGTAGACTGCCTATTTCCTCTTCATTTTTTTCGTCTGGTTGTTTCTTTTTCCTTTCTCCTTCATCTGCTGTGTGCTTCTTTGTCTTCTCATTTTGCTTAACTTAACTTCATCCCAAACTGTGATTGGAGTCTCTCTTTTGGAGGCTGCAGGTTTGTAGTTCCTGTTGTTTTTGGTGTCTGCTCCCAGTGGCTAAGGTTGGTTTAGTTGGTTGTGTAGGCTTCCTGGTGGAAGGGGCTAGTGCCTCTGTTCTGGTGGATGGGGCTGTATCTTGTCTTTCTGGTTGAAGGTCCTCATCTGGTGGTGTGTTTTGGGGTGTCTCTGACCTTATGATTTTAGGCATCCTCTCTGCTAATGGGTGGTGTTTTGTTCCCGTGTTGCTAGTTGTTTGTCATAGGGTGTCCAGCACCATAGCTTTCTGGCCATTGAGTGGAGCTGGGACTTGGCGTTGAGATGGAGATCTCTGGGAGATTTTCGCCATTTGATATATTATGTGGAGCTGGGAGGTCTCTGCAGGGGCAATGTCCTGAACTCAGCTGTCCCACCTCAGAGGCACAGGCTTGATGCTCGGCCAGAGCACCAAGACCCTGTCATCCACACATCTCAAAATAAAAGGGAGAAAAAAGAAAGAAAGAAAGAAAGAAAGAAAAGAAAATAAGGTTATTAAAATAATTAAAAATAATTATTAAAAAGAAAAAAATTTAAAAAGTAATAAAAGGGAAGAAAGGATGAAGAGAGCAACCAAACTAAAAAACAAATTCACCAATGAAAATAAGTGCTCAAAACTATACAAAAAAAAACCCAAAAAACAAAAAAAAACATGGACAGACAGAACCCTAGGACAGATGGTAAAAGCAAAGCTGTACAGACAAAATAACACACAGATGCATACACATACACACTCACAAAAAGAGAAAAGGGAAAAAAGTATTGTTGCTCCCAAAGTCCACTGCCTCAATTTGCAATGATTCGTTGTGTATTCAGGTATTCCACAGATGGAGGGTACATCAAGTTGATTGTGGAGATTTAATCCGCTGCTCCTGAGGCTGCTGGGAGAGCTTTCCTTTTCTCTTCTTTGTTCTCACAGCTCTCGGGGTTCAGCTTTGGATCTGGCCCCGCATCTGCATGTAGGTCGCCTGTGGGCATCTGTTCTTTCCTCAGACAGGACAGGGTTAAAGGAGCAGCTGATTCGGGGGCTCTGGCTCACTCAGGCCGGGGGAAGGGAGGGGTAAGTATGTGGGGCGAGCCTGCGGCGGCAGAGGCTGGCGTGACATTGCACCAGCCTGAGGCGCACCATGCCTTCTCCTGAGGAAGTTGTCCCTGTATCACGGGACCCTGGCAGTGGTGGGCTGCACAGGCTCCCGGGAGGAGCGGTGTGGATAGTGACCTGTGCTTGCACACAGGCTTCTTGGTGGCCGCAGCAGCAGTCTTAGCATCTCATGCCCATCTCTGGGGTCCGCGCTGACAGCCGCGGCTCGTGTCCGTCTCTGGATCTCTTTTAAGGCTCTCTTAATCCCCTCTCCTTGCGTACCAGGAAACAAAAGAGGCAAGAAAAAGTCTCTTGCCTCTTTGGCAGCTCCAGACTTTTCCCCGGACTCCCTTCCATCTAGCTGTGGCGCACTAGCCCCCTTTAGGCTGTGTTCATGCCGCCAACCCCAGTCCTCTCCCTGGGATCCGAGCGAAGCCCAAGCCTCAGCTCCCAGCCGCCCCCGTCCCGGCGGGTGAGCATACAAGCCTCTCGGGCTGGTGAGTGCTGATTGGCACCGATCCTCAGTGTGGGAATCTCTCCGCTTTGCCCTCTGCACCCCTGTTGCTGCGCTCTCCTCCGTGGCTCCAAAGCTTCCCCCCTCCGCCTCCCGCAGTCTCCGCCCATGAAGGGGCTTCTAGTGTGTGGAAAACTTTCCTCCTTCACAGCTCCCTCCCACTGGTGCAGGTCCCGTCCCTATTCTTTTGTCTCTGTTTTTTCTTTTGCCCTACCCAGGTACGTGGGGGAGCTTCTTGTCTTTTGGGAGGTCTGAGGTCTTCTGCCAGCATTCAGAAGGTGTTCTGCAGGAGCTGTTCCACATGTAGATGTATTTCTGATGTATTTGTGGGGAGGAAAGTGAACTCCGTGTCTTACTCTTCTGCCATCTTGAAGTTCCTCCATGCAATTGCTTTTTTAAGCAATTTAATTTTAGTTTAAATACATTTTTATAAGTAAGAGACAACATAAAATGCATTATAAAACTGTAGTCTCTAATCCCTTGTGCATTTAGTGTAGGGAACTACCCCATCCCTCCTCCTAGACTTATAAAACAGAACAGAATCAGCCTTGATTTGAATACAGCAGTAACTTATCTATGCTGCCAAGCCTGATCATTTTCCTTTCTTGGAAACTGGCATAAAGGCAGTTTGCCATCAACTTCAAAGCTTTCTTCCAAGTATAGAAGGAGAAATATTTTGATATAGTAATGTAAAACAAGTGGACATTTTAATGAACATTTACTCTGATAAGCACTGTGCAAACATGTTCTATGTCTATTTTTTGTAATCACCTCCTCAATGTTAAACTTTTGCACAATTTTTACCGTATTTTACAAATTAGAAATTATAGGTTGTCAGAATTTACTGGCACCCATGAGGTGTTACACTGATTGATGTTTAAACTGTCTACTCAAATGTAAGTACAATCTGGTAGTAAGAAAAATAGTAATACTCCATGGACTTGAGGGAGCAAAAAGATCTCTGAGTTGCAAAAGATCTAAATTATGCAAGCTGAGAAATCCTGGATGGACACCATGATACCTTTAGGTCATCTTTCACCATCCAGGTGGCAAATTACCATTATGGATTAGGTTTCTTAATTGTTTTTGTGCCACGGACCCCTTTGGCCTTCTGGGGAATCTCATGAATCCTTTCTCAGAAAAATGTTTTAAAGCACATAACAGAAAGAATGGAATCTTTTTCTAGCAGCTGATCCCTGAGATTTTCAAGCATTTTGGCTCTGTCTACTTCACTTCCCACTTCTACCAAACTGCTCAAATACCTTCCCTAATGTTCTTCAGAAAAGGTAGAGGAGACACGCAAGCAGGTTTGGAGAGTATGCTGTTGGGGAAGAGATGCTTTTGAGATGACATTGGTGTCTTCCTTTTCCCTTCTTTCTAGAAGCCTCCCCATTTCTAGCACCTCCATTTTTCCCCAGATCAAGCTCCGTGTTCCTCTGGTTTTACTTCTTTTCCATCCTCACTCATCTCTTGCTCAGCCCAGTCCACTTCTCTAGACCCACCCCTTGCTGCCTCCTAACACTAGCTCCTTCTCCCGGCTAAGCCCCGCCTTCTACCCTGTCTCTTTTTGGGTTCCTGTCAATCATGCTGGGCCACCCTCTCGCCCACATCCCTAACACACACCAAGCCTGTCCCCGGCCTCCCCTGCAGGCAGAAGAGCTGTGGCAAATGAAGGATGGCCTCTGCTTCCAGCCACTTCTCCGAAGAGCAGTTCAGGAACGTCTGCTGGGAGCTCCAGCCACCCGGGGAAGGTGGGGCCCGCTGGGAGCTGCTGGTGAAGAGCATGAGCATCAGCATCTACTGGCAGCTGAACCAAGTAGTAGTTGGCCCGCTAGAGGCATGAGGGGCGGCAGCGCGCCGGGGGTGGGCACCCGGGGGTTGGAGGTACGGCCCCTGGGGAGTTCCAGGCTGCAGCCAGGTCAGGACACCGTGAGTCTTCTGGAGCCAAAGAGGAGTGAGCACTGGGCTGGTGCCTCCAGCTGACTCTTCCGTGTGTCGTGGGGAGTATGGAGGTATCCAGAATTTTGTCTCAGGTCTGAGGCCCGACTGGACACGTGTTTTGTTAGAAGTTAATGGTAGAGTTAAAACGTGGGTGGGCTGATTCTTAGCCCCATGCACTTGCCTGCAAGGGACGTGGAGCCCCACTCCCGGGTGGATGCCGGTTCCTGTGTGTATGGCGGGGAGTATTTCAGGGTTGAGGCTAGTCATTTTAGTGACTTGCTTCCTTTGGCAGCTGTCCCCTTCCTTGTAAATTGGACTTAATAACTTTAGTCTGAAACTTCTGGGAGAAAGGTTAAGTAAAAGGGTAGGAGGAATGGTGTTGGCAGCGTGCCCAGAGGCCTTTGGAGCCAGGTAGCCAGCCAGGTGGAATGATGGCCAGTCATCAGTTACTCACCGTGCTAGTAGTGCCTGGCAAGTAGCCTTAGAAGTCACCTTCGTCAACGTTTCCTGACAGAGAACCAGAGGATTAGAGTGTTCGAGACGGGAGGAGCTCTGAATGTCTGTGAGTACCAGAGCCACTGGATACAACAGGATGAACATGAAGCTCAGTCTAGGGCAGGCAGAATTAATTTCCAAGTGTCATTTCAGCAGTTACCTCAGTGCAAACATGAACGTGTTTTCAGACAACATCCTTTTATCTTCTAACCATTTCATTTTCCACACCAGCCATGCCCAGGCATTTGCCAAGTGTTGTCAGTTCACTGCTCAGATGTATCTAATCTCTGGTCCCTTTCCCTTGCTTTGTTCCTCTTTAACCTTTGCCACTTTGGGTAGTACCTCTCACCTAGAATTGCAGTGACCTCCTAACTAGCTTCTTGGCTTTACACCCCTCTGATTCCTTCCATCCTATGCACTACAGTCCAATCAAGTACCGGAAAGAGAGGCTGCGACCTTATCAGTCCCCTTCCAGTGGCCCTGTTGATTGCACAATTAATAATAATAATAACTACTGTAATAGCTAATGCATTGCATGCTTTCCTAGGCTCCAGGCACTGGTTGAGTGCTTTGCAGGCATTGCCTTACTCAGTCCTCACATTAACCCTGATGTAAGGTATTGATTGTCACCTTTCTACCTGTATAGAAAGAATATGTAGAAAGGCTAAACTGATCGCTCAGGACTCACTCAGCTGTCTAGCTCCAGACCTTTGCTGTAAATACGTTCCTGCACTGACTGTGAAAGAGGGCCAAAGCTGCCAGGTGGGCTATGCATGTGGCACTAGTCTGACCCCAACTCACATTTCCAGCTCTACATCCCATGACTCACCCACACCCTCCTGTCCTCCAGGCAACCCCAGCCACTCCCCCCATACCCTCCACAGGCTGTGCTATTTTGCTTTTTAACCTTTTGTCCCACAGCTGCCTGAGCTAAGACAGTGAGTGACTTCATTTTGTGTATTGTTTCCATTGTGTATTGTTACGTAGCAGGGCCCACCTCCCTCATGTGCTGAGGATGTCAGTGGTATTCAGAATAGTTCCTATCTCTACTAATCATATTATGGTTAGTCATATTATGGATATGTCTTATTTCCACCTGTTTTGAGCATGAGGGCAGTCATGGTACATTGATGTTAGTTACAAGTCTTTCCAGAGAGCTTCCATAAGTTTGGAGGCTGTATGATTCCCATAGGTGTTGCGCTTGAGCCTCAGTAGCTAGGATGGAGGGCCGCTGCCCTGTGGCCACTTTGATCTCCATCTGTATTAAATGTCATGAGTCCCTGCTGGGTCAGGGTACAAGCCCTTTCTTTCCTAGAACCCTCAGTGCATATCCAGCATTAGTTGCTGTCTGACCCATTTTGCTAGAGCCTCATTTTCTTTCCAGGTTGACTCCCATCCTTTACTTTCCTCTTAGAAGAGAATTCCCTCTAATCTCCAGTTAGTAAATATTGTCATCTGAATACCACTCCACATCAAAATGGAATTAAGCTTGTCCCACACTCTGCCTAGACCTGCACTTATCTCCCTTAAAGGCTTTGCCATTTTCTCTCTTGTGAGCCAGTATGGTTTCATCCACCATGCATGTTGTTGCTATTATGTGCCTCTTCTTCCTCCTCCACCCACTTCCCTACCCATTTTACCTACGCATGTGCATATGGTCTTGGGTCCCCAGGTCCCTGGCTAGAGGTCAGACCAGAAGACCCTGGCCCCTCAGTCAGTCTTTACCTTGAGTACATACCTGACTATTGCCCAGGTGATTCCAGGTGAGGTTTTCCATTGCAGTTTTTGTCTTCTGGCTTTTTAAAATTCCTTCAGCTGGGTTATATAAAGTGGACTTGTTTGGGGCCCTTTAATGTTGGGAGACCAGCAGGGGGTCCTATTGATCCAAGCAACTTTTGATAGTGCTGCATTAACCTTTACTTCAATCCCATAAATAGTCACTTCATTCATCTTATTTCTTAATAACCATCTAAAGATCTGCTGAAATGAGTCCCTTGATTCTCCGTGTCTCTCCCAATTTCTTGTTAATGTAAGACCCACAGGGGAAGCTGAGACAGGTAATCTGATAAGACTTCTTGGATTGCTCAGTTTTGCTACAGTAAAGTTATACGTGGTACACATGCAAAAGGGACCCTCTTCTTCAAAGTTTTTGCTAAATTTTTGCTGGGTAAGAGGCATATTCAATGGATGAATACCCTGATCATGAAGCCACTCCAACATGGCTTGCATACAAATCATATTAGCTGCTTCGTCAGGGGTATACCACTTGGAATTTATAGGATAGGAAGAATCAGACAGTCCCCCTTCTCAGACTTCACAGTGGCTTGTATCCAGTTGAGCCAGGCTGGCTGTTCCCTAGGGAGTAATCTGCTATGAGTTTGGATCATGTATAGCCATCTATGATTGGCCAAGAAGACACAGGAAGCTGTCATCATAATCTAAATTATGCTGTAAGAAAGTTACTATTAAGTGTTTTGAAAAGACTGAACTAGTGTAGAAGCACTTGAATGAGTTTTCAATGTAACAAATATCTATATGTGCTTTATATTTCAAAAAAAAACAGATTGTGGCTTCTTTTTAGTAGAACCAAATAATTGTGAATCTTGTTCTTGGAAAAATGGCTATTTTTCACATACAATATTCTGATTTTTTTCATTTTTCTCTTTTTCTATTAAATCACACAATTTTAGAGTTAGAAAATCTTCTGTCCAATAGCCTCACCTGTTCTTTTCACTTTTTTCCTACTTTCTTTGCCTACTTTGTGTCTTTGTTCTCACCTCTTTTTTCTTCCCATGTTATAATGGTAATATCTTTACACAGTGCGTTAATATACAAAATTCTGTTACACATAATTAGTTTTCATTTATCCCTCTCAACAAATCTGGAAGATAGTAAGACACAGGCTTATCTTTCTATTTTACACATGGCAGTAAGACCCAGCATTGTTAAGTGAGTCACACAAGGCCTCATAACTAGGAACTAGACATGGGCCAGTCTATTTTGATGAACTCAGTACCAAATATACTGCTTGCTTCAATTCAGAATGACATTCTCTTTTTGAAAACTAAGCAAAACTAGTGCAGAGCTGCCATGTGCTATCCTATGTGGTATCCTGGGAAGGGCAGGGGTTTTGGAGGCAGATAGACTTGGGTTAAAATTTCTGCTCTGCCCAACTATCATTCATGTATTCATTTTAGAGATATTAATCGAATGCTTTCCACTTGGTACTGCCCTGGCAGGCACTGGGCATAAGCAGGGAGCAGGAAGTTGGAGCTACTGGTTCAAAGAGCTTCTTGAACAGTGAACCATATTCACTGATGAGAATAAACCAGCAGTGTGTAATGAAATGGGGGTGGAAAATGTTACAAAAAAGTAAAGAGGTATAAAGGGATAGAGAGATGGTATGGCAGGGGGGTATCCAGGGGTGTTGTGATATGTTTTAGATAACGGAAATCTGGAAAGCCCCACTGCCCAGAGGTAATATTTGAGTGGAGATAGAAGTGAAATGAGAGATTGCATCCTGCAAATATCTGGAGGAGAAATGGACCAGAGAGTGTTTGCTTCTCAAGGCTCAAGCATATTAGAATTGCTTGGGGAGCTCTAAGGACATCCCCAAGCCCTATCGTAGAGTTCCAGATATAATTGAGCTGGGGTAGGCCTGGGTGGTCCTTTTGAAAAGTTCCCCTTGCACATAGAGGTTGATTATTCTGTCTTCTCTACTTCTGTGTATATTTGAAATGCTGGTGCTCCTGCAGGGCCTGTTAAAATGCACACTAAGACCTCACTCCCAGTTTTGATTCAGTGGGTCTGGGTTGAGAGTTGGCATTTTACTTCTTTTCTCATTCTCCTTCCAATCCTTCCCTCTCCCCTTCCTCCTCCTCCTTAGCTTCTTGTTCTTGTTCTTGATCTTTGTGTTCTTCTTTTTCTTCAGACAAGGAAACTGAGGTTTAAAGAAGTTCTGAGAAATATCTGGGAAAGGTAAATCTGTGGACACAGGAAGTAGCTTGTCTGGGATTGGGAATGGGAACAGGGATTCACTGCAACTGAACAAGAGGTTTCTTTGGGGGTTACACAAATGTGTAACTTGTAGAAGGTTGCATAACTCCATAAATTTACTAATAATCATTGAATTGTACACTTAAAATGAGTGAATTTTATGGCACTTAAATGATACTTCAATAGAGCTGTTATTTTTTTTAAAAAAAGATGTTATGAAACTCACCCAAGGTCACACAACTAATGAACTTGACTTAGTTGCAGCAGAGCTTGGACTCGAAGCCATTAATGTGACAGTAGAGCTCAAGGTCTATGATACAGCTTCCAAATTGTCACTGACCTCTCCAAACATATCATTAGATAAGTAATAAGCCATCAGAGTGCACATAGCTATAGTCATGGTAATGATATAGTTTATCATCCTAACCAGAACACTTTTGAGTGAAAGGGGTATTGTAAAGTGTTTCGCCAGGAAAAGTGTAAACCCTGTGATGGGTATATTGGAGCATAGATCACCCTAGCTATAGCTCACAACCAGACACAATTTAATTTATTAGGTGCTTCGAAATCCTCTCATTGGATCCCTGTACAAATTTGGCAAAACAAGAGTTATGTTCAGTTTATAGATGGAGAAGCTGAGACTCAGCAAGGGCCTTAGGTTCCTGAATCCTAAAATCACAGAGCAGTTAAGCATCAAAACTATACTTTAGACCAGGGATTGCTGAATCTGTCATGCTGGCTATTTTTGAACAGTCCACAAGCTAAGAATGGTTTTTACATTTTAAGTTGTTGTATAAGTACCTACATAATAGCCTCCATTTTGCCTTTTAGCCCTTAAAGTCCAAAATATTTTCTTTTTGGCTTTTTATAGAAAAAATATTTGGGGAATCCTGCTTTACACCATTGCCACCACCACTTCCAAAACATGCAACCCAGGAAAGTTCTGAATTATTACAGAGTCATATTGCAGTTCCACATGTAAGAGAGAAATCCTTGTGTCATAAGCTCCAAATATATTATATTTTGAATAACATGAGCGTTTACCATTTAAGCTCAGACCACCTTTCAAAGTAAATCTGCCGATCTTGAATGCACTATACAGGATAAGTACCAAAAAATTTTAATCTTAAATATATCATACTCAAGCTCAAATAAACCAAAGAGAAAGAGAAAATCTTGAAAGAAGCTGGGGGAGGGGTGCGGGAACCACTTTACCTATAGAGAAATACAAATGAGAATTACAGCAGACATCCCACCAGAAACCACCCTGAAAAAAGAGAGTGGAGTGAAATATATTATGTTTTGAAAGAGATAAAACCACCGACCCAGAATTCTATATCCAATGAAGCTGTCCTTCAAAAGTGAAGAAGAAATAAAAACTTTTTCAGACAAATAAAAGCTGAGGCAATTCATCAGCAGCAGACCTGCTCTGGAAGAAATGTTAAAGGGGAAGAAAAAATGGTATAGGTCAGGAAATCAGATCTACATAACATAAAAAGTGCCTCTTTTATTGTCTCAAAGCTTTTGCAAGGCATGAACTTTGTCTTATTCACCAGCTATTACCAGGGCTTAGCAAAATGCAGGCACGCAGTAAGTCCTGAAAGATTGCTTGAATAGGTACATGAACCAACATTTTGGAGGTTTTTCTCACTAGGGTATATTCAAATAACCCAAAGGTAGCTATGGAAAGCTACCATTAGCTTGCCATTTCTAAACTAAATGGCAAGATATGGTAGCTATGTACAGCTCTAAGCTTTTTTTGTGTCTTACAAACATACTAAAAGTCCCAGGCTAAAATCCAAAGGTTCATATTCACATGTATTCTCCTTTTCTTACAAAAATATAGTCATTTGTGGGGCTTCCCTGGTGGCGCAGTGCTTGAGAGTCCGCCTGCCGATGCAGGGTTCACGGGTCCGTGCCCCGGTCCGGGAAGATCCCACATGCCGTGGAGCGGCTGGGCCCGTGAGCCATGGTCGCTGAGCCTGTGCGTCTGGAGCCTGTGCTCTGCAACGGGAGAGGTCACAGCAGTGAGAGGCCCGCGTACTGCAAAAAACAAACAAACAAACAAAACAAACAAACAAACAAAAATATATATATTCATTTGCATAGTTTCCATGAAGGGTAAAATAGCCTCCCAAAATAGTGTCCGGGAGTGGTGAGCTTGTGTCTCCCACTGGAGAGCCTGCTAGAGCTCTCCTCCTGCCCTTAGGTGGCAATTTTGATATTAAAGGCAGGTTGGAAGACCAGGCAAGAGCCATCCTCCATGTGGCCCAGTTCAGTCCCCGGCTCACCCAGGTATCGGTATGGTGTTATGTCTAAAGATCCAGAATGTCCAATTCCTTCCTACAAAGTCTCCTTTCCTCTCAAGGGTTCCCAAAGGGTTCCCGGTGGGTGAGGCTGCTCTAGAGTCTTGGGCAGGTTTCCTGGTGGGAGGGGCTGGTGTCTGTCCACTATTGCATGGAGCTGGATCTAGGCCCTCTGGTGGGCTGGGCCATGTCTGTAGGCATGTCTGTAGGCATGTGTCTGTAGGCATCTGTGACCTCTTTAGTCCCTAGGCAGCCTGTTTGCTGATGGGTATGGCTGTGTCCCCACCCATTTAGTTGTTTAGCCAGAGGCATCCAAGCACTGGAGCCTACAGGCTGTTGGGTGGGCCCAGATATTTGTGCTAATGATTTAATATGTCAGCTGCCAGGAGTGTTCATGTGGCTGAATATTCCCCACTATGTCTGTCACCAGAATCTCTGTCCCTAGGGTGAGCCACAGCTGCCCCTCACCTCTCCAGAGGACTCTCCCAAACAGGCAGGTAGGTCTGGCCCAGGCTCCAAAAAAATTACTGCTTTTTCCCTAGGTCTGGTGCCTGTGAGATTTTCTGTGGTCCTTTAAGAGTGAAATCTCTATTTCCCCCAGACCTGTGGGGATCCTGCAACTAAGCCCTACTGGCCTTCAAAGCCAAATGCTTTGGGGGTTCATTCTCTCAGTTCCAGAACCCCAGACTGGGGAGTCTGACATGGGGCTCAGAACTATCACTCCTGTGGGCGAACCTCTGCAATGTAATTATTCTCCAGTTTGTGTGTTGCCCACACAGGGAGTATGGGATTTGATTATATCGTAAGTCTTCCCCTCCCACCTGTCTCACTGTGGCTCCGTCTTTATGTATTTAGTTGTAGAAGGTCTTCTGGGGTAGGTTCCAGTCTTTTTCATTAGTGGTTGTTCTGCAAATAGTTGTGCTTTTGGTGTGCTCATAAGGGAAGGTGAGCTCAGGGTCTCTCTACTCTGCCATCTTGGCCACTCTCTGGTACTTTCTATAATAGAGTGTATGTAATTTCAGATATTTCTGTGCAAAATTCAATATACTTTAATTTATTGTCTATTAATAGTGCCCATTATCTCTTACTTCTCTTCCTTGACAATGCATTTTTATAATGTTTATGTATGTCTGTACAATTTTAATGAATTTACACATAATCATATTTCCTTGTAAATGTTCCTAAGTTTTATCAGCACTATTTTGTGACTACTCTTCTACTTTAGGGTAATGTCAAATAAAAAGCAAACCTGAACTTACTAAGGAGAGACTTTTGTTTAAAAGGATTCTTGCCCGGGGTTGGGGGTTATTGTAATAGGGAGAATACTTTGACCATAGGATCTGTGAGTCTCAGGAGTGAAACAGAAAGGACTTTCTTTTATAGAGAGGATTCAGCAAGGCTAGAAACCATGTGTGGGGAAGTGAGATGCAGGTGGCCTGACTGGAGAATAGAACGAGAATATCTTACCCTGAGGCCATTCTGTTCTCAGGAGGGGCTGAATACTGGCTCAGGCTGAGGCTGGGCCAAAGTTTAGGGGCTTGGAGGAAGGAGTGATGCTTAACCAGTGTGGTTAACAAGCATTTTGCTCTAATTGATCAGCAGCGGAGTAAGCAGTTTAGCCAATCCTTTATGAGGCAATGAAAGGGAATTTAGAGATACTGTTTCTGGATTTGTGATATATGAACAAGGGGTATGTGTGTGAGTCTCATCTAAGTCATAGGAGGAAAGGCAGTTCTTCTATTGTAAGCTGTTTTTGGAACACAAAGGGTGTGGGAGTTTCTTAACCTCTACTGTTTTCCAGGATCACAAGATTCAAGTAAAATTCATTGCCAGTAAGAACCACTTATAAAAATTAGGGTTATTATTAGCTTCAAGTAAGAGAAAACTGGATTAACAATGACTTAAATGAAGAGGGGTTTATTTTTCTCACCTAACAAGTAGTACAGAGGTCAGCAGTTGCTGACATTGGTTTAGATGATCAACAATGCCAGTAAAACTTTGTCTTTTTAATCTGCCTTCTCATGTTTTTTTTTTTTCTCTTAGGCACAAAATAGCTGGTGCACCTCCAGGTATCATATCCATATTCAAAACAGGAAGGAGGTGTCATATTGTCACCTCTACCTGCCTAAGAGACCAGGAAAGTTATTAACCATGCACATGGCTGTAGGCATTCTCTTAGCAAGAAAGAGAGTATATCCTATAACAAATCTTCTGTGTCTTCCAGGAATTGTAATGACTGATATGATATTGAATAAGTCTTTTACTATCTGAAGTGTAGGAAGTTAAATAGCCCATAAATCAAGCATTAGAAAAGTAGGCAGTGTGTTTTACTTTAGATAAAGAAATTGAGCCATTCTTAAAAGTGGTTTTCTGGAGGAGCTTCAGGAAAAGCCAATGACCTCTTGAGTAAACTTGTTTGGAGTCATTTATTGAAATGTGAGTACACTTGGACACATAAATGCAGCAAATGTTACATGGGGATTATATCTCTAATTTGAAAGAGACTTATATATCAATAATAAAAACATTGCCCAAATAAAACTAAGATTTATGCTTTTTCCTATTAAATTGTACAAACAATAGTAGCCAGTCCTGGTGAGATGCTTCTTTGCTACTAGTAACAGTATAAAGTGGTAAAAAAACTTTCTTAAAAGTTTATAAAAAGTATAAAGAGGGTTTTCCCTGGTGGCACAGTGGTTGAGAGTCCGCCTGCCGATGCAGGGGACACGGGTTCATGCCCCAGTCCGGGAAGATCCCACATGCCACGGAGCGGCTGGGCCCATGAGCCATGGCCGCGGAGCCTGTGCGTCCGGAGCCTGTGCTCCGCAACGGGAGAGACCACAGCAGTGAGAGGCCCGCGTACTGCAAAAAAAAAAAAAAAAAAAACTAAAAAGAGCCTTAAAGTGTTAATGTCCATTACCCTAAAATTTATCTCTAATAAAGCTTCCAGCTTTTCTAATGAAAAAATTATACATATGGACCAAGTTGTCTTTATGGAATAATTGTTCCAGCAATATTTATAATTGTAAAAATATATGGAAATAGGAATGACTTACAAGAATAATTTAATTGTTCTCGCCATAACTTCAAAATAATATTGTTGAATATAATAAGAACACAAGCTATTTATACCAAATTAATCACATTTTGTAACATGTAAAAGTATTTATTTACTTAAAAGAAATATGTCAAATGTTGCCATTAGGTATTTGTGGATTGTGGGGTTACATGCCATTTTAATTTAATTTACTTTATTATTTTTAGCATTTTCTAATTTTCCTAAATGAATATTAAGTATTTTTGTAATTACAAAAATTCACGTTAATTTTTGAAATTTTTGAAAGACATAATAATAATGTAAGTTTGTTTGCTGAGAGCATCTTAAATGATGGGTGAAACCATGCCTTGATCCAAGAATTTCAGCCCTTGAAAAGAACATTTTATTGATAGACTAGGAAAGGTGTCACTGAACATTTTGTTTCTCTGGAGTTCTGGCATTTCTCAGTTCTGCCACGAAGGGAGTGTTTAAAGGAAGTTGTCACAATAGTTCATTCTTCAGTATTCACATAAATCACATCATTCTATTTTCTCTTCTAGAGAACTTTCTGTTTTACTTTCTGTGATATGTACATAACTGTGGTCTCTAAGGGCTACAACTACATTCAGGAGGAAGGGAACCAGGTCCAGGAACCAGTTTGTCCTAATTCATGCATTTAACCAAAGCTAACTCATGTGAAGTTGGGGAGAACGTTATCTCAATACATAATTATCCCTTATGCTCAGTATGTGTGGAAAATGGGGACCCACTATTCCTGAACAGAAGCTAATTGTCTCTCCAAGCTGATTAAATCATGTGTGGGTTTAGGTGTGTGGTGTGTATAAACTCTCAGTCTCTTCCCATTTGTGAGCTTGAGGAGAGGGGCAGGAGGGGAAGGAGATGCTTCTCTTGAGTCCTGCCCTTTGTAGGGGGCATTCATGGCACAGCATGTAAGGGTGTCAGACCTACCAGTTTGTCATTTGCTGGTTGGAAACCCTTGGTATAAAGCCACATACTTTTAGAGCTGAAACATCCTTATGAATTCAATTTCAATTTTACCTTCCATTTCCTGCCAGGTACTTCCACATACATCTGAGATTCCTAAACTGAGATGTGCTTATCCCTGCATTATGCCACCTGAGTCAGGAGACCCTTGAAACCTCAGGATCTCTAGAAAGATTCCCCATGTTTACCCCTTGACTTCAAGTAAGTCCCTGGAGCAGTGTTTAAGAAGATGGGTCCATTTGTGTTCAATTTGCAAAAAACTTTGTGTTAGCACCTGGAAGTATGAATCCATCTAAAAGCGTAATTTTTATTCCTTTCTGTTTGTTTGTTTTTGCAATTAAATTAATCTAAAATCCATTGGTTTAGTCTTAACAAAGGACCTTTCAGTCAAGGTGAGGCTCATGAATTGTACAGAGGGTAAACAGTATAGTGCAGCCGACTGCAGCCCAGAACTCTCACAGATGAGGATACAGATTAACAGAAAAACAAGGGAAATCTGTTGTACTTAGAAATCTAGACATGGTTTTTTACTGAATAAAAGGGACTAACTAGTATGATTTAAAAATCCAAAACTTGGGTGGTGAACTTTGGGAGAAACTGTAGATTTGGGGTTTGCTGTATGAGACTGACTAGTTTCTGATTTTTATGTTTAACTTACTATACTTTTTAGCACATGTTATCATTGGTGGATTTGTTTATTCGTTTGGTTGCTCTCTTCTTTTTTTATTTTAATAACTTTTATTTTATTTTATTCTTATTTTCTTTCTTTATTTTCTCCCTTTTCTTCTGAGCTGTGTGGCTAACAGGGTCTTGGAGCTATGGTGGGATGTCAGGCCTGAGCCTCTGAAGTTGGAGAGCCGAGTTCAGGACAGTGGGCCATGAGAGACCTCCCAGCCCCACATAATACCAATCAGCAAGAGCTCTCCCAGATACCTCAGTCTCAATGCTAAGACCCAGCTGCACTCAACGACTAGCAAGTTCCAGTGCTGGACACCCTATGCCAAAAAACTAGTAAGACAGGAATACAACCCCACGCATTAGCAGACAGGCTGCCTAAAATCATAATAAGTTCACAGACACCAAAAAACACACCACCAGACGTGCCCTGCCCACCAGAAAGATAATATCTAGCCTCATCCACCAGAACACACACCAGTCCCCTCTGCCAGGAAGCCTAGACAACCCATTGAACCAACCTTACCCACTGTGGGGCAGAGACCAAAAAAACCAAGAACTACGAACATGCAGCCTGCAAAAAGGAGACCACAAACACAGTAAGTTAAGAAAAATGAGAAGACAGAGAAATACTCAGCAGATGAAGGAGCAAAGTAAAAACCGACCAGAACAAACAAATGAAGAGGAAATAGGCAGTCTACCTGAGAAACAATTCATAGTAATGATACTAAGGATGATCCAAAATCTTGGAAAGAGAATGGAGAAAATACAAGAAACATTTAACAAGGACCTAGAACTAAAGAGAAAACAAATGATGAATAACACAATAATGAAATGTAAAATTCTCTAGAAGGAATCAATAGCAGAATAACTGAGGCAGAATAATGGATAAGTGACCAAGAAGATAAAATTGTGGAAATAATTACCGCAGGGCAGAATACAGAAAAAAGAATGAAAAGAATTGAGGACAGTCTCAGAGACTTCTGGGACAACATTAAACACAACAACATTTGAATAATAGGGGTCTCAGAAGAAGAAGAGAAAAAGAAATGGATTGAGAAAATATTTGAAGAGTTTATAGTTGAAAATTCCCTAACATGGGAAAGGAAATAGTCAATCAACTCCAGAAAGGTCAGAGAGTTCCATACAGGATAAATCCAAGGAGAAACACAAGAAGACACATATTAATCAAACTATCAAAAATTAAATAATAAAAAAAATATTAAAAGCACCAAGGGAAAAGCAACAAATAACATACAATGGAATACCCATAACGTTAACAGCTGATCTTTCAGCAGAAACTCTGCAAGCCAGAAGGGAGTGGCAGGACACATTTAAAGTGATGAAAGGGAAAAACCTACAAGCAAGATTACTGTACCTAGTAAGGATCTCACTGAGATTTGACAGAGAAATTCAAACCTTTACAGACAAGCCAAAGCTAAGAGAATTCAGCACCACCAAACAAGCTTTACAACAAATGCTAAAGGAAATTCTCTAGGCAGGTAACACAAGAAAAGGAGAAGACCTCTAAAAACAAACCCAAAACAATTAAGAAAATGGTGATAGGAACATACATATCTATAACTACCTTAATTGTAAATGGATTAAGTGCTCCAACCAAAAAACATAGACTGGCTGAATGGATACAAAAACAAGACCCGTATATATGCTGTTTAAAAGAGACCCATTTCAGACCTAGGGACACATACAGACTGAAAGTGAGGGAATGGACAAAGATATTCCATGCAAATGGAAATCAGAGGAAAGCTGGAGTAGCAATTCTCATATGAGACAAAATAGACTTTAAAATAAAGACTATTACAAGAGACAAAGAAGGACACTATATAATGACAAAGGATCAATCCAAGAAGAAGTTATAACAATTGTAAATATATATCCACCCAACTAGGAGCACCTCAGTACATAACACAAATGCTAACAGCCATAAAATGGGATATTGACAGTAACAAAATCATAGTAGGGACTTTAACACCCATTTTCACCAATGGAAGATCATCTAAAATGAAAATAAATAAGGAAACACAAGCTTTAAATGACACATTAAACAAGATGGACTTAAGTGATTGTTATAGGACATTCCATCCCAAAGCAACAGAATACACTTTCTTCTCAAGTGCTCATGAAACATTCTCCAGGATAGACCATATCTTAGGTCACAAATCAAGTCTTGGTAAACTTAAGAAAACTGAAATCATATCATTTATCTCTTCTAACTACAATGCTATGAGACTAGATAACAATTACAGGAAATTAATGTAAAAAATACAAACACCTTGAGGCGAAACAATACTCTCCTAAATAACAAAGAGATCACTGAAGAAATCAAAGAGTAAATAAAAAAAATACCTAGAAATATATGACAATGAAAACACGGTGACCCAAAACCTATGGAATGCAGTAAAACCAGTTCTAAGAGGGAAGCTTATAGCAATACAGTCCTACCACAAGAACAAGAAACATCTCAAATAAACAACCTAACATTACTCCTAAAGCAATTAGGGAAAGAAGAAGAACAACAACAAAAAAAACAAAGTTAGCAGAAGGAAAGAAATCATAAAGATCAGAGCAGAAATAAATGAGAAAGAAATGAAGGAAACAATAGTGAAGATCAACAAAACTAAAAGCTGGTTCTTTGAGAAGATAATCAAAATTGATGAACCACTAGCTAGACTCATCAAGAAGAAAAGGGAGAAGACTCAAATCAATAGAATTAGAAATGAAAAAGTAGAAGTAACAATTGACACTGCAGAAATGCAAAGGATCATGAGAGATTACTACAAGCAACTCTATGCCAATAAAATGGACAACCTGGAAGAAATGGACAAACTCTTAGAAAGCACAACCTTCCAAGACTGAACTAGGAAGAAATAGAAAATATAAACAGACTAATTACAAACACTGAAATTGAAACTGTGATTAAAATTCTTCCAACAAACAAAAGCCCAGGACCAGATGGCTTCACAGGTGAATTCTATCAAACATTTAGAGAAGAGCTAACACCTATCATTCTCAAACTCTTCCAAAGTATAGCAGAGGGAGGAACACTCCCAAACTGATTCTATGAGGCCACAATCACCCTGATACCAAAACCAGACAAAGATGTCACAAAAAAAGAAAACTACAAGTCAATATCACTGATGAACATAGATGCAAAAATCCTCAACAAAATACTAGCAAACAGAATCCAATAGCACATTAAAAGAATCATACACCATGATCAAGTGGGGTTTATTCCAGGAATGCAAGGATTCTTCAATATACGCAAATCAATCAATGTGATACATCTTATTAAAAAATTGAAGGAGAAAAACCATATCATCATCTCAATAGATGCAGAAAAAGCTTTCCACAAAATTCAACACCCATTTATGACAAAAACCCACCAAAAAGTAGGCATAGAGGGGACTTACCTCAACAAAATAAAGTCAACATGTGACAAATAAAGGCCATATATGACACAGCCAACATGGTTCTCAATGGTGAAAAACTGAAACCATTTCCACTAAGATCAGGAACAAAAACAAGGTTGCCCACTCTCACTAGTATTATTCAACATAGTTTTGGAAGTTTTAGCCACAGGAATCAGAGAAGAAAAACAAATAAAAGAATTCAAATCATAAAAGAAGTAAAACAATCACTGTTTGCAGATGACATGATACTATACATAAAGAATCCTAAAGATGCTACCAGAAAACTACTAGAGCTAATCAATGAATCTGGTAAATTAGCAGGATACAAAATTAATGCACAGAAATCTCTTACATTTGTATACACTAATGATGAAGAATCTGAACGTAAAATTAAGGAAACACTCCCATTTACCACTGTAACAAAAAGAATAAAATACCTAGGAATAAACTTACCTAAGGAGACAAAAGATCTGTATGCAGAAAATGATAAGACACTGATGAGAGAAATTAAAGATGATATAAACATATGGAGAGATATACCATGTTCTTAGATTGGAAGAATCAACATTATGAAAATGACTATTCTACCCAAAGCATTCTACAGATTCAATGCAATCCCTATCAAACTACCAAGGGCATTTTTTTACAAAACTAGAAGAAAAAATCTTAAAAATTGTATGGAGACAGAAAAGACCCCGAATAGCCAAAGCAGTCTTGAGGGGAAAAAAATGGAGCCGGAGGAATCAGACTCCCTGACTTCAGACTATACTACAAAGCTACAGTAATCAACACAGTATGGTACTGGCACAAAAACAGAAATATAGATCAATGGAACAGGATAGAAAGGACAGAGATAATCCCACACACATATGGTCACCTTATCTTTGATGAAGGAGGCAAGAATATACAATGGAGAAAAGACAGCCTCTTCAATAAGTGGTTCTGGGAAAACTGGACAGCTACATGTAAAAGAATGGAATTAGAACACTCCCTAACACCATACACAAAACTAAACTCAAAATGGATTAAAGACCTGAATGTAAAGCCAGACACTATCAATCCCTTAGAAGAAAACATAGGCAGAACACACTGTGAAATAAATCACAGCAAGGTCCTTTTTGACCCACCTCCTAGAGAAATGGAAATAAAAACAAAAATAAACAAATGGTACCTAATGAGTTTTAAAAGCTTTTGCACAGCAAAGGAAACCATTAACAAGACAAAAAGACAACCCTCAGAAATGGAGAAAATATTTGTAAATGAAGCAACTGACAAAGGATTAATCTCCAAACCATACAAGTGACTCATGTAACTCAATATCAAAAAACAAACAACCCAATCCAGAAATAGGCAGAAGACCTAAATAGATATATCTCCAAAGAAGATATACAGATAGCCAACAAACACATGAAAGTATGAACAACATCTCTAATCATTAAACAAATGCAAATCAAAACTACAATGAGGTATCACCTCACACTGGTCAGAATGGCCATAATCAGAAAATCTACAAACAGCAAGTGCTTGACAGGGTGTGGAGAAAAGGGAACGCTCTTACAATGTTGGTGGGAATGTTAATTGATACAGCCCACTATGGAGAACAGTATGGAAGTTTCTTAAAACACTAAAAATAGAACTACCATATGACCCAGCAATCACACTGCTGAGCAATTACCCTGAGAAAACCATAATTCAAAAAGAGTCATGTACCACAACGTTCATTGCAGCACTATTTACAATAGCCAGGACATGGGAGCAACCCAGGTGTCCATCAACAGATGAATGGATAAAGAAGACGTGACACATATATACAATGGAATATTACTCAGACATAAAATGGAATAGAACTGAGTTATTTGTAGTGAGGTGGAGGGACCTAGAGACTGTGATACACAGTGATGTAAATCAGAAAGAGAGAAACAAATACCATATGCTAACACATATATATGGATTCAAAAAAAATGGTTCTGGAGAAGCTAGGGGCAGGACAGGAATAAAGATGTAGATGTAGAGAATGGACTTGAGGATACAGGGAGGGGGAAGTGTAAGCTGTGACAAAGTGAGAGAGTGGCATGGACATATATAAACTATCAAAGTTAAAATAGATAGCTAGTGGGAAGCAGCCGCATACCACAGGGAGATCAGCTTGGTGCTTTGTGACCACCTAGAGGAGTGGGATAGGGAGGGTGGGAGGGAGACACAAGGAGGGGTTATGGGGATATATGTATACATATAGCTGATTCACTTTGTTATACATCAGAAACTAACACAACACTGTAAAGCAATTATATTCCAATAAAGATGTTAAAAAATAAAAAGCAGGGAGTTGAGGAAGATGGCAGACGAGTAAGACACGGACATCACCTTCCTCCCCACAGATACATCAGAAATAACATCTACATGTGGAACTGCTCCTATAGAACACCCACTGAACGCTGGCAGAAGACCTCAGACCTCCAAAAGGCAAGAAACTCCCCACGTACCTGCGTAGGGCAAAAGAAAAAAGAAAAAACGTAGACAAAAGAATAGAGAAGGGACCAGCACCAGTGGGAGGGAGCTGTGAAAGAGAAAAGGTTTCCACACATTAGGAAGCCCCTTCGTAGACGGAGACTGCGGGTGGTGGAGGGGGGAAGCTTTGGAGCCACGGAGGACAGCACAACAACAGGGGTGTGGAGGGCAAAGCGGAGAGATTCCCGCACAGAGGATCGGTGCGGACCAGCACTCACCAGCCCGAGAGGATTGTCTGCTCACACGCCGGGGTGGACGTGTTCTGGGAGCTGAGGCTTGGGCTTCGGTTGGATCCAGGGACAGCACTGGGTTTGGCTGCGCGAACACAGCCTGAAGGGGTTAGTGCACCACGGCTAGCCGGGAGGGAGTCCGGGAAAATGTCTGCACCTCCCTAAGAGGCAAAAGACTTTTTCTTCCCTGTTTGTTTCCTGGTGCGTGAAGAGAGGGGATTAAGAGCACTGCTTAAAGGAGCTCCAGAGACGGGTGCGAGCCGCGGCTAACAGCGCAGACCCCGGAGATGGGCATGAGATGCTAAGGCTGCTGTTGCAACCATCAAGAAGACTGTGTGCAAGCACAGGTCACTATCCACACCTCCACCCGGGAGTCTGTGCAGCCCGCCACTCCTGGTGTCCCATGATCCAGGGACAACTTCCTCGGAAGAACACACGGCAGTCCTCAGGCTGCTGCAATGTTGTGCCGGTCTCTGCCGACGCAGGCTCGCCCGGCATCCGTACCCTTCCCTCCCCCAGGCCTGAGTGAGCCAGAGCCGCCGAATCAGCTGCTCCGTTAACCCAGTCCTGTCTGAGCGAAGAACAGATGACCTCCGGTGGCCTACACACAGAGGCGGGGCCAAATCCAAAGTTGAACCCCGGGAGCTGTGCGAACAAAAAAGAGAAAGGGAAACCTGTCCCAGCAGCCTCAGGAGCAGCAGATTAAATCTCCACAGTCAACTTGATGTACTCTACATCTGTGGAATACCTGAGTAGACAAGGAATCATCCCAAATTGAGGAGGTGGACTTTGGGAGCAAGATAGATTATTTTTTCCCCTTTTCCTCTTTTTGTGAGTGTGTATGTATATGCTAGTGTGTGAGATTTTGTCTGTATAATTTTGCTTTCTCCATTTGTCTGAGGGTTCTGTCCATACGTTTTTGTTGTTGTTGTTGTTGTTGTTGGATTTTTTGTTTTATTTTGTTGTTTTACTTTAAAAATATTTTTTCTCAATAATTATTCATTATTTTTTATTTAATAACTTTGTTTTATTTCACCTTTGTTTTATTTTATCATCTTTCTTTCTTTCTCCCTTCCTTCCTTCCTACCTTTCTTTCTTTCTTTCTTTCTTTCTTTCTTTCTTTCTTTCTTTTTTTTCCTTTTACTCTGTGACGTGTGGATGAAAGGCTCTTAGTGCTCCAGCCAGGAGTAACTGCTGTGCCTCTGAGGTGTGAGAGCCAAGTTCAGGCTACTGGTCCACAAGAAACCTCCAAGCTCCATGTAATATCAAACCATGAAAATCACCCAGAGAGCTCCATCTCAACAGCAAGACCCAGCTTCACTCAACGACCATCAAGCTACAGTGCCAGACACCCTATGTCAAACAACTAGCAAGACAGGAACACAAACCCACCCATTAGCAGAGAGGCTGCCTAACATCATAATAAGGCCACAAACACCCCCAAACACACCACCAGACGTGGACCTGCCCACCAGAAAGACGAGATCCAGCCTCATCCACCAGAACACAGGCACTAGTCTCCTCGACCAGGAAGCCTACACAACCCATTGAACCAACCTTAGCCACTGGGGACAGATGCCAAAGACAGCGGGAACTACGAACCTACAGCCTGCAAAAAGGAAACCCCAAACAAAGGAAGATAAGCAAAATGAGAAGACAGAAAAACATTCAGCAGATGAAGGAGCAAGGTAAAAACCCACCAGACCTAACGAAGAGAAAATAGGCAGTCTACCTGAAAAATAATTCAGAATGATGATAGTAAAGATGATTCAAAATTTTGGAAATAGAATAGAGAAAATGCAAGAAACATTTAACAAGGACATAGAAGAACTAAAGAGGAAACAAGCAACAATGAACACCACAATAAATGAAATTAAATATACTCTAGAAGGGATGAATAGCAGAATAACTGAGGCAGAAGAACAGATAAGTGACCTGGAAGATAAAATAGTGGAAATAACTACTGCAGAGCAGAATAAAGAGAAAAGAATGAAAAGTACTGAGGACAGTCTCAGAGACCTCTGGAAAAACATTAAACTCACCAACATTCGAAATATAGGAGTCCCAGAAGAAGAAGAGAAAAAGAAAGGGACTAAGAAAATATTTGAAGAGATTATAGTTGAAAACTTCCCTAATATAGGAAAGGAAATAGTTAATCAAGTCCAGGAAGCACAGAGAGTCCCATACAGGATAAATCCAAGGAGAAATACGCCAAGACACATATTAATCAAACTGTCAAAAATTAAATGCAAAGAAAACATATTAAAAGCAGCAAGGAAAAAACAGCAAATAACACATAAGGGAATCCCCATAAGATTAACAGCTGATCTTTCAGCAGAAACTCGGAAAGCCAGAAGGGAGTGGCAGGAAATATTTAAAGTGTTGAAGGAGAAAAGGCTACAAAGAAGATTACTCTACACAGCAAGGATCTCATTCAGATTTCATGGATAAATTAAAACCTTTACAGACAAGCAAAAGCTGAGAGAGTTCAGCACCACCAAACCAGCTTCACAACAAATGCTAAAGGAACCTCTCTAGGCAAGAAACATAAGAGAAGGAAAAGACCTACAATAACAAACACAAAACAATTAAGAAAATGGGAAGAGGAACATACATATTGATAATTACCTTAAATGTAAATGGATTAAATGCTCCCACCAAAAGACACAGACTGGCTGAATGGATACAAAAACAAGACCCATATATATGCTCTCTACAAGAGACCCACTTCAGACCTAGGGACACATATGGACTGAAAGTGAGGGGATGGAAAAAGATATTCCATGCAAATGGAAAACAAAAGAAAGCAGGAGTAGCAGTTCTCATATAAGACAAAATAGACTTTACAATCAAGACTATTACAAGAGATAAAGAAGGACACTACATAATGATCAAGGATCAATCCAAAAAGAAGATATAACAATTGTAAATATTTATGCACCCAGCATAGGAGCATCTCAGTACATAAGGCAAATACCAACAGCCATAAGAGGGGAAATTGACAGTAATACAATCATAGTAGGGGACATTTACACCCCAATTTAACCAAAAGACAGATCATCTAACGTCAAAATAAATAAGGAAACACAAGCTTTAAATGATACATTAAACAAGATGGACTTAATTGATATTTAAAGGACATTCCATCCAAAAACAACAGAATACATAGTTTTCTCAAGTACTGATGGAACATTCTCCCAGGTAGATCATATCTTGGGTCACAAATCAAGCCTTGGTAAACTTAAGAAAATTGAAATCGTATCAAGTATCTTTTCCGACCACAACGCTATGAGACTAGATATCAATTACAGGAAAAGATCTGTAAAAAATACAAACACATGGAGGCTAAACAATACACTACTTAATAACCAAGTGATCACAGAAGAAAACATAGAGGAAATCAGAAAATACCTAGAAACAAATGACAATGGAGACATGATGACCCAAAACCTATGGGATGCAGCAAAAGCAGTTCTAAGAGGCAAGTTTACAGCAATACAGTATAACCTTAAGAAACAGGAAACATCTCAAATAAACAACCTAACTTTGCACATAAAGCAATTAGAGAAAGAAGAACAAAAATCCCCAAAGTGAGCAGAAGGAAAGAAATCATAAAGATCAGATCAGAAATAAATGAATAAGAAATGAAGGAATCAATAACACTAAAAGCTGGTTCTTTGAGAAGATAAACAAAATTGATAAACCCTTAGCCAGACTCACAAAGAAAAAAAGGTAGAAGACTCAAATCAATAGAATTAGAAATGAAGAAGGAGAAGTAACAATTGACAGTGCAGAAATACAAAGGATCATGAGACATTACAACAAGCAACTATATGCCAATAAAATGGAGCACCTGGAAGAAATGCACAAATTCTTAGAAATGCACAACCTGCAGAGACTGAACAATGAGGAAACAGAAAAATATGAAGAGACCAATCACAAGCACTGAAATTGAAACAGTGATTAAAAATCTTCCATCAAACAGAAGCCCAGGACCAGATGGCTTCACAGGCGAATTCTATCAAACATTTAGAGAAGAGCTAACACCTATACTTCTCAAATTCTCCCAAAATATAGCAGAGGGAGCAACACTCCCAAACTGATTCTACGAGGCCACCATCATCCTGATACCAAAACCAGAAAAAGATGTCACAAAGAAAGAAAACTACAGGCTAATATCACTGATGAACATAGATGCAAAAATCCTCAACAAAATACTAACAAACAGAATCCAACAGCACATTAAAAGGATCATACACCATGATCAAGTGGGGTTTATTCCAGGATTGCTCGGATTCTTCAATATATGCAAATCAATTAACGTGATACACCATATTACTAAATTGAAGGAGAAAAACTATATGATCATCTCAATAGACGCAGAGAAATCTCTTGACAAAGTTTAACACCTATTTATGATAAAATCCCTGCAGAAAGTAGGCATAGAGGGAACTATCCTCAACATAATAAAGGGCATATATGACAAACCACAGCCAACATCGTCCTCAATGTTGTAAAACTGAAACCATTTCCACTAAGATCAGGAACAAGGCAAGGTTGCCCACTCTCATCACTATTATTCAACATAGTTTTGGAAGTTTTAGCCACAGCAATCAGAGAAGAAAAAGAAATAAAAGGAATCCAAATCGGAAGAAGAAGTAAAGCTGTCACTGTTTGCAATGACATGATACTATACATCGAGAATCCTAAAGATGTTATCAGAAAGCTACTAGAGCTAATGAATGAATTTGGTCAAGTAGCAAGATACAAAATTAATGCACAGAAATCTCTTGCATTCCTATACACTAATGATGAAAAATCTGAAAGTGAAAATTAAAAAACACTCCCATTTACCATTGCAACAAAAAGAATGAAATATCTAGGAATAAACCTACCTAAGGAGACAAAACACCTTTATGAAGAAAATTATAAGACACTGATGAAAGAAATTAAAGATGTTACAAATAGATGGAGAGATATAACATGCTATCCATTGGAAGAATCAACAATGTGAAAATGACTCTACTATCCAAAGAAATCTACAGATTCAATGCAATCCCTAACAAACTACCACAGGCATTTTTCACAGAACTAGAACAAAAATTTTCAAAATTTGTATGGAAACACAAAAGACCCCAAATAGGCAAAGCAATCTTTAGAACAAAAAACACAGCTGGAGGAATCAGGCGCCCTGAATTCAGACTATAATACAAAGCCACAGTAATCAAGACAGAATGGTACTGGCACAAAATCAGAAATATAGATCAATGGAACAGGATAGACAACCCAGAGAAAAACCCACGAACATATGGTCAACTTATCTTTGATAAAGGAGGCAAGAATATACAGTGGAGAAAAGACAGCCTCTTCAATAAGTGGTGCTTGGAAAACTGGACAGGTACATGTAAAAGTATGAAGTTAGAACACTCCTTAACACCATACACAAAAATAAACTCAAAATGGATTAAAACCTAAATGTAAGGACAGACACTATGAAACACTTAGAGGAAAACATAGGCAGAACACTATGTAACATAAATCACAGCAAGATCCTTTTTGACCCACCTCCTAGAGAAATGGAAATAAAATCAAAAATAAAGAAATAGGATGTAATGAAACTTAAAAGTTTTTGCACAGCAAAGGAAACCATAACCAAGACCAAAAGACAAATCTCAGAATAGGAGAAAATATTTTCAAATGAAGCAACTGACAAAGAATTAATCTCCAAAGTTTACAAGCAGCTCATGCAGCTCAATGACAAATAAACAACGCAATCCAAAAATGGGCAGAAGAACTAAATAGACATTTCTCCAAAGAAGATATACAGATTGCCAACAAACACATGAAAGAATGCTCAACATCATTAATCATTAGAGAAAGGGAAATCAAAACCACAATGAGGCATCATCTCACACTGGTCAGAATGGCCATCATCAAAAAAATCTAGAAACACTAAATTCTGGAGAGCGTGTGGAGAAAAGGGAACACTCTTGCACTGCTGGTGGGAATGTAAATTGATACAACCACTATGGAGAACCGTATGGAGGTTCCTTAAAAAACCACAAATAGAACTACCATAAGACCCAGCAATCCCACTACTGGGCATATACCCTGGAAAAAACATAATTCAAAAAGAGTCATATACCAAAATGTTCATTACAGCTCTATTTACAATAGCCAGGAGATGGAAGCAACCTAAGTGTCCATCATCAGATGAATGGATAAAGAAGATGTGGCTCATATATACAATAGAATATTACTCAGCCATAAAAAGAAAGGAAATTGAGTTCTTTGTAATGAGGTGGATGGACCTAGAGTCTGTCATACAGAGTGAAGTAAGTTAGAAAGAGAAAAGCAAACACCATATGCTAACACATATATATGAAATCTAAGAAAAAAAAAAAGTCATGAAGAACCTAGGGGTAAGACAGTAATAAAGACACAGACCTACTAGAGAATGGACTTGAGGGTATGGGGAGGGGGAAATGTAAGCTGTGACAAAGTGAGAGAGTGGCATGGACACATATACACTAGCAAACGTAAAATAACTAGTGGGCAGCAGCCGCATAGCACAGGGAGATCAGCTCGGTGCTTTGTGACCACCTAGAGGGGTGGGATAGGGAGGGTGGGAGGGATGGAGACGCAAGAAAGAAGAGATATGGGAACATATGTATATTTAAAACTGATTCACTTTGCTATAAAGCAGAAACTAACACACCATTGTAAAGCAATTATACTCCAATAAAGATGTTAAAAAAAATCCGATGTTCAAATTTGGAAAAAAAAAAAGAAAAAGAAAAGAAATCTAAAAGTGGAATAAGGACACAATAGTAAAACTAATCATACTCTACTGACATCTGGTGGTTACACTGATTTTGAAACCTTAAAATTTATTTATGAATGACTAATTTTGTTTCACTTTACTCTATCTGAGAATGTTGTTTGTGGTATATGATGAACGAGCTTTGTTGGGTTTATTAATTTATACTGTGTTTTTTGTTTTGTTTGTTTTTCGTTTTTTTTTTATGTAGTAATTTTTATAAGTTTATAAACTACAGCAGCTAATAGACACTTTTTTATTTTTATTTTTTTTTCTTTTTTAACATGTTTATTGGAGTATAATTGCTTTACAATGGTGTGTTAGTTTCTGCTTTACAACAAAATGAATCAATTTTATATATACATATATTCCCATATCTCTTCCCTCTTGCATCTCCCTCCCTCCCACCCTCCCTATCCCACCCCTCCAGGTGGTCACAAAGCACCGAGCTGACCTCCCTGTGCTATGCGGCTGCTTCCCACTAGCTATCTACCTTACGTTTGGTAGTGTATATATGTCCATGCCTCTCTCTAGCTTTGTCACAGCTTACCATTCCCCCTCCCCTTATGCTCAAGTCCATTCTCTAGTACATCTGTTTCTTTATTCCTGTTTTACCCTAGGTTCTTCATGACATTTTTTTTAATTCCATATATATGTGTTAGCATATGGAATTTGTCTCTCTCTTTCTAACTTACTTCATTCTGTATGACAGACTCTAGGTCTATTCACCTCATTACAAATAGCTCAGTTTCGTTCCTTTTTATGGCTGAGTAATATTCCATTGTATATATGTGCCACATCTTCTTTATCCAGTCATCCGATGATGGACACTTAGGTTGCTCCCATCTCTGGGCTATTGTAAATAGAGCTGCAATGAACATTTTGGTACATGAGTCTTCTTGAATTATGGTTTTCTCAGGGTATATGCCCAGTAGCGGGATTGCTGGGTCATAT
Source organism: Delphinapterus leucas (assembly GCF_059928025.1). Taxonomy (NCBI): domain Eukaryota; kingdom Metazoa; phylum Chordata; class Mammalia; order Artiodactyla; family Monodontidae; genus Delphinapterus; species Delphinapterus leucas. Next base: position 37,847,210 of record NC_143147.1, read on the forward strand.
GGTAGTTCTATTTTTAGCTTTTTAAGGAACCTCCATACTGTTCTCCACAGTGGCTGTATCAATTTACATTCCCACCAACAGTGCAAGAGGTGTTTCCCTTTTCTCCACACCCTCTCCAGCATTTATTGTTTCTATTTATTTTGATGATGGCCATTCTGACTGGTGTGAGATGATATCTAATTGTAGTTTTGATTTGCATTTCTCTAATGATTACTGATGTTGAGCATTCTTTCATGTGTTTGTTGACAGTCTGTATATCTTCTTTGTAGAAATGTCTATTTAGGTCTTCTGCCCATTTTTGGATTGCGCTGTTCATTTTTTTGTTATTAAGCTGCATGAACTGCTTATAAATTTTGGAGATTAATCCTTTGTCAGTTGCTTCATTTGAAAATATTTTCTCCCATTCTGAGGCTTGTCTTTTGGTCTTGGTTATGGTTTCCTTTGCAGTGCAAAAGCTTTGAAGTTTCATTAGGTCCCATTTGTTTATTTTTGTTTTTATTTCCATTTCTCTAGGAGGTGGGTCAAAAAGGATCTTGCTGTGATTTATGTCATAGAGTGTCCTGCCTATGTTTTCCTCTAAGAGCTTGATAGTTTCTGGCCTTACATTTAGGTCTTTAATCCATTTTGAGCTTACTTTTCTGTATGGTGTTAGGGAGTGATCTAATCTCATACTTTTACATGTACCTGTCCAGTTTTCACAGCACTATTATAGAAGAGGCTGTCCTTTGTCCACTGTACATTTCTGCCTCCTTTATCAAAGATAAGGTGGCCATTTGTGAGTGGGTTTATCTGTGGGCTTTCTATCCTGTTCCATTGATCTGTCTTTCTGTTTTTGTGCCAGTACCATTCTGTCTTGATTACTGTAGCTTTGTAGTATAGTCTGAAGTCAGGGAGCCTGATTCCTCCAGCTGTGTTTTTCATTCTCAAGATTGCTTTGTCTATTTGGGGTCTTTTGTGTTTCCATACAAATTGTGAAATTCTTTGTTCCAGTTGTGAAAAATGCAAGCGGTAGTTTGATAGGGATTGCATTGAATCTGTAGATTGCTTTGGGTAGTAGAGTCATTTTCACAATGTTGATTCTTCCAATCCAAGGACATGGTATATCTCTCCATCTATTTGTAACATCTTTAATTTCTTTCATCAGTGTCTTAAAATTTTCTGCATACAGGTCTTTTGTCTCCTTAGGTAGGTTTATTCCTAGATATTTTATTCTTTTTGTTGCATTGGTAAATGGGAGTGTTTTCTTGATTTCACTTTCAGAGTTTTCATCATTAGTTTATGGGAATGCCAGATATTTCTGTGCATTAATTTTGTATCCTGCTACTTTACCAAATTCATTGATTAGCTCTAGTTGTTTACTGGTAGAATCTTTAAGATTCTCTATGTACAGTATCATGTCATCTGCAAATAGTGACAGCTTTACTTCTGCTTTTCTGATTTGGATTCTTTTTATTTCTTTTTCTTCTCTGATTGCTGTGGCTAAAACTTCCAAATCTATGTTGAATAAGAGTGGTGAGAGTGGGCAACCTTGCCTTGTTCCTGATCTTAGTGGAAATGCTTTCAGTTTTTCACCATTGAGGACGATGTTGGCTGTGGGTTTGTCATATATGGCCTTTATTATGTTGAGGAAGTTCCCTCTATGCCTACTTTCTGCAGGGTTTTTATCATAAATGGGTGTTGAGTTTTGTCGGAAGCTTTCTGTGCATCTATTGAGAGGATAATATGGTTTTTCTCCTTCAATTTGTTAATATGGTGTATCATGTTGATAGATTTGCGTGTATTGAAGAATCCTTGCATTCCTGGAATAAATCCCACTTGATCATGGTGTATGATCCGTTTAATGTGTTGTTGGATTCTGTTTGCTAGTATTTTGTTGAGGATTTTTGCATCTATGTTCATCAGTGATATTGGTCTGTAGTTTTCTTTCTTTGTGACATCCCTGTCTGGTTTTCGTCTCAGGGTGATGGTGGCCTTGTAGAATGAGCTGGGGAGTGTTCCTCCCTCTGCTATATTTTGGAAGGGTTTGAGAAGGATAGGTGTTACGTCTTCTCTAAATGTTTGATAGAATTCGCCTGTGAAGCATTCTGGTCCTGGGCTTTTTTTGGTTGGAAGACTTTTAATCACAGTTTCAATTTCAGTGCTTGTTATTGGTCTGTTCATATTTTCTATTTCTTCCTGATTCAGTCTTGGCAGGTTGTGCCTTTTTAATAATTTGTCCATTTCTTCCAGGTTGTCCATTTTATTGTCATAGAGTTACCTGTAGTAATCTCTCATGATCTTTTGTATTTCTGCAGTGTCAGTTGTTACTTCTCCTTTTTCATTTCTAATTCTCTTGATTTGAGTCTTCTCCCTTTTTTCTTGATGAGTCTGGCTAATGGTTTATCAATTTTGTTTATCTTCTCAAAGAACCAACCTTTAGTATTATTGATCTTTGCTATAGTTTCCTTCATTTCTTTTTCATTTATTTCTGATCTGATTTTTATGATTTCTTTCCTTCTGCTAACTTTAGGGTTTTTTTGTTTTTCTTTCTCTAATTGCTTTAGGTGCAAGGTTAGGTTGTTTATTCGAGAGGTTTCCTGTTTCTTAAGGTAGGATTGTATTGCTATAAACTTCCCTCTTAGAACTGCTTTTACTGCATCCCATAGATTTTGGGTCATCATGTCTCCATTGTCATTTTTTTCTAGGTATTTTTGTATTTCTTCTTTGATTTCTTCAGTGATCACTTCGTTATTAAGAAGTGTATTGTTTAGCCTCCATGTGTTTGTATTTTTTACAGATCTCTTCCTGTAATTGATATCTAGTCTCATAGCGTTGTGGTCGGAAAAGATACCTGATACAATTTCAATTTTCTTAAATTTACCAAGGCTTGATTTGTGACCCAAGATATGATCTATCCTGGAGAATGTTCCATGAGCACTTGAGAAAACTATGTATTCTGTTGATTTTGGATGGAATGTCCTATAAATATCAATTAAGTCTATCTTTTTTAATGTATCATTTAAAGCTTGTGTTTCCTTATTTATTTTCATTTTGGATGATCTGTCCATTGGTGAAAGTGGGGTGTTAAAGTCCCCTACTATGAGTGTGTTACTGTTGATTTCCCCTTTTATGGCTGTTAGTATTTGCCTTATGTATTGAGGTGCTCCTATGTTGGGTGCATAAATATTTACAATTGTTATATCTTCTTCTTGGATTGGTCCCTTGATCATTATGTAGTGTCCTTCTTTGTCTCTTCTAATAGTCTTTATTTTAAAGTCTATTTTGTCTGATATGAGAATTTCTTCTTCAGCTTTCTTTTGATTTCCATTTGCATGAAATATCTTTTTCCATCCCCTTACTTTCAGTCTGTATGTGTCTCTAGGTCTGAAGTGGGTCTCTTGTAGAGAGCATATATATGGGTCTTGTTTTTGTATCCATTCAGCCAATCTGTGTATTTTGGTGGGAGCATTTAGTCCATTTACATTTAAGTTAATTATCGATATGTATGTTCCTATTCCCATTTTCTTAATTGTTTTGGGTTCGTTATTGTAGGTTTTTTCCTTCTCTTGCGTTTCTTGCCTAGAGAAGTTCCTTTAGCAGTTGTTGTAGAGCTAATTTGGTGGTGCTGAACTCTCTCAGCTTTTGCTTGTCTGTAAAGGTTTTAATTTCTCCATCAAGTCTGAATGAGATCCTTGCTGGTAGAGTATTCTTGGTTGCAGGTTTTTCTCTTTCATCACTTTATTTTTTTATTTTTATTTTTTTAAACATCTTTATTGGGGTATAATTGCTTTACAATTGTGTGTTAGTTTCTGCTTTATAATAAAGTGAATCAGTTATACATATACATATGTTCCCATATGTCTTCCCTCTTGTGTCTCCCTCCCTCCCACTCTCCCTATCCCACCCCTCCAGGCTGTCACAAAGCACCGAGCTAATATCCCTGTGCCTTGCGGCTGCTTCCCCCTAGCTATCTACCTTACTACGTTTGTTAGTGTGTATATGTCCATGACTCTCTCTCGCCCTGTCAAAGCTCACCCTTCCCCCTCCCCATATCCTCAAGTCCGTTCTCCAGTAGGTCTGCGTCTTTATTCCTGTCTTACCCCTAGGTTCTTCATGACATTTTTTTTCCCCTTAAATTCCATATATATGCGTTAGCATACGGTATTTGTCTTTTTCTTTCTGACTTACTTCACTCTGTATGACAGACTCTAGGTCTATCCATCTCATTACAAATAGCTCAATTTCATTTCTTTTTAAGGCTGAGTAATATTCCATTGTATATATGTGCCACATCTTCTTTATCCATTCATCCGATGATGGGCGCTTAGGTTGTTTCCATCTCCGGGCTATTGTAAATAGAGCTGCAATGAACATTTTGGTACATGACTCTTTTTGAATTATGGTTTTCTCAGGGTATATGCCCAGTAGTGGGATTGCTGGGTCATATGGTAATTCTATTTGTAGTTTTTTAAGGAACCTCCATACTGTTCTCCATAGTGGCTGAACCAATTCACATTCCCACCAGCAGTGCAAGAGTGTTCCCTTTTCTCCACACCCTCTCCAGCATTTATTGTTTCTAGATTTTTTGATGATGGCCATTCTGACTGGTGTGAGATGATATCTCATTGTAGTTTTGATTTGCATTTCTCTAATGATGAATGATGTTGAGCATTCTTTCATGTGTTTGTTGGCATTCTGTATATCTTCTTTGGAGAAATGTCTATTTAGGTCTTCTGCCCATTTTTGGATTGGGTTGTTTGTTTTTTTGTTATTGAGCTGCATGAGCTGCTTGTAAATTTTGGAGATTAATCCTTTGTCAGTTGCTTCATTTGCAAATATTTTCTCCCATTGTGAGGGTTGTCTTTTGGTCTTGATTATGGTTTCCTTTGCTGTGCAAAAGCTTTGAAGTTTCATTAGGTCCCATTTGTTTATTTTTGTTTTTATTTCCATTACTCTAGGAGGTGGGTCAGAAAGGATCTTGCTGTGATTTATGTCATAGAGTGTTCTGCCTATGTTTTCCTCTAAGAGTTTGATAGTTTCTGGCCTTACATTTAGGTCTTTAATCCATTTTGAGCTTATTTTTGTGTATGGTGTTAGGGAGTGATCTAATCTCATACTTTTACATGTACCTGTCCAGTTTTCCCAGCACCACTTATTGAAGAGGCTGTCCTTTCTCCACTGTACATTCCTGCCACCTTTATCAAAGATAAGGTGTCCATATGTGCGTGGGTTTATCGCTGGGCTTTCTATCCTGTTCCATTGATCTATATTTCTGTTTTTGTGCCAGTACCATACTGTCTTGATTACTGTAGCTTTGTAGTATAGTCTGAAGTCAGGGAGCCTGATTCCTCCAGCTCCTTTTCTCGTTCTCAAGATTGCTTTGGCTATTCGGGGTCTTTTGTGTTTCCATACAAATTGTGAAATTTTTTGTTCTAGTTCTGTGAAAAATGCCAGTGGTAGTTTGATAGGGATTGCATTGAATCTGTAGATTGCTTTGGGTAGTAGAGTCATTTTCACAATGTTGATTCTTCCCATCCAAGAACATGGTATATCTCTCCATCTATTTGTATCATCTTTAATTTCTTTTATCAGTGTCTTATAATTTTCTGCATACAGGTCTTTCGTCTCCTTAGGTAGGTTTATTCCTAGATATTTTATTCTTTTTGTTGCAATGGTAAATGGAAGTGTTTTCTTGATTTCACTTTCAGATTTTTCATCATTAGTATATAGGAATGCCAGAGATTTCTGTGCATTAACTTTGTATCCTGCTACTTTACCAAATTCATTGATTAGCTCTAGTAGTTTTCTGGTAGCATCTTTAGGATTCTCTATGTATAGTATCATGTCATCTGCAAACAGTGACAGCTTTACTTCTTCTTTTCCGATTTGGATTCCTTTTATTTCCTTTTCTTCTCTGATTGCTGTGGCTAAAACTTCCAAAACTATGTTGAATAAGAGTGGTGAGAGTGGGCAACCTTGTCTTGTTCCTGATCTTAGTGGAAATGCTTTCAGTTTTTCACCATTGAGGATGATGTTTGCTGTGGGCTTGTCATATATGGCCTTTATTATGTTGAGGAAAGTTCCCTCTATGCCTATTTTCTGCAGGGTTTTTAGCATAAATGGGTGTTGAATTTTGTCGAAAGCTTTCTCTGCATCTATTGAGATGATCATATGGTTTTTCTCCTTCAATTTGTTAATATGGTTTATCACATTGATAGATTTGCGTATATTGAAGAATCCTTGCATTCCTGGAATAAACCCCACTTGATCATGGTGTATGATCCTTTTAATGTGCTGTTGGATTCTGTTTGCTAGTATTTTGTTGAGGATTTTTGCATCTATGTTCATCAGTGATATTGGCCTGTAGTTTTCTTTCTTTGTGACATCCTTGTCTGGTTTTGGTATCAAGGTGATGGTGGCCTCGTAGAAGGAATTTGGGAGTGTTCCTCCCTCTGCTATATTTTGGAAGAGTTTGAGAAGGATAGGTGTTAGCTCTTCTCTAAACGTTTGATAGAATTCACCTGTGAAGCCATCTGGTCCTGGGCTTTTGTTTGTTGGAAGATTTTTAATGACAGTTTCAATTTCAGTGCTTGTGATTGGTCTGTTAATATTTTCTATTTCTTCCTGATTCAGTCTTGGCAGGTTGTGCATTTCTAAGAATTTGTCCATTTCTTCCAGATTGTCCATTTTATTGGCATAGAGTTGCTTGTAGTAATCTCTTATGATTTTTTTTATTTCTGCAGTGTCAGTTGTTACTTCTCCTTTTTCATTTCTAATTCTATTGATTTGAGTCTTCTCCCTTTTTTTCTTGATGAGTCTGGCTAGTGGTTTATCTATTTTGTTTATCTTCTCAAAGAACCAGCTTTTAGTTTTATTGATCTTTGCTATCGTTTCCTTCATTTCTTTTTCATTTATTTCTGATCTGATTTTTATGATTTCTTTCCTTCTGCTAGCTTTGGGGTTTTTTTGTTCTTCTTTCTCTAATTGCTTGAGGTGCAAGGTTAGGTTGTTTATTCGAGATGTTTCCTGCTTCTTAAGGTGGGCTTGTATTGCTATAAACTTCCCCCTTAGAACTGCTTTTGCTGCATCCCATAGGTTTTGGGTCGTTGTGTCTCCATTGTCATTTGTTTCTAGGTATTTTTTTATTTCCTCTTTGATTTCTTCAGTGATCACTTCATTATTAAGTAGTGTATTGTTTAGCTTCCATGTGTTTGTATTTTTTACAGGTCTTTTCCTGTAATTGATATCTAGTCTCATGGCGTTGT